>NW_027187352.1:17569141-17659040 GCF_028583685.1 Petaurus breviceps papuanus
TCTCTCTCTCTCTCTCTCTCTCTCTCTCTCTCTCTCTCTCTCTCTCTCTCTCTGTCTGTCTCTGTCTCTCTCTCCCTCCCTCCCTCCCCTCCTCCCAAGGCTATTCTTCAATTTGACAAACTTTTATTAGGCATTGAATATATTCAAGGGGAGGAGGGAAAAGAACAGAATAAGCATTAATATAACACCTACAACATGCCAGGTACTGCAATAAGTGGTTTACAAATATTACCTCATTGAATCCTCACAACTCTGCAAGTTTAGTGTTGTGATTATTACCCTCATTTTACTCTTGAGGAAATTGAGACAGAGAGTTTAAGTGACTTTCCCAATGTCACATAGTTAGTAAGCATCTGTGGCTAAATTTGAACTCAGATCTTCCTGATTCTAGGATCATTCCTCTAACCACTACATTACCTAGTTACCTCGATGCATCAGGCACTGAGACAACAAAGAAAAGACCAACAACCCCTACCCTCAAGGAACTTATAATCTTGCCCACATATTATTCTAAATCCTCCATAAAGGATCAACTCAATACAACAAATGTCAGTTTGACATTCAGGCTATTTGTCCTCACCTTCACTTCATGACTGGTCAATCATCTTTTCTCAATTGTAGATATCTTGCAAATCCTTTATGCTATTTCTTAACTATAAGCTATCACAAATCAGATGCTACAACCTGCTTCCACTCAACATGCATTTTTCCATTCTCCTTGGGTAATCTACAATTGTAATTCACACAGGATTGTGATTCTCAGCCTTATAGTATCATCAAGAGAATATCACATCATGTTATATGCTAAACCCATGTGTGGAAATGTGTCCTCTCTCCCATAATACAGTTTTGAAAGAAGAGAGCCAAGCAATGCTTAGAACAAATAAGAAGCAAATAAAGGTCATCTTCCCTCAACACTAAGTACATAAACCAGTGGGATAAATCACAAAAACATTCTGGAGATAGGATCAAAGTTTAACTACAGCAGCTGTTAGCCAGAGAAAAGGTTGATGTCTTCTGCAATTTACATTTCTTGACTTTTTTTGTGCATGGTCTTCCTTGGGCCCTTGCCTTTTCTGATGTAGATATGAATATATCAGGGAAGTGTTTGATGAATGATCAACAATTCTACATTCTTAGTTAAATGGTACTGTCTCTAAATTATATGAATATCCTTCAAAATACCTTTTCATTGCAATACATTGTAAAGAGGTGGGGAAAGGCAAAGTAATAGATATTGGCTCACTATCTTGAACTAAACACTCCCATCAATGTATTAACCAATATTCCTTTATATTCAATCATTTACCTACAAATATGGTTACCTCTACTACTATTGAGGTTAAACTTCTTTTCCACAAGCATATCATGAAAACATTGATCAAAATTTTTTGCTAAAATCAACATATATTATCACTATAACATTTGCTTTGGAAGTTTCTGGATTTTTCTGTTTGATGGTGATATCAAAAGAAGTACAACAATAAATTGGATATATCCTAAGGAAGCTAAAAAGACAAAGATAGGCTATACATGCACACAAATATTTATAGCTGCCATTTTGTGTTAGCAAAGTTCTGAAACAAGGTATATGCTCATAGGTTGGGAAAAAGCTAAGAAAATTGTGATATAAGGATATAATAGATTACTATTGGGTTGAGTGGCATGAAAAGCATGATGGATACAGAGAAGCATGGAAAGACATAAGAACTGATGCAAAACAATATAAGCAGAGCCAGGACAATAACAATCATAATTATTACAATAATGAAATTGAAAGAAAATAACCACAAATTAATCAAAATTGAATGTTGTGAAACTGCAAAGAATAAGTTTGACCACAAAGAAGGGATATGAGAAGACACCACCCAGTGATTTTTTGCAGAGATGGGAGGGGTGGCAGAGAGAGAAAAGGAGATTGATGGATCTAAAATACTGTATATAATGTCATGGTTTTCAATGTGTTGGTTTGCTTTGATGATTTTCTCTTCTTCCCCTTTGTATTTCTTTTTAAAAAGTCATCTATTATAAGGAATGGTTCTCAAGGAGGAGAAAGAAGAGTGACATGGGGGCAATTTAGGAAATGGGAAGAATCGATAAAATTATCTTTTAAAAAGACCTCTCTCTCTCTATATATATATGTGTGTGTGTGTGTGTGTGTGTGTGTGTGTGTGTGTGTGTATTCCTTTCCTTCTACTTAAACATAACCTTAATTTTTTCTCCTTATTCTTCCTTCAACATTGTTATCAAACTCAAGTTTCTGAGTCATTTCTCCACTTTTATTAATTCTTGCAAAACTCCTAGGAGGAATATATTCTAACCTCCATTCTATCATCACTCATTTATTTGTGAAACCATTGAAATCTGTCTTCTCTTTTCATCTGCCTATTCTCTCACCCCATAAAAACCACTCACTACAAAGTCAACAATGGTGTCCTTAAAGTCAAACTTGATGACTTTTTTCCTCATTATTCATCCCCCAGCACTATCATTTAATGCTATTGGCCACTCCCTCTTTATTTTTCTCCAGAGAACTTGCTTTATATCTTTGGTTTTTTTCTATCACCTTCATTTCTTTTTTAAAAGATTTCTTTTTTATTTCCTTCAATTACATGTTAAAACAAATTGCAGGATTTTTTCAAGTTTTGAGGTCGAAATTCTATTCTTCTCCTGCCCTGCGACAGTAAGTAATCAGATATGGGTTACACATAGGTTAAAACATTTGTTTTAATTATTTTGTACAAAATTTGAGTAAAAGAAGGAATGAAAAATAGCATGTTTCAGTCTGTATTAAAGCAACATCAGTTCTTTCTCTGAAGGTGGATAGTATGCTTGATCATTAATCCTTTTAGATGATTTTGGATAGTTGTATTGCTAAGAGCAGCTAAGTCATTCACAATTCATCATATAGTATTGCTGTTACTATGTACAACATCCTCCTCATCCTCTTCACTTCACTTTGTATCAGTTCATGTAAGTCTTTTCAGGTTTTTCTAAAATCATACTGTTTATCATTTCTTACAGCACAATTATATTCTAGCACAATCATATAACAGCTTGTTTAGCCATTCACCTATCACTTTCACTTCTGAACACATCCTTTTCCCTTTTCCTCTCCCTTCTTTATAGATCAATCATCCTTTATAATAAATACAAAGAAAAAGAATCTTTTAAAAACTGTTGATTAAAACTAATATCTCAACTGAGTCTGACAATAAATATATTACCCCATGTACATTGTAGCCCATTTTTATAAAGAAAAGAGGAATTTCCTTCTTCTTTTTGATAATCTCTCCTTTCACCTCTACAGTAGTATGCTTTCTTGGCTCTCCTACCTCTTCAACAATTCCTTTTGTGTCTTCATTCACTGGTTTCTTTTCTTTCTCCTCTACCAATTCCTTTTCTTTATCCTGTACCCTAATTATATGTTATCTCCAGGTCCCAGCCCTAGGGCCTCTTTTCATCTTTTTTATATAATCTCTCCTACTCTAATCCCATTCACTCTCATGGCTACAATTACACCTTTATGGTAGCAATGCCTAAAGCCCATATTAAGCCCTGACTTCTTTCTTAAATTTTAGATCCACATTTCTGCTATCCTAATAAACATTTCTACCTAGATTTTTTTAGTACTTCAAATTCAACAAAACCAAATTCATCCACTTCTTCCTCAAATCCATTCCTCCTTCTTCCTATATTCCCTAATACTACCATTCTCCCAGTTGCCCATGATGTCATCCCCAAGTCAAAAACCTTACAGTCATCTTTGATACCTCTTTATTCCTTGAACTCAAACAAATCTGACTCCAAATCTTGTCCATTTTCCACTGAAATAATTCTTGCTTCTCTACTTCTTTCCATTACTACCAATCCTATATGGGACATCATTATCTCTCTCCAGAATTATGTGATGATCTTTCTATCTAGGCTTCCTTATCTAACACACACCCCTAACAATTCATTTCACTCATTTATCCCAGAATAACCTTCTCAACATAGAGTTCTGATCACAGTTTTCCAGAGTCCAAACATATTAAATGATACTGCAATACCTATCAAAATCATTCAGGGTCCAAAGTCTGACATTTAAAGTCCTATACAGTTTATCTCCCCACTTCACAAAGCTTATGCTCCAGCCATATTAGATGATTTATAGTTATATCCAAATATACTCCTTGTTTTCCTGTCTCTATGCAACAGCCTGTGTCTTTCCTATGGAATTGTCTTCCCCTCCCCCACGATTATCTATTGAATTCCTAGCTAGTACTTCAAGGCATAGCCCAACTTTCATCTCTGCCATAAAGCTTTAGGACTGACAATTCCAGTCCATATTAATTTTTCCCTTGTCTCTACAACATATTTTTGTCATCTGGTCTTATTTTATGTTTCATTATAATTGTTCCAGATTCACATGAGTAACTCTAAGTACATCTCCCTAAGCCTCCTTTTCCTCACTTGTAAAATGAACAGGCTGATTCTTTTTTTTAATCTCCCTTTTAGGGTCATTGTGAAGAAATAACTCCATAAGCCTTAAGGTGATACATAAAAGTTCACTATTACTGTTAGTCTTGGTAATGTTGTTTTCGTTGTTGCTGTCATTTCATTTTTCTAATTTCTTAGCTATGGAAATTATCAGCATAATGCTAGATATTGAATGGATAGAGAATCACTAATTACTAGAAGTGGAAAGGTCCTTAGAGTTCTACTTTCTTCCTAGAAGATGAATTTATTCTACCACATCTCTGAAAAGCTGGACATCAGACTTCCAATAGGCAGGTCAAGAAATCATTCTCTCATGAAGCAGTTAGTTTCATTGCTGAGAAGATTTAATCTTTAGGAATGTCTTCCCTACACCATCAACAGTAAACAAATAATATACTCCTAAAGGTTAAGATAACTATTTGGATATTTAAATCAAAAGAGTGTCTTGTTACTTTTTCTCACCTCTCATAGCCAAATCTTATTTATTTCTACCTCTGTGATGTTTCTTGTATCCATCCCATTCTCTCAACTCACATGAGTCCAGGCATGCATCATATGAACTATTAAATAGCAACATAATATTTGTTCTTGATTCAACTCATTCCCTTCTTCAGTCCATCCTACACATAGCCACATAAGTGATTTTTTCCCAAAGAATGGGGTATATATTACTCACTTACTCAAAAAATTCCAATGTTTCCCAGTTACCTTTAGGGTCAAATATAAACTCATCTGTATCACTTTTAAAACCCTTCATAAGCTATCTCTAACATACCTTTTCAACTTTGTTTTTCCTTATTCCCCTTCCTATTGTATGTAGTCTAGTCTGACTGATCTTTTTGTTCACCTCTCAAATTTGCATCTGATTCTCTAGACCATTCTTCACCTATCTTATCATCCAGCAATTTCCTCTTCCCTAGGATATCATTTTGCCATTTTTACCCATTTGTACTATACCCATAACCATAACCCTGGCTTAATTGCAGGACCTACATTTGGGGGAGGAATTGGGGGATGGCTACTTTTCATGCCTCTCTTCACATTGCTTTTGACTCTCCAAACTTTGTCAACATGCCTAGCCTTGGTAGACCCCACCCCTAGGCTTTTAGGCTAACTTTCATTTGCCATTTTTTTCCCATTAGAATGCAAGCTCCTTGAGGGCACAAGATGTTTTTCTTTTTGATTATGTGGTGTCTGGCACATAGTAATCAATTAATAAATGCTTACCAACTGTTGGTCACATATGCCACTCCATCTCCTCTGTCTATACTTTTGTATTGGCTTCCCACTCCTACATGGGTGGAATGTACTCTCCTAATCTTTAAGTCTCAGAGTGCCATTTTCTTCAAAAATTAAAGCATCATCTTCTCCATGAGCACTTGGATCCAAATTATGTTTTATTTGGTGTATATGTGTGAGATTGTGTGTGTGTGTCTTTTGTCTCTCCCCTTTCTCCCCAAGGAATAGAATGAATATAAACTCTTTAAGAGTGGGGACTTTTAATTTTCATCTTTGTATCAAAAGCATATAGTAGTAGGTGGAGTCAAGATGATGGAATAGAAGCAGGACCTCCCTGCAGCTCTGGCTTCCACCTTCCCCAATCCACATAAAAATGGGACTCTAAACAAACTTTGGAGCTTCAGAACCCAAAAAATGACACAGAGAAGCTAACCTCCTGCTGAGGACAGCCTGGCAGGCAGGCAGGAATTGGCCAGCACAGTGCTCTGGGAGCCGATCCCAGCCCCACGCTGAGGCTTTAGCCCCAGGGTGGGTCTGACTAGCACCAGCTGGAGGGACTCCAGATCAGCAGCAGCTGTGGCTGTTTCCAGATTTATCAACATGTAGATGGGAAGGACAAAGTGAGAGGTCAGTGCAGTCTGGATGTTGGGACACATTCAGTGGGAGTGCACGGCTTTTGCCCCCTGGGCAAGAAGCCGCTGAGTCACCAGCCAGCCAGCACCACAATGCAGCTTCAGCTCCTGGCCTGCATAGCATAGGGGTACCAAGGAACCAGTCTGAGGGGTATTTGCTTTTGCTTTAACCTGCTTGGATCTGGATTGCAGTCTAGGGTAGAGGTTCTGGGGCATGTGTACAGCTTGCCAGAGCATGTGGAGGCCTCAGAGAGAGCACCCATCTAATACCTCTGGCAGCTGAGAAAAACCCATTTGGGATGGAAGCTCCCCTGTCTGATGGCAGAGTCCTACTGTGGCAAAAAGCCCAGGGGTCAAGTGACTGAGGGGCGACATGACCAGGTAAAGGAAACAAAGCAGACAGAAGATTCCAACATTAGACTCCTATTTTGGGGACAAAAAGGAGCAAAGTATGGAACAGGAGGAAGACAGTGAAGTCAGAACTCCTGCAACAAAAGCTTCAAAGGAAAATACAAGCTAGTTACAGGCCATAGAGGACCTTAAGAAGCAGATAAGAGAAATGGAGGAAAAACTGGGAAGAGAAATGAGAACAATGCAAGAAAATTACAAAATGAGAGTCAACAGCCTGACTGAGGAAAATCATACCTTAAAAAATAGACTAACTCAAATGGCAAAAGAGGCTCAAAAAGGCAATGAGGAAGATGCCTTAGAAAGCTAACTTTGCCAGATGGAAAAAGAATCTCAAAAGCTCACTGAGGAGAATCATTGCTTCAGAATTAGATTGGAGCAAATGGAAGTTAATGACTTCATGAGAAATCAATATGCTGTTAAACAGATCCAAACAAATGAAAGAATAAAAGGCAATGGGAAATATCTCATGGGAAAACCCACTGACCTGGAAAATAGATCCAGGAGAGATAATCTAAAAATTATTGGACTACCTGAAAGCCATGATCAAAATAAGAACCTAGAAATCATCCTCCAGGAAGTTCTCAAAGAAAACTGTCCCGATGTTTTAGAACCAGAGGACAAAATAGAGGTTGAAAGGATCCACCGATCACCTCCTGAAAAAGATCCCAAAAAGAAAACTCCTAGGAATATGATAGCCAGGTTCCAGAATTCCCAGATTAAGGAGAGAATATTACAAGCAGCCAGGAAGAAACAATTTGAATATTGTGGAAACATAATCTGGATAACCTAGGATCTGGCAGCTTCTACACTGACGGATCAAAGAACTTGGAATATGATATTCTGGAGGTCAAAGGAGCTGGGATTAAAACCAAGAGTCACCTACCCAGCAAAACTGAGTATCATGTTTCAGGGGAAAATATGGTCAGTCAGTGCAATAGAGGACTTTCAGGCATTTTTGTTGAAAAAACCAGAGTTGAATAGAAAATTTGACATTCAGATACAAGAAGCAAGAGAAGCATGAGAAGGTAAACAGGGAAAAGAAATCATAAGGAACTTGTCAAAGTTGAACTATTAACATTCCTACATAGAAAAACAATAATTGTAACTTATGAAACTTTTCTCAGTAGTTGAAGGGAATAGAAAAAAATATATGTATATATATTATATATGGGGGTATATGGGCCTATGAATACATATGTGAATATGTGTATATATGTTTACAGGTATACATAGATAGAGGGCACAGGGCCAATTTAACAGGAAAGGATGATACTTAAAAGATGAAATTAAGAGGTGACAGAGGAATATAATGAGAGGAGATGGGGAGAGATAGAATGGGGTAAACTATCTCATATACAAGAGGCAAGGCAAAATGTTTCCAATGGAGGGGAAGAATAAGAAGGCAAAAGGGAATGGGTCAACCTTATTCCCATTGAATTTGGCTTGAGGAAGGAATGCAATACACACTAAATAGGGTATCTCATCCTCCAGGAGAGTAGGGGGGAAGGGGATGAGAGGGGGGATGATGGAAGGGAGCGCAGCCGGGGGGGAGGGAAGTTGGAAGCACCCACTTTTGAAAAGGGACAGGATAAAAGTAGAGAATAGTACAAGTGGGAGGTGGGATAGGAGGGAAGGAAATATAGTCAGTCTTTTACAATATATCTACTATGTTATTGTTTTGCATTAGCGACACATGTACACCCTATACTGAACTGCTTATCTTCCCAGTAAGGGTGGGTGACAAGGGAAAAAGGGAATTCAAAGTTTTAAAATCAAATATTCAAATATATATATATATATATATATATATATATATATATATATATATATATACTATTAATACTATTTTACATGCAATTGGGAAATAATTTATTAAACAGCACTTAATTTATTGTCCAGGTTCTTTTTCTATGGGATTCTAGTTCAGGATGTATTGTCCTTTGATGTCCTTTCCAAATTAGAGATTCTGTGATTTTGCAAAGTCATCACCTGTTTTGAAATATGATGCTGTGAAGGGGCATAATCCGTATACATGAGCTACTTGCTACTCTTAAATTGCTGGGAGGAAAAAAAATCATCCACATTGTGAGCCAAAATGTCTGAATGCCCAAGTTAATCCTGGGTGGATCTGACCCAACAGAGAACCAAAAGATGCTGACCTCAGTGAAATGCAATCATCACTGGGAGGAGAGCAAGGAATACACTGGCACACAACTCGACTCCAAAGTGAATGGGGATTTTTTTTTCCCCAAACCTATGTGGGTAAACTGCCCCAGAAGTGCCATGAATTTCAATGACCAATACCTCCCTTTTCTTTTTCCTCTAAGTGATGGGACCTTTACCTTGTCAGAAAAAGAAGTGAGGGCCAAAATCCTGGGATGTGGAAACATTTCAAATAATTCATAGGAATGGTGCTATAAATTCTTACAGAATTATGGCTCAACTATGTGGGGTTACTTGTGATTTTATTTAACTTCATGAGAACCTCTCCAACTAATTTCTCCTGACCTGTCATTGTGGATCAACAAAACTAGAAAGTTGTCAAATAGTAGTAGAATATTGAGAGTGGAGAGATCTATCTATCTATCTATCTATCTATCTATCTATCTATCTATCTATCTATCTATCTATCAATATCCCATAAGTCCTCAAACTTAGCGTGTTAGTACAGTAAGAATAGGGGTCAAAAAATCAGGAGGTCTAGGTTCAAAACCTGACTCTGATATTTACAAGCTATGTGACCACTAGGAAGTGATTTTTTTTTTTGCTTTTTGGAGGTGAGGGGAGGCAGGGCATTTGGGGTTAAGTGACTTGCCCAAGGTCACACAGATAGTATGTATTAAGTGTTTGAGGACAGATTTGAACTCGGGTCCTTCTGATTTCAGGGCTGGAGCCCTATTCACTGTGCCACCTAGCCACCTCACAAGTCATTTCCTCTGCAAAATAAGGAAATCAATACTTGAACAAGCTATCTAAAAGCATCACTATAATATACGTCTTTTGTAAACTTAAATTTTTATAGAAATATGAGATTATTTTTTGATTACAGATATAAGGTACTGCCCTTTACACATGTAGGCATTTTGGTGACTGAACGAGGGAGAAAAAGAATGTATAAGAAAAATAGATACAATTCAACTTCAGAAGGAACATGACCTTAAATGTTGAGGATAGAAGAAGACTGTTGTAAGCAACAGAGAGAGGGCTGTCTCTGAAATGCATGTATTCTCTTTGAAGGCAGAACAATGCCTGAGATATTGATGGCTACAGGAAATTGTGGTCCATCAGTTTCATTGCATGTGATTATGTTTAGAGTTCTAAAGCTTGTAACTAAGAAATTGTAAAATCACAAAATTTTGTGGAGTATATGGGAAGCTTATATAAGTATAAATGGGTTTGTATCTGATAGAAAAGTAAATTTCTTGTATTGACAAAGGGCCGGCTCTGAATTGAAGCATTGGAAAATATAGGGAACCAAAAGGAAGATATAGGGAGAGGAAAAAAAAAACTAGAGAAAGAGAAAAGACAGAATACAAACAAGCTGAGCACAGATGGATTGAAAAGAAGCCAGGGAGAGAAGACAAAAGAGTCTACTAGATAATTTACTCCTAGAAGCAATAGCTGATGCTTTAGAAGCTTTGCTGGGAGCCTGATGATTGGAAGAGAGGTATTGTTTTGTTGATTTGCTGGAGAAAGGCATGGTCTGCTGAGAGGTCTTCTGCTGCTATTCTGATTATTGGAGAACTAAATCTTGCTGCTATAAACAGAGGCATGAAGTTGCTCTCTAGTACTTAAGAGATGGGAAACATCTAAAGGATGCCTACTTGCCATCTACTACCTTCCTTGGTTTGAGCAGAAGAATGAGAGGGGGAAACACATACTTTGCAACAATTTTGCTATGAGCTGCACTTTTGGGAGAAGATGATTTATTTTACTAGAAGCTAACTGGAGAAAGCAAAATTCTGTATAATGTGAACTAGGTGGACTTGTTCACATTTCCAGGAGAGCTTCTACTCTAGCTTAAGTAAACTGTTTGTCATTGTACAAGCAAAAAAAATATTTTTGTTGTGGTTCTTGTTGTTGTTAAAAGAGATTAAGACATTCTCAGTACTCTATTTAGTGTGACTGTTAACTGAAAGATCTTGTAATTGCTTCACTGACTCAAGAACAGGAGAGGAGCAGCTTTGTCTAGTAAGAGACTGATAAAAAGGGGGAGAAATTAGCAGAGAAGCATTTTCATGTGGTTCAGTTTGTTTTAAATGAGACCAAAAATATTAAGGCTTGCAGTCCAGAGATGCCCATTGTCCCAAGTGCATCTTTTTTTTTTTCCTACTCGTGCATTTCCCTTCCAGGTTTCTATAAATGTAAAACAATTTTCCCCTAGAAACATTGTATATTGGTGGTAGAGTGAACTGTGATTTTAAGATGATTTTTTATTTTGTCATTTGTGAATTTTATTATTCCTAATTTTTCTTCTATTGAGTAGATTTTATGATTATTATTGCCTTTGCCTTATTATTTAGTAAATGTTTTACATTTTAGAGCTAAAGGTATCACCGTGGCTGATTTTTTTTTAATATCAAACACACTGGTGAGGGTTCTGGAGTTGCTGTGTCAGATAATAAAAATGTGTTTTCCCTAACCACACATCCCTTACATACATAAGGGTTATCCCTAGGACTGCAAGATTTTAACTGGCAGGATTGTATTGGTATACTCATTTCTTAGACCTGCCAGTTTGAGTGTGGGTTAAATGAATGAGTCAGCGGGGTGAGTGGCAGGGTGGGGAGGAAGAGAAATACATAAATTCACACTATACCTGAACTACATACAGCAATTTGAGAAGTTTATCCTTTGACTTACAAGCAGTACTGCAAAATCAAATACCAAGCACCAATTAAAAAAATGTCTTGGAATAGTGGCATCTCAGAGTTGGAAAGAACCTTGGATGTTATTCTTACCTAGAACATATAACTCCTATACAACATCCTGGACAAATATGTCCTCAACCTGTTCCTTTTGTGAGTATGCAAATCAAATCTCAGCAATTCAAGGAGTAAGATACTGGAGTTGGAAGGAACCAAGGAGGTCATCAATTACAAGTACATCCAATCCCCCCCCCACACACACACACACATCTAAATGCTGGGCATTCTTTGAAAACTCCTCATCACTTAGGTCAGAATTATTCACTTCCCTCTAACAATGAGGGGGAACAGATGGAGGGGTTAAATAACTTGGTCGAGATTATACCGAGTAAGTGATAATGCCAGAATTAAGAATAGCTTTTGAAAACCCATTTGGATTTAGGGGACTATAATATACCATAATGATTTTTCTGCAATATACACAATGTTTCTCTTGATGCAAGAATAAAATCTTAGTAAGTGGGTCGAGTGCTTTGACACACAATATGGGGCTTTAATAGAGGGTACCATTTTGTGCATACTGTTGCTATATTGCTGTTTCCATTACTGCTGAGAAATCTAAATTACATTTGTATGCTTGCTAAACAACCTTCTGTAATTATATTGTATACCCCTAAGAAAGGAAGTCCAATGTGTCTTTCTTTAATAATATTTTGCATGGCACTGAGCTCCAAGCAGTCCTTAATCAACAGCCTCCCACCACCAAGTGACTGTGAGTTCCTGTCAACTCTTTAGAGATGCAGTTTGAATTAAGGTTATGGTTGTTGTTTAGTAAATTGTTCTTTTCTTTTTTTCTAACAAATTCCCCAAGGTGTGAATCTTTCTATTTTGATGGTAATTATTAACCACTGCATGGAAATGGGGGAGGGGAAAAGATTTTACTGGAAGCCAAAAGATCAGATCTCTAGGTTTTGACTTGGCCACTCACTAGCTGTAGTAGGGAGTAGTAGAAGTACCAGACTGGAAGTCAAAAAGTCTGGGTTTACACCCAAGCCTTTGACATTTTATTTAGCCTCACTGAGTCTCAGTTTCCCCACCTATAAAATGGGTATAATAACATAACTAACAATATAAAAGGGTCTCTATCCTCACCTGTCAAGTACAAGAGCTGAACTATATAATTTGCAATATTTCTCAAAGTAGTTGATACTTTATGATCCTTCTTATTAGTCTTGTTTCCTAACTTGACAGAGACCCTCCTGGAGGTTATCTTCCTGGACATGTCCCTATTTCTACTTCTATTCAATAGTTCAATTCAGTAAACATTTATTAAACATCAAGAAATGGGCAAAATGTTATAGTTTGTGGCAGGTCAACTTTTGTTTCAAGAAACTTATGTAACTATGGAAAAATCATTTAAACTCTTACTTATATAAGATGGCTTGGTTGCAGGTAATTTATCAATCTTTATTTTCTATGTTGGGAGTTACCTACATCAATGAAATTACAGAACCAGAAAGATAGCACACAGGGTAGAAGGTAGGGAAAAAAGATGTCTGGCATCATGTAGATACAAAGACAGAAATTAAATCCTGCTTGCCCTCAAGGAAATTAGAGTATCCTGGAGAAAGTGGAGACATTTAGCTTCCTTCTATTTATTTTATTTTCTTCCTTCATGGTGAAGATGAGTAAAAACTGTTACATTTTCAAATGTCAATTACACCCAAACCAGATTAGTGTGCCATTTTTAAATTGCAAGAATGAGTCAAAAAATGTTTAAGTAGTCTGTTTTTAGCTAAAAGAGGCTTACCAATTCATTTAAAAAACTTTTAAAATTTCTTTTGCCAAATCTGAAACATACAAATGATCATACTGTTTCAGGATCTGAGGTTAGAAGAAGTTAAGATGCATTTATCCTCCAAACCATACAAATTTAAGAAAATGCACTTGGATAAATTTCCATTGAAGCTAACTTTAAAATACCCTGCTTGTTTGAGACTTCTGTGTCATTACTGCCAAGAGAGAAATATCATTTTATCTGAGGGAGAAGTCATCTTATATGCACCATGAAGGACCATTGGTCTATAAGAGAGAAAAGGAATGCACATTAGCTTGTCATTATAATGCATCCATAATCAACCCATTTCTCATCCTGGGCCCAAGAACTCAATTTCCCTTTCTTGTTGAGAATTTATATTTCATAAATAGTTCAAAATCTCAGGGAAAGTTTTGCTTAAAGCCGAGGCTCACTGTATTATATTTCATGAGTTCACTTCAGTGAAGGGAAATAATTTCAAATGTACTCTTCAGTGATCTCCCAGCAATATTAAAATCTGTAGTTTTATTTCCTAAAAATAAATTTAAATAGCACTTTTTTTCTAATTTATTCATTTTACCCATAATGCATCAGACGTTATAAAGAAGTCATGTTATTTGAAAAGTGAAAATAGCTCATTTTCATCAGAGATTAGTTTTGGTCTTTTCTCACTATGCACTGTCCAACCTTTCTTTCCTATACATGTAAAATAAAAACTACAGGAAATTGCAAATTATCAGAACTGTTGTAGGTCTTAGGTATCATCTTGGAGAAATATTTCTTTGTAGAGAAAAGGTAAAGGAGGTTCAGAGAAGGATAGTGACAAGTCCAAGTCACTAGTAAGGAAAGAGTTCCACCCTGATTTATGATTTTGGTGTTCTTTGCATTGTGACTTGCCTAGTCATTCTTCATTTTAGTTCCATAAACAATTATCAATGATGTACTGTGTGCCAGACACTATGCTACAAGCTAGGACACAAAAAGAGGCAAAAGACATTCCCTGTACTCAAGGAGATTTCAATCTATTCCTTTAATCACCTTCTTGCTCAGTCTTTAACCACTCCTCACAAACAAAGCTAGAAATGGGGAGAAACATCTCCTTCTCTGAATAAGAGCAGGGATATTTTAACATAAGACATCTGGACACAGTGTCATAAAGAACTGGGTTCAAATCCCATTTCTGCAACTAGCTGAGATGCCAAGGTCAAGTCATTTAAGCTCTCTGATCCTCAATTTCTTTGTCTCTAAAATGGGGATAACAGATGCCTATTGTACCTACCTCCAAAGATGGTAGTTAGAATCACATGAAGTGTTGCATATAAAACATTTTGAAAATCTTAAGGAGTTATATAAATGCTGGTTATTATAGGCATTATTATCGGCATTACTATCAGCAGTTATCTTCACACACATACACACAAAATCTACTGGAAATAGGATAGGTAAAATACCACATGTATAAACCACATCACAAAATTGCAAAAAAACTTGTGTCACATTACATTGCATTAATGAAATAAATATGGGTTCCCAATACCTCAATCAGTTGCTTTGGCATAACTATATGTCTAGTGAGATAGAGTATTTATGTCATGCTATGTCTAGTAGCAGAAGACAGACACCTCCATTCCCACATTCATCTAGTCACCAAGTCTGTGAAAGACACAAAAATCTCTGTAGCCAGGTCCTTCCTAATACTACATCTGAGGTCGGGCTTTCCGAACCACCTGCAAGAGAAAGTGTTGGGAAAGGTAAGGAGTCAAATTTAGTCATTATAGAAGGAAAAATGTCTGATCAACTTGCATGGGCCCAGACTAGAATGGGCTATCCTGGGAGGTGGCAGGCTACCCATCACTGAAGGTCTTCATGTTTGTCATAGGAGCCACCTGTCAAAAACATTGTAGAGATTTTCTTTATCTGATACATCTTGAACTGCTGCTGTTGTTATTGTTGAGGTGTTTCAGTCATGTCCGACTCTTCATGACCTCATTTAAAATTTTCTCAGCAAAGATATTGGAGTGGTTTGTCATGTCCTTCTCCAGAATGTTTTACAGGTAAGGAAACAGGTAAAAAGCGTTAAGTGCCTTGCCTAGGGTTACAAGCTAGTAAGTGTCTGAGCCTAGATTTCAGTTCACAAAGATGAGTTTTCCTGACTTCAAGTCAGATCTCTTTCCATTCTATCACCTAGCTGCCCTGAACTGGAGGAATAATAATGTATTTTCTAGAGCTGAGATTCTACCAGAGGTTCCCAAACTTATTTGGCCTACTACACCCTTAAAAAATTACTCAACACCCCCCTGGGGTTAGGTTAAGTTAACCCTCATTTTTATTTAACACACCCCCAATTGCACCTGAGGCTATTACCATTCCCTGGACTGTTCTGGTAGTCAATATTGCCCATTTTGGGAACCTATGTTTGTAGAATAAATCTAAAATGATAACATTTTTTCCATTGCCTTGTTGTTTCCAGTATCTTCCCTCTCAAACCACTCATTTCATTTCATTTTCATTCTCCTTTCATTCATTCTCACTCATTCTTTTCATTCACACCACTCATTTCCAAGTTAATCATTCTAATGATCACTCCTAATAACATCACTCCTTTGTTGAAGGTACAATCTCATTTGATTGCCCCATCTCTGACTCTGGTATCTGCTGTCTCTTGTTGGAGCTTACATTATTTAATTTCTTGCACTCTATTTCCTAGCTCATCTCTTTTACTTGTTGGTTTCTTAAGCTGATCCTACCAAAATTATGGGATTCCCCCAATCGCTCTATTAGCACTTATTAAGTTCTAATAATGTTCCAAGCACTTTGATAAATTCTGGGCAAACAAAGAAGAAAAACAAACAGAATTATTGTAATGGATGCCATGCCTCCCTCCCAACAAATGTATATTGAAATCCTTACATTCCTTCAAGTTAAACTTAACTGCCATATTCTCCATGAAGTGATTCCTGACCCCTGTAAATTATCCCTCCCTGCCCCAACACCTTGTACAATGACTAAAATATTATAGGTGCTTAATAAAGGTTTATTGATTTGATCTCCTAGATTTCCTCATGCCAGTTTGGTGAAACCCCTCCATTACACTTACTCATTCCTATTTTTTCCTACTACTTTGTAAATTCACTGAGGAAGAACTTGGTACCCAGTGTCTGGGGCATAGAATGAGCTTAATCAGTGTTTTTTGGATGAATGTCGAAGTAGGAAAAATAAGTATTTGAGTAGAGCTATTTGACCTCCTGACCTATTGGAAGAAGTCTGTGAGAAACACATTTCTAGAAGTAGGTAAAGGACAACCTGATTGTTGTCATAAGATTCAAGTTAGTTTTTCATCATTTATTTAAAGTAATTTTATTTTATAATTTCCTCTCCAATTATACTATGGATTTATATGAGAAAAAACAACAATATTAAAAATGGCTATATTTTTCATGTGCATATTGTTCAGATTCATGTATGGTTTTTTCTACAAATCAAGAAATCATATGTTTGGAAGAGGTCATTTTTGGAAGCAGAAACTGAATGACACAGTGTGCAATTTGGCAGTGTTGAAAGGCAATGGGGCGTTATGGAATTTGGCATCAGGAGAGAGCTAGCTTTAAATTCTGCTCTTGAACTTTACTAGCTGTATGACCACAGGCAATTACCTGAATCTCCCTGTGCCTCATTTTCCTCATTTGTATAAAAGGATGATAATATCTATAGTATCCACTTGACTGGGCTATTACAAAGATCAAAAAATATAATTTCTACAAAAAGGTCTTTGAGTTTTTAAGCCCTAAATAAAGATTAGCAATGGCTAGTTCAGTTTTGATATAGCATGTCATTGATACAATTGCTGGTTTTGGACACTGACATTGACACTGAGCCATTAACAGTTACTCCTTGAGTTTAGTCATCAGATAGCTTTTGAATCTGAGTGAATTGTTTAATGTACTTTTCTCTATCTCTTCTACAAGATTGGTATGAGATATTTTTTTCAAAAATTTTGACAAATCTAGGCAAACTGTATCCATGGAATCCCCTCATCTACCAGCTAATAATCCTGTCATCAAAGAAAATGCTTTATTTTGACATGACCTGTTCTTGATGAAATCACACTGGCTTTTCAGAATTACTACTTCCTTTCTAGATGTTCACAAGTCATCTATTTAAGGATCCATTCTAGAATTTTCTCAGGGATTCTGATTGTTCCTTTCCCCCATGTAGCTTTTAAAAATGTGTTCTTAACTGTCTTCAGTATCCTTAATTAATTCCATGCCTTCCTTATACTCTTTTTTATAGGGCCATCCCTTGCTCTTATATTCATCCTGTTACCTTGCCTTTCTTCCATCTTCTGTGTAGTATTTCTTTTAAGATCTAAGTGGTTGGTGAATTTTTTGAGTATCCACATTGAAATTTGGAATGAGTGATTGACTGAAAGGATGAATGAATTAAAAAAAAACATTTATTGAGTGTTTACCATATGTCAGGAATTATACCAACCTCTAGGGACACAAATTTTAAAAAAGAAGTCTTTCCTCTCAACTAGGCTTGGAGTCTAATTAAGGAACCAACACATATAGAGTATTTTGACTTGAAAATGCAAAGGGATAGTGAGTGGAGCCACAATCAACTGATATGCAGTAAAGTGACTGTTAATTTTATTTATAGTTAAAAAACTGAAAAGGTTTGGAGGGAAGAGATAAGATCTTTCTATACAAATACCAATAAGTACTGTCTCTACAACTTTTGCTCTTAAAAAGAGTTGTGTAAAATACTAAGAAGTTAAGCCATGTGCCCAGATAATACAACCAGTATGTGTAGAGGAAAGACTTGAATCCAGATTTTCCTAGGTTGGAGGCCAGCTCTATTATACCAGGCTGCCTCTTGGTACATGGGTATGCCTTTTAAATATACAATCCTATCCCATCCCATCTCTCCTTTGAATAAGTTCTATCTATGTAGAATCAATTTTTGTCATAGATTTTATTCCATCAAATGTCATTGATACCTAAACAATCAAACTTGCATCCTTCCTTAGGTCTTCTAGTTTCTGTTCTTAGAAATTTGTACATAGACAAATGAAACTGTTTATATTTTATGTCCTATGAACCTCTGAATGTCACCTTCTTGTTTGTAGCTATGGTATGGTATCAAATTTGAAGAAGATACTTAAGTAGACTTCCCCCTTCCCATTACTTTCAGTTTAATGACCTTTTGATTAGATTTGCAAGATATCTGGCAATTTCATCCTTGCCAGCTTTTGATATCTATACTATTTATGTGACCTGGAATATGTTATTCATGTATTTTAATCTATGATCCAGAAGTCCAAGTCACTTTAACATGTATCATTTTCTTAACCAGATGGTACTTCACAAATTAGTTTTTCTTTTCCACATTCATGGTCTTCAATGGGCAATGGTCAGAAAAACATTACCAATTTCTTGACCAAGACTCCATAATATCATTGCTAACATATTTTTTACTTCCTTCTGACAGTGTCATATGTGACTCACCAAAAGTGTAGAACCTTCATTTCTGGTGATAAATTTTGGATGGCTTTCTGTTGTGTCTTTATCATGTGCCTCAGAAGGACACTGTAACTTTTTATTATCGTCATCAGAGAGAAAACTAGCTGTTTTGGTATCCCTGAATGGCTTTTATTACATAAAACTTCTCTTACTCTAACTCTTAGTGGATTAAGGAGCTATAACATCATAATTATGGTTCCACTATATCATTCTTTTTATTTTTTAACATTCTTTTAAAATTTTTTGAGTCTCAATTTCTCTCCCTTCCTCTCCTCCCACCCCATAGAATTAAGCAATATGATATCAATTATTTATGTGAAATCATGTAAAACATATTTCTATATGAGCCATATTGCAAAAATGCAAGAAAAACAAAAAAGTGAAAAAAATTACACATCAATTTGTACTCATAATTCCTCAGTTCTTTTTCTGGAGGCAGTGGGCATTTTTTCATCACAAGTCCTTTGGAATTGTCTTGCCTCATTGTATTGACCAGAACGGCTACATCTTCCACAGCTGTTCATCATTACAATATTGCTGTCATTATGTACAATGACCTCCTGGTTCTGCTCACTTCACTTTCCATCAGATCATATATGTCTTTCCATGTTTTCCTGAAACCATCTCCCTCATAATTTCCTATAGCACAATATTACTCCATCACAATCATATGCCACAACTTGTTCAGCCATCCCCCAATTGCTATACATCCCCTCAATTTCCAATCCCTTGCCATCACAAAAAGATCTGCTAGAAATATTTTTTTACATATAAGTTATTTTCCTTTTTCTTTGATATCTTTGGGGTGCAGAAATAGTAGTGGGTCAAAGGGAATGCAGTTATATAGCCTTCTAGGCATATTGTTTCAAATTGTTCTCCAAAGTAAATGAATCAGTTTACAACTCTAATAGTTACATAGTATGCCTATTTTCTCTCATCCCCTCCAATATTTATCATTTCTAATAGATGAGTTGCTACCTCAGAGTTGTTTTAATTTGTGTTTCTCAAATCATTACCTATTATGTCATTGTTTAAAGGAAAATCAGTTTCCTCCTCCTCAAAGCATCAAACTCTCTCCCCTTCAGGAATGTTCTCAAAAGCTGTTTTTAAGCTCTAATTATACATCTCTTTTTCCTTTCCTTTCTCCTCTTAGTAATGCACTCTTTCAATTCTCTACCATCCTGACAAGAATCAAGTCTCCACTCTTCCACCTCAGATCCCATTGTCTTTTGTCACTGAAACTTGAATTTCTGTGGAGTCACTTGAGAATATATCATTTTCCATAAAAACCTAGAGTGTGGGGAGGTATCCTTGGGGTCACTTTAAATTCTCCTCCAGGATGGAGATTTGATTAGATTTGGTACACAGTAAAGTCACTTAGCTTTAACAGAAATGCAAACATCACATACTCAAAATAAATGTACCAAATTCTTTGGTCTATGCCCCCAAGTCCCATTTGAATTGGGTGGTTGCTACTACTTTCTTAGTTTTCTAGACATAACCTTGAGAGTCTGGGTTCATAATACTGTTTCCCATTTTTCCCTATCAGTATGTTTTCCATTGATAATCAGCCAGATTCAATGCAGGGACAGTTTCGATAGAATGGCTTAGCAAGAGCAATCATTACTAAGATAAAACAAGTGTAGAACACTCCTTCCCACAAATACACACAAGCTCTGTGGAGAGAGTGAGCATAATTTAAAGCATAACACAGTGAACATACGTGCAAAGCACTAACTCACAACTCTTGGTTACTATAAGTCCCTTTTTTCCCTTTAGAATTCTCATTAATTGACCTTTAGTAATTCTCTTCTGGCCTTTAATTATTCATTCTAATATTCCAACTGGAATCCCCTGAACTACAAACTCATTCATTGCTACAGTAGACATCCATATAACTGGTAGACACCAATCCAAAAGTTGCGACTTGCACCAAAGTTATAACTTGACTTTCTCATTCATAAAATCCTTTCTATGTGCCATTATCTTCCTTGCATTCAGTCAGCACATCCTGTAATAAACTCAAATTGACAAGGTATTTACTTATACTTGGTTTTGCACTTTGATTCAATTCATGCACCTAGACTTTCTGTGATCACGTTTGTTAGGGTCCTAATGTGTCTCCGAACTTACATAGTTCACTACAAAATTTCCTCCACTTTACCAGAGTGGTTTAGATTTTCAACCTGTCTTTATGAACTTGGAGGTGTTTACATCTCAACCCTAAGCACCTGGTAAAAACTTTTATAGCTAATCATTCTTCCTAATAACCTGACAACTTCAGTCTAATTCCTTTCTTAGGCTCAACAGAGACTCCACAATCACCACCACTGCCCCTTCAATCTTGCACCAATTTACTCAACCCACACAATTACTTGATCAATTTTCTTTGCCCACTAGCAATATGACTTGAACTTTCTTGCTTACTTTACCTTGCCTAACCTTGTCTTGCCATCCACCTTCTCCTTTTCCTCCTTTAATCTAACTCGTTGGGTCTGATTCCCTATCCTTCTTATATCCTCCTTAATAATCCTGTTTTTTTTTCCACCTGGAATTAGAATCTCACCAATTATTTAGATCTCAACATTCTTCTTATTTGCCCTAATTTCTCCTAAATGTCATCAAATTTCTCCTCCCCAGATTCAACTTTTGAAGTATCTCACTAGCTTAAACACTTTCAAGTTTCCTGAATATTTTCCTTCTCCTTTTTATTAGGTTTAAGTGCTTTCCTACTCTCCTGCTCTTTCTCCCACAATTTTCTCCCAAATTAGCCAAAACATCTCTATGTTACCTTTGAGGTCTATTTGCTATGAAACAAGCTGCTTTCACTCATCTCCAAGGAAAACATAAAGCTCTACTATTCATAGAAAATAGAGATTCTGTAACCTCTCAGCTTTAGCTATCCAAAAGCAATGGACTGTGGGAAACAGGATAATTGATAATAGGAATAATTTTATTATTTGTATCAGAACCTAGAAAATAACGAATGTTTGATAAATGCTTGTTGAGTGACTGATTGCCGTACTACTCCATGAAGAATCACTGAGTATCGAGCTATTTAAGAACCAAGCAATGGTCCAAGAATACATCTGTCCTATGATGTTTTATTATGTTTATTTTAGACACTAAGGACTTTCCTACATTTGTAGTATTGCAACACAAACCACACTACAGCATTTTCCCTCCTTTGCTGGCTATTATCTCTCTTCAATATATGCTAGTATTTATTTAGTAGTGCTCCCCAAACTCATACTAATTCTTTAGTCTCACTGCATTGTAGGTGAAATGTTCTTTATTTGTATTCCTTTTTATCTCCTTTGAGTGTTATCATTTGTGTTTTTTTTTTCTTAAAGCATCCAACACTTACTCTGTGTTAAAATGTGTTTCTCAAATATGTCCCCCAAGACACTTTGCAGGTTCTTTCATTTGAAAGAAAGCATGTGTGGCATTACAATGAAGGGGAAATGCAAGCTTAGTTAAACCACTGGGGTATAAAATAATATCCTATGTACCTGTAGTTATTAGTTTTTAATAAAGGAGAATTTTCCTTTCAGCAATGTAACACAAGATACCCCTGAAAATTATATCATTTAATCATCCAAGTCTTCCCTTAAGGTCCCACTCTGATACCTCATTGTTGCATGTAAGTGACCCTTGATCATCAAAACCTTTGCCAGGCAAGTACGCATTTTGGCCCATGTTGCAAATTGGAAAGGGTTAGTAACAGACTGTCAATCTGTTAAAAAGAGGACGGTCCTGGCAGAGTTCAGAGAAGCTCAGCACCAGAAGGTTGCCCACCAGATGGTGAACTGTTGAAGTGACAGCGATTCCTGAAGACCATCTACAAAATGTGCAGGGTTCACAATTTGCATTGATGACCTCTATATATCTAAGTAGTTGAATACATATGTATGTATATTTATGTATACATATACATATATTATAGTTTCTAATTTTTTTGAGGAAAAGGACTACTAAATTCAAATCTATACCCCTAGTACCAACCAGAGTGTTTGTCACATGACAGACATGTGACAAACACTTGAGGACTGACTGGAGATACCCTAAAGAAATTAAAAAATCTTAATATGTTATAGTAACCTTCTTAGGTGTCTCACTAACTATAATAATTTTTACTATTTTTCTCTCTTTTTTTTCTTTTTGGAGGGAAAATGTAGGGCAATTAGGGTTAAGTGACTTGCCCAAGGTCAAACAGCTAGTAAGTGTTAAGTATCTGAGGTCAGATTTGATCTCAGGTCCTCCTGACTCTAGGGTCGATTCTCTATTTATTCTGCCACCTAGCTTCCCCCTTTTTCTCACTTCTTACAAAGAAAGGCAATCCAAATTTCTGCTCTGTCATTTCAAATCACATTTTTTTCTTAGTGTGGAGATTTGACAATATAGTTTGCAACATGCCTTCACGCTTTCTTAATTTGTTCAACATTTCCCCAAATATTCTATCAAACAGGAAAACTTAACAATGTTTTGTGTGCCGTGGTCCAGTTTTAGAAGTCTGGTAAAACAGATGAAGCCCTTCTCAGAATAACATATTTTTAATACATCAAGTAAGACATACAGGATTACAAAGGAAATCAATCATATTGAAATACATTTTATATTCAACGACCACTGATTAAGAGCTTTTGCTATAGAGAATCTACCCAATGTACTACAAGCCCTCCTGTTGTTTTTACTTGTTGTTGTTGTTTTGTTTTGAGTATATTGCCACTGGCATGCCCATCAGGCTAGCTATCTTCCTTCCCAGTCATTTGCATCCTTTGACAATGTCTTTTTATGCAAGTTGTTTCAGGTAACATCTTGCAGGCTAATGTGTCACACCAATTTCCACTGCCCTTTATGTTGTTTGTCAGTTAATTATTTTTAGATATAATAAAATTCATGTGGAAGCGCTAAAGATCAAGAATATCTAAAAAAATGAAAGAAAAAATTGGAATAGAGTTGGTCTTGCAGTACAGATCTCAGTCTGGATTACAAAGTGGTTATCATTAAAACAGTCTGGTACTGTTGAAGAAATAGAGTGGGAATCAGTGGAATAAATCAGGTACATAATGCATAGTAGTAAATGACCATACTAATCTAATGTTTGATAAACCCAAATATCCAAACTTTTGAAACAAGAACTCACTATTTGACAAAGATTGCTGGGAAAAAGTGGAAAGTTGTTTGGCAGACCTTAATTATGGGCCAACATTTTACACTATAATCCAAGGTAAGGTCAAAAGGGTACAAGATTTAGATGTAAAAAGGGATATGATAAGCAATTTGGGAAGCATAGAAAATTTTACCTGTTAGATCTATGGATAAGGGAAGAATGTGTGAACAAACAAGATAGAGAGTGTTACAGGATATAAAATTGACAATTTTGATTATATTAAATGTAAAACGGTTTGCATAAACAAAATCAATGCAGTCAATATTAGTAGGAAAGCAGGAAATTGGAGAATACATTTGACAGCAAGTTTCTCTGATAAAGGCCTCATTTCTCAAATATATAAAGAACTGAGTCAGGTTTATCAGAATACAAGTACTTCGCCCAATTGATAAATGGTCAAAGGATATAAACAGGCAGTATTTAGAAGAAACAATCAAAGCCATTTAGAGTTATATGACTGCCACCCCTTCAGTGCTTCTTAAACTGTGGGTGTCATCACCCACAGTGTCTGAATCACTATTGATTAGAAAAATTAAAATTAAAACAACTCTTAGGTACCACATCACACCTATCAGATTCACTAAAATGACAGAAAAGAAAAAATTATAAATGCTGGGGGAATATGGACAAACTGTTGTGAAATGGTTCAACCATTCTGGAGAAAAAATTGGAATTATGTCCAAAGGGATATGAAACTGTGCATACCCTTTGACCCAGCAATACCACCACTAGATCTGTAGCCCAAAGAGATCAAAGAATAATGAAGAGGAACTATTTGTACAAAAATATTTATAGCAGAGCTTTTTGTTGTCGCAAATAATTGGAAACTGAGGGAATGGCTGAGCAAGTTGTAGTATATGATGTTGATGGAATACTATTGTGCTAAAAGAAATGTTAAACAGGAAGCTTTCAGAAAAATCCAGGAATACTTATATGAACTGATGCAAAGTGAAGTGAGCAAAACCAGGAGAACATTGTACATGGTAACAGTAATATTGTATGATGATCAACTGTAAATGACAGACATTTTGAGCAATATAATGATACAAGACAATTCTGAAGGACTTGATGATGAAAAATGCTGTCCACCTCAAGAGAAGATGGATTCTGAATGCTGATTGAAGCTTTTTTACATTATCTTTCTTGTTGCTTGTGTGATTGTGTTTTCCAACATAGTTAATATGGAAATATGTTTTTTATGTCTTCACATGTATAATCTATAACAAAATTTTTGCCTTCTCAATGAGTAGGGGAGAGCAGAGAATCTGGAACTCAAAATAAAAAAAGCTTAAATTTTTGTATGTAAATGAGAAAAAAATAAAATGAGAGTGATATAAAAATAGAAATAAATTCATTGTCCTTTCAGCATGATACATTACTAGGAGAATCTTGGCTTTAGAGGGATGTGCTTTTGCAGTAGTGACTGATTCAGAACAAATTAAAGTACTACACCATTTACCAATGATGGTCCTGCTCAATTTTAGGCCTAGCTCAGTATTTATCTTCAGGGCTCGCCTAAGATACACAACTTAATAGACTAATTTGGGCTGCCGTCTATTTGTCCTGCTTTCTTTCTTGGTATTTTTCTTCTACTTTGCTTTCCCATTGTGGATGGTTAAGCTTATTTCTTTCAATTTCTGTGCATATCATGGAGAAGTCCTGACAGATAACTCTGAAATGACTGCTACATCTGAAAATAGTCAATTCTGTCAAGAGAAAGTCAATTTCATTTTTAAAAATTATGTTGCTTGGTACTTACTATGCCCTGAACTTCAAAATCTCTTCTAAAATAAAGTGATCATGATATATAGGAATCATAAGATTTTGAAAATTATTTAACAACCTTGGCCTTTGATTTGTTGCTTCCAGAGAGTATTTTTAAACTTATTTTTCATAGCACTCATATTTATATTGAAGCCATTAAATAATATATATATATGATTTCATTTGAGAAGATTTTGTCATTTTTTTCTGTAACTTCATTCTCCGTTTATGCAAGATATAATGGTATATAATGCAATTATTTTCATGACGTCCTGTTTACTTATGCTTACTGTGAGAACTACACGGCAATCTGGCCAAGTTCCTATATAACAGTAATTCTTGTTTAATTTGGGCACATGAAGAACACCACTTGGTCAATTTATTTATGTGCTTCTTCTCCAAGGAGAACCTATGAACTGTCTTTTCAAACAATTCAGACTTTTTAGTATCTTCTCAGTTCATTTATAACATAAAATGTCAACATAAATGTAGTGCCATTCCCTTAGTAAATTTCCAAAACATCAGTTATTTTGAAGAGTTCCAGCAGTGTAAAAAACCTGAGACAACGGAAGGTAATCAGTCATCAGGTTCACACTCAAAGCTTTTCTAACTTGGGAGACTCTGCCAAAGCTTTTGCTTCATTGACAAAGCCTTCATCGACAAAGGGTCATCTCAATGCCACAAAGAAGAATCACTATAGGATTTTAGTTGAGTCAAATTACAAAAAAGAAACAAACAAAACATTCATATTATTTAATTTTAAAGAGGAATTCTGTATTACATAATTAAAGAATCTACAAAATCTATAGTTTTATAAACAGATTATCTACAATCTATAAAATAAGATAATTTCCAGACAGGCTATAATAGTATTACTCTCCTTTACACAATCAATGGTCCAAATGGTCATCCTTATCATTTCTCACACATGACATTTCATCATTCATGTCTTTGCCTTGCACAAGGATTGAATGTGACTAGAACATACTTCCTCCTTATATTTGTCTCTTAAAATCCCTGACTTCCTACAAAACTTAGCTCAAACTCTTATCTCCTACAAGAGTCTTTTCCTGATTCCAAAACTTTTAGTACCTCTTACAAAATGCCTTCTATTATTTGTATTACATATAATTTATATATACTTACATGCATATATTTTCAACTACAGACTATAATCTCCATGAAAGTAAGGACCATTTCTTTTTTTCTTTCTTTTTTTGGAGGGGTTTTCTATTCCTTCTGCCTAGCATAGTACTTGACATATGAAATGCACTTACTAAATGCTCACTGACTGAATATTTTGAAAAACTGATGTGTATATAATAACCTGGGGTAATACATATATGTGCACATTAATACATATATGTTCATTACAAACACATATACCACTTGTACAGATGTTCAGCATATCAGGATTCTTATGACATATAAAAAACATGACCTATTAAAAAAGCATGGCTATTAACATTCCAATAAAAATGTGTATCTCAAATTAAAGCAGCTCCAAAAGTATTTTTTAATTGAATCTAGGGAAATAAAATAATAGAGACAAAATTGGAGAGGGGAAGGCAAAAGAGTTAAATAGAAATGCTCCCAATAGCATTTATTCCCCCAGGGTGCCTTCAGCAATATCTGAATAAGAACCAGTAAGGGAGAGGGCATATCAGACAAGGAGACTTGACAAAGCAGAAAGGTTGTGAATATAATATATTTTCACATTCAAAATATGAAATCTTTATTCTGAGAGTCACAGGAAGGGAATGGAATCCTTAAAAACCAGAAGTTCTGAAATGTACATCAACTTCTGAATTGCATCCATCCCCAAACTGATAGTGGCCCTGGTAGCTAGAATACCTGAATTACTAATAACCTTAGGAGGGGAAGCCTAAGAGACCTGAACACTAATTTAATAAGCTAGTGGCATCTGTTTAATCATTGCTCCTTGATGACCCTCAGTGGAGATTAATGTCTAAACTGTAGAAACAAACGGCTGATTTGTTGACTCTGCATAGATCTGAAAGCCTGCTTTCTGTTGGTGGTAGGAGGAAAAGGAAGAGTAATACAATTGTAGATCTACTCAAAAAGTGCTTTGGAATTAGCAGTTCAATATTTCTTGAAAATTACATATGAGAATAATATGCTGTTTACCTCCACAATAAAATACTGAAATGAAAATAGCAAAAAATTTGGTTTCCTTGATTCTCAAGTCACACTCTCAAAGGGACAAGTGCTGTATGATGGGTAGTTTCACAACCTTACTCAATCTCAGGTCACTCATGCAAAAGATGGGCATAATAATACGTTCACTGCCTCTCTCTTTCAGTACTGTTGTAAAGAAATAATTTTGTAAACCCTAAAGTGCAATAGAAATGAAAACTATCATTCCCTAGTATCACAGAATGTCAATTGGAATGGGCTTGACTGGTCAATGGGTCTGGCCCACACCAGAACACAGCCCCTCTGGGATATGCATGCTTAGTGTCTGGGCTTCAGAGGGTGTAGGCAAAACCTATGGATGAAACAAAAAGGGAAGAATCCGTTTCATTCCATACCTGTTTATTTTAAGGTATCTGTGATATCCCTAGGACCAAGATAAAGTCTTGTTGCCTCCTATAGACTCAACCCCAGGTACACATGGATCCAAAGGGAGGCTACTATGATATCCTGAAAGTCACGATGTGGAGCTGAGTATAACTGAGATGAAGCTCCTTAGTTATCCACTGATTTCTCCATTACCATTTCTCAGGCAAACAGCAGCTAAAGCCTGAGTGGCACAGGAAATAAGCAAAAGGAATGGATCCATAGAAGCCCTTCCGTTTATATCTACTGGATAGAAGAGGGAATGTCCTCTGACTTATCCCATTAGTCAAGAAGAAATCTTAGAAGTTTACTCTAAGGGTTTGCTAGATCCCAATGGCTACCCTTAAAATGGAAAATTATCTTTTTTATGAATCTGAAGATTAAGAGCATACTGGCTTATCCAAAGTCAACTAAAAGTCACATTCAATGTGGTTTTCCCCATCATTCACTTTGCTGTCAGTTCCTGAATCTGCCATCCTACTCCTTAGATATGAACATTTCCTTAGATGATCAGGGATCCTTAACTGTGTGTGTGTGTGTGTGTGTGTGTGTGTGTGTGTGTGTGTGGGTGCACGCACATGCACATGTAAGCATGTGTGAGCCCTGGAAGTTTTTATCATTGTGGTGAAGCCTAGGACCCCTTCTCACGATAATGTTTTTAAATGCATAAAATAAAATACACAGGGTCATAAAGGAAATGAATTATGTGGAAATATGGTAAGCAAAATGCTTTTTTTTTTTTTTAATCATGGCCCCCTGTCAGGAGGTTAGGGGTAGAAAATCACTGGCTTCAATTCACAGAGCATAGTTTGAACCTCATGACAGCTTTCTGAGGTGGGACTATAGGTCTTTTTTCCCCACCCAGTTTATGCCTAATTATTATCAATGTTCAGATTTTAATATAGATTTCTGCTAATTCTAAGACTAACTCTATTTCCAATATTCTACTCTTTGTCTCTTGTGTTTTCTATTCTCATTTCAAACCTCATGGCTGATTGGTCAGTTACTTAAAATCAATACCATTTATTAAGCATTTTCTATGTGCTAGGCACTGTGCTAAGTGCTGGGGACAGAAATGCAAGCAATAATAAAGATATTACCTCCCTGTGATGGGAGTTAAAAAGGGGTATGGGGTGGGGGCATTGTGGTTGTCTGAAGAATAAGGTACACTTGGTCTGAGATGCTTCCCCAAAATGGAGGTTCCTAAAAGAATTCATAAATGGGAAATTTATATGAAGCATTTCTGAGAACTCTGACACAGTGAGACACTCTAAATTCTGCCAGTTGAATGGCTACCCATTCTTCAATACTTCCTTTCAAATGGCAGATCCTCTATAAAGCCTCGCTTGATCCTTGTGGCTGAAAGTTCAATTCTTCTGGGCCAGATAATCACAGGATCAGAGATCGGGAACTAGAAAAGACCCCAGAAGCCACTTAGTCTAACCACCTCATTTTTCAGGTAATATTGGAAATATTAAGGTTAAATGACTTGCCCAAAGCAACACATTTAGAGGTATGATTTTAAGCCACAACTTCTGATTTAAGAGTTAGTGTTCATTCTGTGGTATCTATACCCCCTTGGAATACTTGAACACATAAATTCTTATTGCTCCTGTCTACTTAGCAGTTTCTGTTTTGGAGGTAAGTTTTATGTACCCTAAGATTCTCACTGTAGGCAGGAAACATGTCCAATTTGTTCTGCATTCTGTACCCTTTGCCTCCAACCTCTCCATTCCAAGCACCAAGCATAGGATCTTGCTAGCAGAGGCTTTAAGTTACTTATCCCTCATAATGATTTTGGGAGGGAAACTGTGTAATTTAATTTAAAGTGACATTTTAAAGCACCTGAATTTTAACCCTTTTGATGGGTTATCTTTTAAAAGAATTCTTTCTGATATATCTCAAACAGAAGATGTTCTATAACATTTCAACTTTCCTTAGCATCTCTGCTACTATGGACATCCACTGCTGTGCTCTATGCCATAGAGTCTATGGTGATACAATTCTAGATCTGCTTTTATGTTTCTCTGCCTTCTGCTATGGCAGGGCTGCTATCTGTCATTTACAGGGTTATCACTATACTTGCATATAAAAGCAGGTCTTTTTCCCCTCTGGCATTTGTGGCTAATCCACTGAAAGCTAGAAAATCAAATAACTGAGTTTGTTAAGAATTATATGCTAAAAAGGAGTCAATAAAAGCTCTGAGTCTGGGCCTGAGGAGTAAGATTCTGGACATGTATGTGGGGGGAGGGAGTGTCTGCTAGCTACCTCCAGAAGCTCAAAGGCTTTTTTGTTTTTTCTTTCACATACATCTAGGGTTGTGTTTCTGAGGCCTGACTTTATCTGAAGACTGATTTCTAGGCAAGGAAGCTCTTTACTTTACTTAGAAAGGTGATCAAAAGAAAGTCAGCAATTATCTTTGGGGAAGAAAGGAGCAGACACATAAGTGATTTTTCCTTTGACAGGCTTGGAAAACACCATATTTTTTACATATTAATGGTCCTAATGAGGACAGCAGCCATTAGTTAGACAAATCTACCCTTGCTTTAGAATCAGTGGCCAGCTCCAGAGCTAACTCTTTCTAATATGCTGACCATTAGTTAGCTGATAACTTAGTTGCATACACACATATACACACATCACTTATACACATACTCATATATGCATATATATATATACACACACACATACAAATATGAATGTGTTTTCCATCAATTGATGGCAATATTAACAAAGGATTGCTAATAAAAGATAAGTCAGTCTTATATTAGGATTTTAGACAGGCACAGTCACACAATCAATTCCCCATCTTCTAGAAGATGTCAAAGAGAATGTCCACCATACATTCCTTAGAGAGGTACTCTCCAAAACCCCAAATATATCATCGTGACAGTAAGAATGTAGACTGTAATAATACTTCTATAATATTTAGTTAAATCCAGCCAGCATTTCTTAAGTCCCTTCTGTGCGTCAGATAAAATGTTTAGTGCTGGAATGTAAAGACAAATGAAATAGTTCCTTCCCTGAAGGTGCTTACTGGTCTTCTGGAAAAACACATATACACAGTTAAATCAATGCAGAATATAGGTGAAAAAAGTTTAAAGTAATTTGTAGGAGGATATATTAATATCTACTGGGATCAGGTAAGTATTTGTATGGTAGGAGGCACTTGAGGGTTTCCTGTGAAGAAAGATAGCAATTTCAAGAGGATTAAGTGTGTGTGCAGGCATGCATACATGTCTATATGCATGTATGTGTGCATATATGTGCCTGTATGTGCACAAATGTGTGTATATGGGTATTGTGGTATATGTATGCACACAAATATACAGATTTACATGTGTTGTGTGTGTGTGTGTGTAGGCATGGCGAGGAATTAGAAGGCTAGTGTCATAGTTCTGACTATGGAGGAAGGAATGGATGAAAGAAATATTGTTGAGGTAAAACTGACAACATTTTGGCATATAACTGGATATATATTGGATATAACTGGAATTTGGGGGGCAGCAGTGAAAAATAAGAAAGAGCTAAGGATGACTGTGAAGTTGTGAACCATGGCAATCAAAACTCCTCAAGAGAAATATGGAATTTAAGAAAAGAGACAGATACAAGGGAGGGGGAGGTGATGTTATATGTTTTGGACATGTGTCATCTGGGATGCCTGTGGATATTGCATATTTGTATTTATGTATGTACATAGCCATGCAGGTAGCAGAAGAACCAAGAGAAAGCAGTGTTTCAAAAACCTATAGAGGTGAAAATAGCCAAAAGAGGGGGTGGTCAACAGATCAGACACTGTAAAGATGTCAAGAAGTATGAGGGCTAAGCACAGCATTCAAATTAGCAAATGAAGGACTCATGTTCTGAGCAAATAAGGCAAATGAGTACTGGACTTGGAGGCAAAAGATATTTGTTCAAATCTCTACTCTAATATTTACTACCTGTGTGACTTTGGTAAATCACTTAATGTCTCTGAGGCTTGGCTTCCTCACCTATAAAATGAGAGAGTTGGATTAAATGATTTCTGAGATATTTTCAAGCTATCCATCTTTGATCCTATGCCTGTGTAATGGCAAGCCCAGAAGTAGTTCACACCTTGTTTCAGCTATTGAATTAACACCTTGTTTCAGTCTGTTAAGAAACAGAACATGTGAGCTCTACAACTTGTGAACCCTAGAACTTTCAGAATCTTGTGGAGGAGCTAATGACTATATAAGAAGAGCCCCAGGGCCAAAGACAGCAGGAATTGAAAACAGAACTCTTGTGGTGGCAGAGACAAGAAGGAGAAAACTTGTGGTATCCTGGCACTCTGTTTTGTCTGTTCTGTCTGTGTTGATGTTTGCTTATGATACTTTGTACAAAAGCCCTGGGACCTTACTGGAAGCCCTGAAAGAGGATTTTTCTAGTTGTATACGTACAGAAGTCCTGGAGGAGGGTTTTGAAGATCCTGAGACTTTACTGATGATTTGTGCTGACCTCATGAACCTTGTATGTGGGTCTATGCTGATTTCTATGTTGATTTGTGTTGAGTTCTCAGACCTTGTTGGTGGGTCTGAGTTGATCTCACAGGCAGATAGTGAATTGATGATGTTGTCAGCAATGTGAATGAATATTATTGCAGCTTTGTTAAGCTTTGTCTTCCCAGAAACTGGAACTGTGAAGAACTTGAGGTGGACTGGACATTTTCCGTTTCAATATGGAATGGGAACTGGAGAAAGAACCGGACAAGGAGCTGGAAAAGAAACAGGGAGCTGCTTGCCTTTGAACCCAGGTGCCAGTTGGAGCTGGTACTGTGGAAGAAGAACCATGGAAGCTGAGTCAGCCTCAAGTCAAGCTGAAAGAAGACTTTACTTGGATACTGTGTACTGACTGAGGAAATTTTGATTTAATGTGACCTAGGGTGGATGACCTGTGTATTTTCTACTACCCCTTAAGAGGTTACTGAACAGTGACTGATGACTGAGTAGTGACTGATGACTGAATAGTGACTGATTTGTAACTTAGTGTGCCCTATCAGTGCAGAACTTTGACGATTGTACTTTGTGTACCTTAAGGAGGCAATCCTCCTTAAGGATGATTGAATGATTGAGTTACTGAATGATTGTACTTTGTTGAAAACAATTGTGACCACTTTGGTGAAAACTATGTGGCCATTTTAGTGATGTCATTGTGAATGCTTTATTTTGATTTTCTGTGATAAGTTGTAACACTGTGAATGCTGTACCTTGTTTATTGTGAATGTTGGCTCTCATTTTTTATGGAATAAATAGAGTGTTCACTATACTATGTAATCAAAACCTTGAAAGCTGTTCACAGCAGCACTCCTCTGGAAAGCTGCTCATGGTGGCTTTACATTATGGCATAGTTAGTAGAATTAAAAGTATAGTACCTCTATTTGTTCCAGGATCCATTGCCATTTAAATTGAAATTGTAAGGCTAAGGATCCTGGAGGGGTGGAATGTAATGGTAATGTAATTTGAATTTGAAGATCCCTTTGTGTTGGAAAGGTAGCAGGTAATTTATCACTTAGTAATTTATCAAGCCTTTGTTGGGGAAACAGAAGGTAAGAACTCCTGTCTCCTGATGCTGATATAACAGGAAGGGGTTGGCTGAAACAGGAAGTTAATGCTGTGTGTATATAAGGAAAAGCCCCAAGAAGGGACAGTCAGAGTTTCTTGGAACAAGAATCTGGAGGCAGAGCAGATACAGAAGAGAGAATGGAGAACTAATCCAGAATTTCCTGAGAAAAAGTGGTGGTGAGCTTCTTCTAAACAGTAGCCCAGGAACCCAGGAGCCCAGGAGCCCTCTCCCTCCAGGCTGGACAAGATGATTCTGATCTTTTGAATGAGCTGCAGAAGACTGAGGAAGCAAGACCAGGATGCTAAGACTTTGTCTGCTTGTGGCTTGGTTGAGCCTTGAATTCCCAGGAGCTGAAATTGTGAAGGATTTGAGATAGACTGGACCCTGTGAACTTCAGTGTGGAGCAGGACCTACCCAGAGAGCTGGACAAGGAACTGGGAGCTGTCTGCCATTGAACCCAGGTGACAGTCTACTGAATCCAGGTAGAATCTGGGACCATGGAAGGGGATCCAGGGAATCTGAGAACTGGCCCCAAGTCAAGATGAAAAGACCTCTCCATAGGTACTGAGTAATGATGAAATTGTAGTTTACTAGGGACCTAGGGGTGGAGGGTTTGTGTATTTTCTAATGATTGTACTTAGTGATTAATGATACTTAGTAATTGACTGCTGAATAAGTGACTGATTGAGTTAATTTAGTGTGCCCCAAGAGTGGAAGACTTTGACTACTGTACTTTGAGATGACTGTTCTTTGTTCTAAATATTGTGACCACTTTGGTGAAAACTATGTGGCCATTTTAATGATAAGCTCTTGTGAATAGTATATTGTGATTTTCTGTGACAAGGTGTAACATTGTGAATGCTGTACCTTGATTTACTATGAATGTTTTGCTCCAATTTGTTATGAAAGTGTTCACTATCTATGTAATCAGAACCTTAAAAGCTGTTCACAGTAGCATTCTTCTGGAAAGCTGTTTGTGCATGGCATTACTGCCTATCCTGTTGCATTCTTTGATTTTTATTATTTTTTATTTTTTTTGTTTTGCTTTTTTGGGGGGGGGTAGGATAATTGGGGTTAAGTGACTTGCCCAAGTCACACAGCGAGTTTTTGTGTTAAGTGTCTGAGGCAGGATTTGAACTCAGGTCCTCCTGACTCCAGGGCCAGTGCTTTATTCACTGCACCACCCTGTCACTCCTATTCTTTGCTTTTTAGACAACATCTTGAGGACTGTGTATAACACTATCCAGTAAATTGTTTAAGGGCACTGGGTTTGGAATCAGGAAGACTCATCTTTATAAGTTCAAATCTGGCCTCAGATACCAGCTTGCGATCCTGGGCAAATAACCTACCTGTGTTTGCCTCAGTTTCCTGATCTATAAAATTAACTGGAGAAGGAAATGGCAAACCGCTCCAGTAGCTGCCAAGAAAACCCCAAGTTAGGTCATGAAGAGTCAGACATGACTGAAACGACTGAACAACATCAAAAAAGATCATTAATGGCAGGTGCTGTTTTTGTTTCCCAGTGTTTAGCACAATGCCTAGTACTTGTTTGTGGTTGAAGTGATTGCTGGGCATTAAAATATTAGAAGCTCAATGAGAAGCTGAAGAATGTCAAGAGAAGGCAACCAGAAGGACAAAGGACCTGGAGAATGTTTCCTAAAAGTTCCAATGAAAGGAATTCAATTGTTAGCCTGTACAAATGAAAATATAAAGGAAACGGGGCAACTATCTTCATGTATTTGAAGGGCTGGGACGTCAGAGAAGGATTAGACTTGTTATTTTTGACTTCATAGTCCATAAATATGGGTCCTGTGTGAGTCATTTTGAGTTTAATATAAGGGGAAAAAAATCTTCCCTTATAATTAGGGTGGTCTCAAAGAAGGATGAGCTCCTTCATGGAATAGCAATCTCAGGAGGCTGAATGAACATGTTGGGGATCCTATAAACAGGATGCATAATGTGAGCAGGTGACAGGTTCTTGCCATTCAGTTCTTTCATTCATGTCTGACTCTTCATGACCCCATTTGGAGCTTTCTTGGCAATGATCCTGGTTTACCATTTCCTTCTCCAGCTCATTTTATACAAGAAGAAACAAGCAAATAGGGTTAAGTGGCTTGCCCAGGGTCACATGACTAATAAGTGTCTGAGGCTGAATTTGATCTTGGGAAGATGAGTCTTCCTGACTCCAGGCCCGACACTTTACCCACTCTGCCATCTATCTGCCCAAGGTGATAGGTTAGCTGATCTTGAATTCTAAGATTCTAAAAATACTGATATTTTCCAGGTAGTTCAAAAGTACCAGAATAACAGTACCAGTACCCATATAGCACTTTAAAGTTTATAAAATGCTTGATAGATATTATTTCCTTTTCCCCCCACAACCTTGGGAGGTAGGTGGTGGTGTTATTATCTCCATTTTGCTCATGAGCACATTGAGGCAGAAGGAGGTGAAAACTCACACTAATCTATCTAATAAATGTCTGAGGTAGGAACTAAATTCGTGTATTCCTGACTCCAGATTCTACACTCTATCTACTCTACCATCTAATTACCCCTAACAACAATAACTGAAAAAAATTACATTTTCAAAATACTTTGAAATTATAAAGTCTTTTCCCATTTAATCCTCACAGAACGTCTGAGCAGTGGGTGGGTGTGATATTATTATCCCCATTTTGCAGATGAGGAAACAAGCTGTGCTGCACATGCCAACCATACTGTCACTCACTCATGTGCTGGGCTCCACTGAGCTGGCCCAGGCTACATTGTTCTCTACTGCGTAGGTGGTGAGAATGCTCTGCTCCTTATTCAGAGACATCAGGAACACTGAAGCTGCCTGATCCCCACCTTGGGTACAAAAGTTCCAAGGAGCTAATGATCTGAGCTCCAGAAGCTCTGGACATCAACATCCTGAGATTTCAGTTTGAGCCCCAGTTCTGCTCTTAATTTGCTTTGAAATCTTGAGCAAATAATTTCTTCTTTCTGAGTCTCAAGGTCTTCAAATATTCATCTCAAAGGTCCCTTCCAGCTCTGGATTTCTGCATGATATAAACATTTTCTCTGTTAGCTAAATTCAACCTCTTAACCCCCTGCCATAATTTCATAATTATTTTGAAAGAAATGTTTGCTGTATGCCATATGTAGAAAGATAAATGCTGAACTCCAGTGTATCTTTTCTACCTGACAAGGTTCCAATTTCTTTTCATTCCACTATCACATGATGCTCCATGTGACATTCTCTCTGGAAGTCCCCTGTGCCTGAAATTCTCCTCCGCCTGTACTCCAATTATTCATCTTCCTGGTTTCCTAAGTTACAACTAAAATTCTACCTACAGGAAGATTTCCCTCAATTCCAGTGCCTTCCTTCTGCTATTTTCTCCCTATTTATTCTACACAAAATGCATTTGTTTGTGTTTCCTTTCCCATTAGATTGTAAGCTCTTTGAGGGCAGGGTTTTTTTTGTCTTTTTTGTATCCCTAGCACTTAGCACAGAGTTTGACACATAGTAGGTGCTTAATAAATGTTTACTGATATATCAATTTTCTTTTTTCCTTGGAAGGAAGAAGAGCTTTCCATATCTAGTAGCAGCTGATATGACCTCTAAGGTCTCTTCCAACTCTGAGATTCTCTAACTCTGAGGAATGCTTAAAGACTGCAGGCATGGGATGTAGAGTATGGGATGTGAGAAAGAATCTGGCTGACTGGATCCTTGATCTTGAAAGTAATATTACCTAGTAACAAGAACACTGGCTCAAAGCAAATGTATGAGTTTTTATTCTCAGATTTCTTTCAGTACTGTTGTATCAGAAATTTTGTGCCTCAATCAATCAATCAATACTTATAAAATATCTATTTTTTCTATGACATTATGATAAACAGAGGAATATGAAACAGATCCTATGTTTAGGGCTTTGCATCCTTTAAAGCACATGCCAACAAATTGTCCAAAACTAATCGTTCAAGTGTCAAGAAGCCTTGATTTAGCCTTGTGGCAGGACATCTATACATTAGTTTACTCATCTGTAAAATGGAATGATAATTAGTACCTAATCTATCATATTTTCAACACTTTAGTAAGAACAAATGAGATCATAAGTGTTAAAGAATTATTATTATAGGTTAATTAAATGATGATTTATGTGTATACATAATAAACACATACATGTATATGTGTATATATATTTACATAGATAAGATAGAGAGAAGCATCTTATTAGTCAGCTTTGGATTTTTTTTCCCTATTAGCAATATGCTATAAGTAGAGTTGACAGCTTAGTATAACAGTATGAACATTGGTATCAGAGTCAGATAATTAAAAGATCATGGATTTGGAGTTGGAAGGGACCTCAAAGACTACCTGCATCCAACTCCCTTGTTTTACAGGTGAGGACAGTGAGTCCCAAAGTGTGGAAGTAACTTTTCCAAACTTAGTTTCAAGTCTTGGTTCTGAAACTATGTGGCCCTGAATAAATCTCTTCTCTTTCAACCTTAGTGTTCTCACCAATAAATTAGGGGGTTTGAATAAATGATCTTTCAAACTCCCTCTACATAAAATTCTAAGAATACCTCTGCCACTAGTTGACGAACAAGATAATGTAGGCATAGAAGGATATTTGTTACTATTAAGAAGTTCAGCAGAATACAAACAATAATAAAGAATCATTTCTAACCTTAAGGACAATAACAAGGAAGCACCTAAAGTTTTAGATCACACAAATTTCAAAGATCATTTACACTTTGAATATATACTGCATGTTAAACTAATTATAATTCTTGAATATAGGTTCTAAGCTAGAGAATTGATACCAAACATGTTTATTATTCTGCATAATGAAATCCTTCGACCTCCATGGAAAATGAAAGTAACTAATCATCTCTTAACTAAGCCACTCAAATGCCATCCCACCCCTACCAGTTGTCAACTCCATCCAAGGCAGAAATGAATTTGGGTTACCCTTGGATTTGACAGGAGACAGTCAAGAAGGTTACATCATCTGAAGTACAGAAAAAGAGACATTCAATTGCTGATTGAGCTATAATTATAGGACATAACTGGCTGGCAATCAAAATAGACAAAACATAACGTAGAACTGAAGAAATAAGAATAGGAAAATAAATATTTCCCAGGCATAAATGAAAAGACAGATTTTTTTAGCTGACTGCTTCCCAGTGACTATTTCCCAAAGGAATCTTGTTCAGATTCACTGTCAAAAAGTCAACAAGCATTTATTAAGCATCTACAATGTGCCAGACATTGTGCAATTATTTGAGGATATGAAGAAAAGTGGAAAAAACACAGTGCCTGTCCTCAGGGAGATCACAGTTTAATGAGAGAGACAATATGTAAGCAAAAAAGCACAAATAAGATATATATGAGATAAAGTGGAGATGATTAGAGAAAGAAGGTACTTTCATTAAGGAGGATAGGGAAAAGCTTCTTGGAAAAGGTGGGATTTTAATTGAAAATGGAAAGAATGGAAACCAGCCAGTATATAATTACAGTCATTGGAGAAAACCAGTTTAAAGGCATGGAGTCAGGTGATGGAATGTTATATTCGAGGGTCTAAAAGTAGACTATTGTTACTAGATCACAGAATACTCATGAGGGCAAGTGAGGTAATAAGGAGTCACTGGAGTTTATCGTATGTGTGTGTGTGAGAATGGATTTGAGCAAGGTAACTTGAGGTAGGAAAAACTATTGAAGACTATTGCAATGCTTCAGCCATGAAGTGATGAGGCTCTGCAACAAAGTGGGGGCATGAAATAAAGCACCCCAAATTACTAATAATAACAGAAATGAAAATAAAAGCAAGTCTAAAGTTTTACCTCATACCCATCAGACTGAACAAGAGTCACAAAAAAGAAAAGAACAGTGAAGAGACTATTGGAAAATAGGCATATTGGCTCACTATTGATGGACCTATGAATGAATAGAAACATTCCAGAATGTAATTGAGAATGTATTATTATTATTATTATTATTATTATTATTATTATTATATAGTACATGTATGTTCTTTGACTCAGCCATACAATTGTTAGATCTTTACCCAAAAAGATCATAAAATGAAAAGACTTTAATTGTACAAGAATATTAAAAGCAGTTACTTTTGTGGTGGTAAAAAACTGGAAACTAAGAACGTGCCCATTAGTTGGGGAATGGCTAGACAAACTGTGGGATATGAATACAACAGAATGATATTATAGTGTATAAATAGATTATTTTAAGAGGCATGGAAAGACTTATATAAACTGATACTGAGTGAACTGAACAGAACCAGAAAACTAATTTATACCTTAGTATCAATATTATAAAAAAAAACAATTTTGAAAACTTATATTTATCAAAGAAGTGGACCAGAAAATTATTTGTCAATACTGATAACAGTATAAAATTAATAAACATTGAAAACTATAAGAACCCTGAGTAATATGAAGTCTACCTAGGATTCCAGAGGATCAGTGAAGAAGCATGCTATAAGATAGGTGGCGAATTCAAAGGGAAAAAAATGAGACATTCTGAACACTGCTGAAGGGAGAATTTCTTTTCTTGACTATGATATATTTTTAACTAGGAAAGTGTTTTCCTTTTCTATTTTTCCAGTGTACTAGAGGGTTAGAAGAATAGGAAATAAATTTAAATTATTGACAAATTAAGAATATTAAAATAATACTTCTCAAAAAGAAAAAGGGAATATATATGCATGCATATATACATACATACATTATTACAAATTTTTAGTTAACATACATTATTAGTACAAACATAGACTCAATAGGATTTGGCAACAGACTGAATGTTTGGGGAGCAGGGCAATTGCAATACTCATTGCCTATGAATTTAGGGCATCTTAGAACAATACTCCAAAAACAATGAATTAATTAAATAAGCAATAATTTATTCATTTTTACAAAGTATCTTATCATTTGTATTTCAGCTAAAAGCCTTTTTAGGGTACAGCAGGATTTTAAGAAGCATATAGACACACATAAGTACACATAATGTATGTGTAGATATATATATATATATATATATGTACATATGCATGTATATATAAGTGCATTTTATAAATATGTGTGTGCATGTGTGTGTCTGTGGTGAGAAAAAAGCTGAGACCAAGAGAGATTAAGGAACTTTCCCTCATCAGAATGATAATTTAGCAGAGTCTCAAAAGTACCTGTATCTTCAGACTTTTGATCCAGTACTCTTTTCACTATATTAATCTCTAAATTTTTTAAAAATCCTTTTATCTGTTGGTTCAAATCAAGTACATTTCCAAAAACCTTAACATTTTATTCTGAATATTTTAAAATTTTACTATTTATTGATTCTGTAATGAGATTGGTAAAGTTTCAGTAATTCTGTTGTACATAGGGACCTCTAAATTACATCCTTTCCAGCCCTTCACTCCCCTCAGGACCTTGGAGAGCTACTAAAAACACAGTTACTGATCCTACAAGGGCTGTTATGAATATTAAGAGGAGGCTCAGTGTCATTAAGTTGATGCCTCACCCATTTTCAATGTTAGAGCAACCTTATCACTAACTACAATACTAAATGAAAAGAAATTTGTCTTCTAAATTGATTATCTTGGATGGAAACTGTTTTCCTGGTTCAACCTGAAGATAACAGATTATAAGAATTAGTATTTTACGTAAAATCTCAGTTAACAGTTAAATATGAACATCTGCCGAAAGAGATACCAGCTAGTCACTAAGCTTTATTATAAATTCACAAAGACACACCACATGTGCATGTGTGTATAAGAGAAGAGAGAAAGAAAGAAAGAGAAAGAGAGAGGAAGGGAGGGAGAGAGAGGGAGAGACAAGGGGAGGGAGAGAGAGTTTCCATATTCAATTCTCATTCATAGGGGAGATACTGCCTGGTGCTCTCATAGAGATGAGAAGTTAAATCCTTTGGAAGATACAGAATCCCTTTCTTATACAGGTAACTCTAAGGGCCTTTCCTGAAATGTTCTTTCATACCTTGTAATTAAAAAAGAAAAATTCAAAAGTCTGAGTCCATCAATATAGGGAGCTCTTAGTAAGTAACTAAGTAACTTCCTCTACTAAAGCAGATTGTTACCTTCTCCACAATTTATATTCTGAAAGAGATGCCTGAGGAACTGAAGAATGGAATTGCCAGGGTCACACTACCAATGTGTATCAGAAATAGGACTTTAAATCATGATATTCTTCCTCTAATATACACTCCCTATCCACTGTGCCACACTACCTCCTTTGTCACATTTCTCTTAAAATATCTAATTTTCATCCAATCAGTTCAATGTTCTTACCTCACAAAGAAACAAATTACCATAAACAGAAGAAAGGTCTGCAATTCTGGGAACACATTCTCACCCTCACAGGGAATTAGGAGCAAACTTTGGCTTGCTGTGCTTCTCTTTTTCTTTTGTTTGTCATGTATTTACATCCCATGTGAATAGCATTTGTAGCCCACATGTATACAGGTTTCTGAGGTTTATAAAAACAGAAAGAAAAACAAGATCCTTTCCTTACATTAACCCCATAAAGTAGTATTATGAATTGCCATTTCACAAATGATGGAACTGACCTCAGAGAAGTTATTTGTCCATGGGCATGTAGTGAGGAGATGGTAGAACTGATATTAAAACTTATTTTTATTGGATACAAGGGCCCCTCCAATTCTGATTCTGCAATAACTTCACCTTATAGAAGGCATCATAAAAAACACATTTAGAAAGTACACCCCTCTCCCCAAAGTGTGATACTATAAAAGTAGAGAATAGGACAGATTCAGCCCTTAGCTCCTGAGATTTTATAGTCTGATACATATAAAAATAATAGGAATCATTGTATAAAATGATATAGACAAGATAAACCAAACAGTAAACTAACAGAAAGACAGGGCAGAAAACAAATCATTTCTATATCAGGTATGACTTCTTGGGAATTGCACAACCCAAGGAGAAAAGCATAATTGGATAGCACAAAGAATCAGATGGCAATGAAAGAAAGATTGCTGGTCTTAGATTTAGGCTACCAGTTTGAGTCTTGGCTCTGTTAATTACAGCCTCTGTGAACTCAAGCAAATCAGGTCTCCTCTCTGGATCTCCATTTTTTCACATACAAAAAGAGGATATTTAGACTACATGGTCTTAAAGATCTCTGGAAGCTCTAAATCATAAGGTTAACCTAAGTAACCAGAGGAATGCCAAGTCTTAGGAAAACAGAGTCAAGGAAAACTGTTTTATTCTACTTTGATCAATATTTTTAAAACCCACCATGGAATCCCAGGAAGTATTTGAATGATGGGAAAGAAGTTGAACTGGTAGGGGAAATCACAACGGAAAGGTCCATGTACTAGGCATATCATTTAAGTGGGGAAAATTCTGAGACAGGCGCAGAAATGAAATTGGTTAAAAAAAAGGTTTGAGGCAGTTTGGGTCTGACTTCATCACTTCTGCCTTCTGTCCAAATATGTAAATCTCCTAGATTGGATATGAGATTCAGGTATTACTATGGCATTTTAAATGACACATTGACAAGTTTAAGCTTTCATAGAGAAATATTACCTAAAGGGCATGGGGTCTTGAAAACATGTTATTCATTTAAGAAACTGAATATTCTTAGCCTGGAAGATGAAGATGGCAGACACACAAGAATTGTCTTCAAGTAATTCCAAAGACTGGTTGGAAGAGGAGTTGGATCATAGTACACAGTAGGTACTTTTAACGTGGTATTGAGTTATTCTTGTTCCCAGAGGACAAGATAAGTAGCAGTGGATGGAAGTTGCAGAGGAGTATAGCTTAGTTCCACTTAAGGAAATATTTCCCAATAATTTGAACTGTTCAGTAGTGGAATGAACTGGTTTCAGGATAAGAGTCTGACCCAGCTGAATCAATAGCACAAATATTTGCCTTTAGAGATGAAGAAAAAACAAATGAATCATATATTGGATGTAAATAATAAGTAAAATTTTATACGTTGGGTTTTCTTTTGCCATTAATCGTTACAACTTGGATGATGCTCCTGGGGTACCTTTTCCTACAATGCACTGAGTTGTGCGTACATAATCATTTTGCTAATTTTTTCATGTCTCTGTAATAAGGTGAACTTCTTCCGAAAAGGTGTATTCTGATAAAGGGGCATTAAGCTTCACCTGCTTTAACTCCCATCATTGCCACTTAATGTTTGGCTTATTAACATCCATTCATCATCAAAGTTCTTGTATCTCAGCCAATTCTCAATTAGTGAGAACTTTTATTAAGTACACCCTATTCACACAGCCTCATAAAACTGTCGAGTTGGAAGGGACCCCAAAGACCATCTCCTTCAACCCTGACCAAAACACGCCTATCATCGACAAACTGCCAAGCACTTGTCATATTGCTTCCTCCCCAAGATCTTTAAAAATGGCAAACTTCCGACTCCAGAAAGACCATTCTGCTTCTGACTAGCACTAATTTTTAAGAATTTTTTAAATGTTAAACTGACTCAGCAAGTTTATAGTCTCCTCCCCATTCTCTTGTGGGGATTGGTGGTTGTGGTTTTTCTTTTTTTCTTTTTTTTTGGGGGGGAGTGGAGCTAAGCAGAACAAATATTGATTCTGTTTCAGATGTTTGTTCCTTTTCTACATTACAACCAAGTATATTGGCTCCTCTGAAAGATAATTACTTCTTTATCAATGATTAAGTTTGTGACATTAACTTCAAAGTCAAAACTTAAAAATGTGCTGACATCGCAATTGTAACTTCCTTTATGCATGCTAAATCCAAGATCTATGTATAAGTGAATTAGCATATTTTGATTGGTTTGGTCTTGTCTTTTCAGGTTCACTCATCAACTAAGTTGCTTTTTTCCCTAAGATTTAAAGTAGAATTCTTAAATACACTAAAAGTCTTTGATATAATCAGAGAATATGTTCTTCAGGGTTATGGAATCATAGAATGTCAGTATATCAGGACACCTCAGAAATCATCTAATCCAAATGATTTATTTTACAAAGGAAGAAACTGAAAACTACATAATCAAAGCTGTAAACTATACATAGAAAGAGAGAGAATTGAAACTTGAATACAGTTCTCTTGCTGAGTTTTATCATGTCTTGGCATAGATTTAGATGATGCCTTGATAAAAAGAGCCTAAGCAGGAGCAAAAAGAAGATAATATATAGATGGTAAAATTCTGCCATAATATGTATAGACAGCCCTACAACTCTGGAAATGAAATAGTTCTTACAAATGAAAATAAAAGCAATTGACTCAAAATCAATTTATATAACAAATGAATAGACTCAATGATTTATACATTCATTCAAGAATTTATTAAGCATGGTCTATGTGCCACTAGTAGAGATACAAGTAATTAAGATAAGGTCTCTGCCTTCAAGGACCTTGCAATGAGTCTTTAACCAAGATTAAATTTTATTCAGTATCCTTGACTTTTGAAGGGAAGGGAACCTTAGAAAAGATCTATTTCATAAAAAAAGGAGAAAGGTGGGAAATTGATGGGGATGGAGTTGGTGTTGTCATGGATAGAGCACTGATCCTGGAGTTAGGAAGACCTGAGTTCAATTCTGCCCTTAGACACTTCTTAGCTGTGTGACTCTAGACAAGTCACTTCTCTTCTGTTTTTCTGTTTCCTCAACTGTAAAATGGTGATGATAATAAAAGCAGGGTTATTTAGGGGGTCAAATGTTTGCACAAAGTGCTTATTAGCAGAGTGTCTAGTGAATAATAAACATATATAAATACTTATTCCTTTTGACTCCCCCTCATTTTAATTTGGGGCTTTAAAAAGGATAAGATTCACTTGTCTAGAGAATTCAATTATGCAAAATTTTAGTCTATTCACCATCCTGAATAGTTGAGTGACTAGCCAATCATAGATATTTAATAAATGTCTATTAATGGGGAAAATAGAATGATAAAAATAAATATCTATTAAACTGAAGTTAATTCAAGCAGGGACTAGATGAACATAGAATCTTAGAATATTAAGACTTTAGATAAATTAATCTAAACCATTCAAATCCAGAGGAGTATAACTTCTCCAAGGTGATCACATGAGATAACATATATAGAGCACTTTGCAAATCCTAAAATGATATATAAATGCTATCTAGAATTAGCATTGTTATCATCATCATTTCACCCTGGCTTGACAACAAACAGATATTAAGTACTTACAATCAGCACTGACTCTGTGCTAGGTTCTAGAGTAGACACAATATATGTGAGAAATATTGTGGTTATTTAGTCATTTTTCAGTTGTGTCTGACTCTTCATGATCCCATTTTGGGCTTTCTTGGCAAATATGCTGAAGTAGTTTGTCATTTCCTTCTCCGGTTCATTTTACAGATGAGGAAACTGAGGCAAGCATGATTAAACGACTTGCCCATAGTCACACAGCTAGTAAGGGTTTGAGGCTGGATTTGAACTCAGGAAGATGAGAATCAGTACTTGAATACAGTTCTTTCTGACTTCAGGTCCTGGACTCTACCTACTGTGCCACCAAATTTACTATGCAAACGTAGTCCCTGAAATTTAAAAAGCACAACAACCACAGGCAAAATACATCAACCCAATGTGATATACTCACAAATATGTATGATACAATTAAGATGGGTTATACAGAATGCAGGTGAACATTAAATATCCTTTGTACCAGTCTATTCACAGGGCCACCAGGCCAGTTTAAATCCTTATTGGTTCTTTCTTGGGTTGCTGTGAGAGCCTCTTGATTGATCTATCTGGTCCAAGTCTTTCATCATCTTCAAATATATCCTCTACACTATTGCCAAAGTGATTTCCTTCACAATATGCCCTAGTATATTGATTAAACCTCTACATATGCTAAGTATACTTCTAAGGTAAAATACAAGCTCTTCTGTTTGATATTTAAATGCCATCATATCTTGTCCCAAAGTTATCTTTCTAGCCTTATTCCTTATCCAGCCAACAAATATTTATTAACTATACACTATACTATGTGGAAAATAGATGAAGAAATTGATATTGGGAGGATTCAGAAACTTCTTTTGCCCAAGAGGTATATATCTCTAAGGATGCTAATTTCTTATAAATCCTGTGCTAGGGACCCTCTTTCTTTGAGTTAACTCTAAGGAAACCAAGGGAGACAATGTAACATATTGGAAAAAACTCTAGCATTAGATTTGGAAGACCAAGATTGAAATTATGTCCCTGGGGTGGCTAGGTGGTGCAGTGAATAGAGCACCGGCTCTAGAGTCAGGAGGACCTGAGTTCAAATCTGGCCTCAGACACTTAACTAACACAAAACTAGCCCTGTGACCTTGGGAAAGTCACTTAACCTCAACTGCCCCTCCAAAAAGCAAAAAAATAAAATAAACAAAATTCTGTCCCTGTCACTATCTACTGGTGCCATTGTGAGCAAGTCATTTAAACCTTCTGGGACTCAGTTTCTTTATCTGTTAATTGAAGTGGTTGGACTAGGTGGTTTCTAATGTCTCTTCTAGCCCTAGCTTAGTGATTAGATAACATTTAAGCTCCCTTTTAGTTTTAAATATGTGAGTCTATGATCCGTGGTCAACCAAAGAATCCCTCTCTTTCTTTCAGGGCTAGTTTCATAACCCTAAATCTGTGATCCTGTGAATTATACCAAATTTTTAAATAATTTAAAGACCTGGGTCTATAAATTCAGAGGGAAAGGGGGAAGTGAGGCAAACACTAATTAATTTATAAAAGTATGGTTTTGTTTTTCATCTGGCATTTCACGCAAGTAGAATCATGTGGCCTGCATTTTCCAGGAAATTTTCTGTTATCTAATTTATTTTTCTCTTATTGGTACCTTCTTTACACCTAGAGTTCCAGAAGCAAGAAAAGACTAAAATCAGAAGATATTTAGCTGTCTGTTCCAAACTAGCCTACTTTGGGGCTGAAATTGAATGCAGAATATGCAGAGAAAAATGTATTAATGGCATGAGATAAAAGCAGAGAAAAAAAGAAAATCAAGAAAGGATGGGGAAAAGAACCCATGATTGGGTTCCAAATACCTGATCAAATGAAAGTAAAACAAGTCATTTAATGATGGCTCTCATTCACAAAGTTCAGTCAAAATGTAAAGGTGTTTTTTTTTACATCAATCATTTTGTTTGATTTTCACTGATACCACTACGACATCACACAGTGCAGAGAGCTAATGCATTGTTGGTGGAGCTATAAATTGTTACAACTATGCTGGAAAGCAATTTGGAATTACCCAAGAACAGAAGTGACTACTGTATTTCACTGCATAGTCATAGCACCCTGTTTTTTTTTAGCCCCAAATGTGATTTATAACCTTTTATTGAGTAATCATTGTGTGGTATAATTCTGTTCCTCATGTTGCTTAAAAGGTAAACAGGGAAGCAATGTATTCACCAGTGGCAATGGATAGACATTTATCCCTTGTGCATTGAGAGCCTAGAATTCTCATCACATGCACATTGTCAGTAATCAATTTTAATGTATATTCACAATTATTCCATGCATCCTAATGTTTCACTAAAGACAGAGTAGTAATAAATGATTTAAAGTAATAATGGCATGAATTTTAAAAGCTTCACACAATGGTCAACCCCCCCTTTTTGAAAAAACATTGCTATAAAATCTGCAATGATTATGCAGTGAAATATGGCAAAATGTCTCCACTCTTGATACAGTTATTCTGCTGCTAGGCATATACTTCAGGAAAGATGATAAGAAAAGAGCAAGGTCCTATATACACCAAAATATTTATAATAGCACATTTGGTGGCAGCAGAGAATTGCAAACAAAGTAGGTGTTCATAAACTAGGGAATGGCTAAATAAATAGTCCCACACAAATATAAGAGAAAATAATAATACTGTGCTATAAGAAATGATGAACATAAATTCAAAGAGGCATGAAAAGATATATATGAATTGATGAAAAACAAATTAAGCAGAACCAGGAAAACATATGTAGAGAGACAAAATGGAAACGACAACCAAACAACCAAAACAGAATATTATGAAATTATGATGATCAAATTTGGCCCCAAAATGGGATATAAAATGACACCTCTTCTTATTCCTTGGTAGAAGGTGGGAGAAACAAGTCCATGGGTACAGAGCACTACATAAAATATTCTACTTAAAATCTGCCTGTTAATCCTACTGAATTTTTGTTTTTGTTTTTCTGTTTCTCTTATTTTTAATGGTCAACTTTCACAGACAGGGTGAGATAAGACATATATGTGATATAATTTTTTTTTCAAAAATCAGTCCTAAGAGTGATCTTAGAGATTATTTAATCCTATTCTCATTTTTACAAATGAGGAAAGTGAGTTCAGAGAGGGTAGGGGACCTGCTGAAGGCTATGTAGACTATCAGCAGCAGGAACTTTCATTCCAGCTCAGCCCTCTATTTTCAAGCTTTTGTTCTTTTCATTGCAGCACACTTCCCATGGTACATATATTGTTTTCTCACCCAATTTGGTACCTTGCCCTACAGGAAAGTAGGGGGGAAGTGGATAAAAGCAGGGATGATAGAAGGGAGGGCATGTTGGAGGAGAGGGTAGTCAGAAGTAAACACTTTTGAAAAAGGACAGAATCAAAGTAGAAAATAGAATAAGTGGGGGGGGCAGGATAGGATGGAGGGAAATATAGTTAGTTTTTCACAATATAACTACTATGGAAATGTTTTGTGTAACTACACATTTACAATCTATATTGAATTGCTTGTCTTCCCAGTGGTGGTGGGTGAGGAGGGAAGAAGGGAAAGAATCTGGAAATCAACGTTTTAAAAACAAATGTTTAAAAAACTTGTTTTTTTATGTGAAACTGGGAAATAAGATATACAGGCTGGGGTATAGAAATTCATCTTGCCCTACTAGAAAGCTGGGGGGAATGGGGGAGGATATAAGAGAGAACAGATTGGGAGAAGGGGTATTCAGTAGGTTCGCTATCTTGGGGTGGGGTAGGGGAAAAACAGGGAGAAAATTTGTAACTCAAAATCTTGTGGAAATGAATGTTGAAAACTTAAAATAAATAAATAAATTCAAAAACCCCAAAATATTGCTTTCTCCATTTTTGTAGAGGAGGGAACTAAATTTCAGAGGATTTAAGTGACCTGCCCAAGGTCATACCTCTATAAAGTGAGGAGGATTCAAACTCAGATATTCCAACTATGTTTAGAGAGTTCTTCCCATGATTCTGGGCTGCCCCTCCAGCATAAGGTGGGCAGTATAAAAGGGGAACAGAAGCAAAAATAAGTCAAGAGACAATGCTTAAACAATCAGACACAAAAGTTCAGAGAAACATTTGTGCATGTCAGGAATATAACAGAATCCTTCTTTAACACAAATAGTATGAAGGATTTGGAGACATTCTTTAAAGATTAAAACTCTGGCTATTTCATCAATTTCTCAAACAAATCTCAGTCCTGAAACACAATGAGTGGTGATAGAGTGCTTCAAGTTGCCAGTGTGGGCTTTGCTGGCGCCCCACTCCCTTGATCTTTTATTTTTGCAGAGCAATCCCTCTGGCTTCAGCAGTTTTCCTTAAATTGCTACCTTTCCCCACTACCCCCGCCACCAATTAAATCACCCTCTGTCAGCAGCAAATTTCTTAGGATTTATTTCTCTTTACTGTCAGAAAGATAACAAGATACAGCAGGAAATAAAATAAATCATGCTAATATCCATCATTCATTCCCCTCCCCCCCAATGCCATGGGACTGTGTGATAGAAAATGCCAGCCATCCTTCAGCAGCCTGGGTGAAAGACTTTGCAGCATCTTTACAATGTAATCTGCTCTGAGAAAAAGCAAAACAGGCTCTAAACAGGGCCAGAGACTCTCCTCCTACCTCCATTAAGCTAATTCAGACCTTATATTCATCACAAGCTGCCTAGCTCACCTTCCCTGAAGTACAAAATGAAATGCTTTGAGCTGCCTGCTCATAAAATCCCCAACCCAGCAACTCAGAGCCTATCACTATAATAAGGGGGGAGAGATGAGGGAGAAGTGTCTGTGTCAGAAGCACCTCCTTGCCCTTGATGGGAAAGTAAATATGCCAGTTACATTTTATGACTGACATTTCTCTGAATCTGCCTTTTCACGTGCACAGGGAACCCTGGGACTCCCCGGTCTCAGTCAGGCCTGGGGGAGAGATGTTTTGGCAGAGCAGATGGGGGTAATTTGATATTGGTGTTTTGCTCCACCAGTTCCTCCATTCAGCATAAAGGAAAGCAATCTTAGGATAGTTAAAACCCAAATTCTGGGAGGCAACTTATTATAGCTCCTCACATACATATCTGGCAAAAGCTCATAACTCTCAACCAATAAACAGAGAAGATTGCTTCCGCAGAAGGCAAAGGAAAGCAGCCTGAAGCCCTGCAGCTGGTTAAGGGGGAAAAAAAACCTTCTAGAAAGAATGCAGTCTCAATTTCCATAAGATTTAGAGCTGGAAGGGACCTTATAGATCTTTTATTCCAACAGTCTCATTTTGTGGATGAAGAAATGGAGTCCCAGAGAAGTTAAATAACATGCCCAAGGTCACGTAGCTGGAAATTGCAGAATCAGGGTTGAATTCAGCTCTCAAATCAATCATTCAATCAACAAAGCATTTATTAGGAACATACTAAATTCTAGGGACTATACCATGCAGTGAGTAAACAAAGACACACATGGAAGATTTCTGGCTCCCAAAGAGTCTATCTTCTTTAGTAGATGTAAAGAATAAGAAAGTATCTGGGACGGTTAGGTGGCACAGTGAGTAAAGCACCAGCCATGAAATCAGGAGGCCCCGAGTTCAAATCTGGCCTCAGACACTTAATACATATTAGCTGTGTGACCTTGGGCAAGTCACTTAACTCCAATTTCCCTGCCCTCAAAAAAATAAAAAGAATAAGTGTCATGGAAAGGACACAGGCATCAGAAGAACCCTTGGTTTGTACCCCATCTCTGGCACATTTTTAGCGGCAATGTATGTCCGTAGGTAAGTTACACCTTTTTTATAGGCCTCAGTTTTCTCATCCTTAAAATGGAATGAATAATACTGCACTCAAGGACTCCTTTATGTAGGGTACCCATATCAATCACACCTCATTCCTATCTAAACTACATACCAATGCAATGCTCCCTCTATCATACCTCCAAATCAGGTATTTTCTCCCCTTCCCCACTTTTATCTTTTTAATATATTGGCTTCCCCTATTAGATTATAAACCCCTTGAGGGCAGGGACTCTCTCTCTACTAGCATTTGTATTACAAAATTTTTGCACAATGCCTGGCACACAGTAGAAACTTAATAAATGTTTGTTGACTGACTTTTGGCTGAATGACCTACTTTAGAGGCTTGTTGTATGGGCCACATAAAAAGTTTCAGCAAGCTTTAAAGTACCACACAAATTCCAGTTATTTGAACATGTTTCCACTACACCACATTTTCTACCACATACATATGGAGAGAAATGATTTTGGTATAAGTGAAAGAGTGCAGGATGAGAATGACCAGGTTCACTCTACCTCCATCTATTCTTGCCAAGTGAAACTCCCAGTTCAACTGGATAACTCTATCACTACCTTGCAAGGGCGTGATAAAAGATGAAAGGAATCTCATTACCTTAACTCAACTATAGACAGGTCTAAGAGAGTTGCTAGTAAGGACAGAAATGAAGCAGATTTGTTCTGAAGTATTCTGACTGGGTTGGCAAAATGCTTTTATAAATGTTGCCTCACTTTATCCTCTGTTAGGTCATTGCTAGATATTGCTATCCCCACTTTACAAATAAAGAAACTAATGCTTAGAGAGGTTAAAGGACTTGCCCAGGGTCACACAGCTAGTAAGTGTCTGAGGGCATATCTGAACTCCAGACTTCTTGATTCCAGGGCCAGGATTCTCTCCACTGTACCACCTCCTTGTCTCTAAATCTCCTTAAATTCACTGCACAGGCTTGTGAAAGCTTTTTCCTCAGGAAAACCCCATGCTTTCTTAACCCTGGGCAAGTATTAAAGCATTAAGCCTCTACCAGTAATATAAACAGTGGGTCCTGAGTGACAGCACACATTAACTGCATAAGCAAACAGAATATTAAATTATCTTTTCTTAGCCTTGCCAGTCAGAGATGTTTTTTTTCCCTTTTCTTATTTTTTGAAATCACTCCCAAATCTACAAACCAACATCAAGCTACCAAATAGTGATGCTGCTGCTGATAATATTGATGATGATGATGATGATGTATATTCCAGCATGGTAATCAAACCGAGTCACAGAAGGTAACTAGAGAGAGCTAAGAGGAAGGAAAATTGCATGGAAGCAGCAGAGAGAACCTGCCCCCTTGAGGAAACTGCAGATTGCTGTTCAAAATATTTAAATAAGTTTTTTGATACAAGTAAAGCAAAGGGTGCATTTCCAAGGCTTCATCAATATCTCATGGATAGTAGAAATAGATGAGGCTGCAAACACACATATACACCTACGGAACTGATGTTTCCTAATGAGTGCAGGCATCAGCACGCATCCCATTCTTGCCTCTAGCTGGGGTAGGTGCTTTTACGTTTAAAATCTGGCCACATAGGGAATTTTACCTCCTATGCTTGAAAAAAAGAAAAAAAAGAAAAGAAAAAATGATCTCTAGTTTGCTTCAAGGCTCAGCTCATATACCTTTTCTGATCCCTCTTTAGAAGCTTTTCCTTTCTTAAATTATCTTCCATTTAGTGTACAATGCATCCCCTCGGGGGAAAAATAGGTTTTTTGAGGATAGGGGCTGTTGCATTTCTTGTCTCTGTATTTCTAGTACCTAACAAAGGATTTTACACATAGTAGGAAATGTTTATTGGATCAGAACATTCCACTTCTACAGAATATCAATGATTTGTCAAAAATACCTAGGCAACTACTCCATGTGTCCAAATATGCACATGATCATTCAAAATCTTATTGATTTCTTACCTCCAAGTGTTCAGAGGTCCTTTTCCCCTTTCATCTCAACATAGTCTTTTCAATTCCAAAATTACAGGTCTGAATTCCCTTCTACCTTGGTAAATCTATTTTCTTATCCCCCCCCCCCCATTTTGAGATCCATTTTCTGTTTCATTTTTGTTTCTGTTTTTCTTTTTCCAGAATGACAAAAGTTCAGAGTGAGAAGAGACTTTACTGTCATACTGACCAGCACATACTCAAAAAAGAATGCCTACTATTATACCCTGCAAGATACAGCCTTCACAACTCGTAACCTCCCAAGGCAATCAATTTCTATTTCTGAACTGTGTTCTAAGGAACACTCTATTCTCTAATTTAATGGTGATCCCTGATCCCTGATGGGACTGTCAGGAAGGATCAGGGACTTGTTTTCCCAGTCATAATGTTCAAACTGGTACACCCCATTTTTCTGCCAATTTCCATCTCTTGCTCAAGAAGTGATAATCAATTAACATTACTATTACAGCTTTGAAAGATGTGAAAATCTAATTCTCCATGGCTCTATTTAGAAACTTTGTGATTCTGAATCATAGTATGTCTACAGCAAAGGTCCCTTTCTGAGGCTCCCATTCTTTTAATGTCCCCAACCTATTCTACCTTACATGGTACCCTCTGGAACCTCATTTCTATACTTAACACTTTGACCTTCATATTTTATTTTATCCCCAAATTTCTTGCATATATTTTGCACTTATTTTGTACATACATGTGTCCCCCCAACCCAAATAGAATGCAAAATCCTTAAGGGTACGAGCTATCTTTTATCTTTATATCTCCCCAACAAGTGGTAGTGTAACATACTGGACAGAGAGCTGGCCTCAGACCTGGGTACCTATCCCACTTCTGACACATACTGGTTGAACTGTTCCTGGGCAAGTCACTTAATTCTTCAGTGTTCTAGGCAACTATATGAAATGCTGTAAGTGGAAGAGAAAGTACTGGCTTTACATTGGTAGAGGGAGTATCCTTATCATGACCTTCCACCAATGAAATTACAGGTCTAACCCTTATGCCTAACTCCATTCCATCTCCATACCCAGTATTTAATAGCTGATAAATAATCAGTGCTTAATAAATGATCACTGTATTGGATAGACTTTATATTTTAAAAGCAGGGTGGAATAATAGATAGAATTCTAGTCATGGAATCAGGAGGGTCTGAGTCCAAATCCTGTCATTGACATTTAATAGGTATGTAGCCCAGGGCAAGCCATTTAACTCCTAGATATTTCAGATGACTCTTTAAGTCACAGGTCCTTATCCCTATGATTTTTTTTTAATGTTCTCTCCTTGATCAAATAATCAATTTTATAGAAACCAGAAGAGTCCCTTATTTAATAAGAACTTCTTAAGCAATGATAAATAAGTTAGGCAGAAATAAAGTTCAGACCAATATTTTATATTAGCAATCACAATAAACTTAAAATGTATATGTAGATTTGAATATGAAAGGTCATACTATTAAAAATTAAGGCAGTTAAGTGGTGCAGTGGATAGAGTGCCAGGCCTGGAGTCAGGACCTGAGTTCAAATAAGAACTAGGAAAATCACTTAAGCCTGTTTGCCTCAGTTTCCTCATCTGTAAAGTGAGCTAGAGAAGGAAGTGGCACACCCAAGCCAGTATCTTTGACAAGAAAACCCCAAATGGGTCCATGAAGAATCAGATTTGACTGAAAAATGACTGAACCAATAAGAACAACTGAAAATTAGGAGAGAACAAGACCATGAACTTTTCACAGCTATACTTTCTGGAAAAGCTCTTATCCAAAACAAGGGATAGAGGTGATAATAAAAGAGAAAGTAGATCATTTCAATGACATTAAAAAAAAACCTTCCAAATTAACAAAATCAATGCAACTAGGATAAGAAGGAAAATATTTGCATCAAATTTCTTTGATAATGGTCTGATATCCAATGTATATATAGGGAATTTTCACAAATATATGAGATCAAGAAACATTTCCCAGATGATAAGAGGTCAAAGGATATGAGCAAAGAATTCCCCAAAGAAATGAAAAATATTAAGGGTAATGAAAGAAACTGTTTTAAATTACTAATAGGAAAAATGGAAATTAAAACAAAACAAAGCAAATAAGCCTAGGTTTGACCTCATACCAAGCAATGACAAAGACCACAAAAAATGGTATAGACAGTACTGGAATTGCTGTATAAAGATAGGCATGTTAATATAATTCATGGAACTATTGATTGGTTTGGCCATTCTTTTAAAAAATGTAATTCTGAGAGAAAGAGGGAAGGAGGAAGGGGGAGAGAGAGAGAGAGACAGAGACAGAGAGAGAGAGGCAGAGAGAGAGAGAGACAGAGAGAGACAGAGACAGAGAGACAGAGAGAGACGGAGAGAGAGGGAGGGAGGGAGACAGAGAGAGAGAGGGAGAGAGAGAGAGACAGAGAGAGAGAGAGAGAGAGAGAGAGAGGGAGAGAGAGAGAGAGAGAGAGAGGAGAGGGAGAAAGGAACCCATGTCCTTAGACACAGAGATCCCATGTCAAAGAGGTTAAGGACCTAAAGTTCACTGTTGATTAGGGAATGGCTTCTTTTTCTCACTCCTGGGGTACCGAGAAGCGAGCCTAGGAGGAGAGGAGAAAAGAAACTGGGCATTTGCAGATTTGACTGCCCTCTTGTGGCCATAGGTCATAGTACAGTTTAAAAAATTGGCTTAGTTTCTTCACAGCTCAGCTCTAAAATCTCCCATAGAAAGAGGATCCTTTCAGCTATTTGCATAAGCCTCCCAAATTACTTTGTGTATGTTTTGTATTTACTGTTCTGGAACATGATATCTTTCCCCTTTAGAATGTGTAAGGTCCTTGGGTGTTGAGGCTAATTTCTGTTGTTGTTGATGTTGGGGAGGTATCTCCAATACCAGGCACAATAGTGTATGCTTAACAAATGCTTGTGGAGTGAATGAATGAATGGAACCACCCTGTGCCTATGGCCCGAAGAGGGCCTGTAACTCAAACAGATGCCACCTGGTGACTAATTCAAATACCGTACTCAACAAATTAAGCTCTGGATCACTGGCACAATTTAAGAAAGGCTCGGTTCCTTTCTTAAACCTTTCTTCTTTTTTGAGTTGCAGAAGTATCACATTTATATTTAGAACCAGAAAGTTCCTCTAAGATAATTTGGTCTAAAATTTCAATCTGACAGATGAGGAAAGTAAATCCACAGAAGGGGCCACAAACAGCTCCCCAAAGGTCACACAGGTAAATAACTGTAGTGCTAAATATTGAACCCAAGTCTCTTGAATCCTAATCCAATAACATTTCCATACTAAGAAAGGAACAGTAGAGATCTAATTATATTATTAACTAGCCTGAAAAAAGGTTATTTTTGTGTTTATATAAGTAGCCATGTAGTACAGCAGATAGAGAACGGGACCTATAAGTTAGGAAAACATAAGTTCAAATCTAGCCTTGGACATTTAATAACTGTGTGATCCTGGAAAAGTCATTTAACCTCTGTCTTCCTCAGTTTCCTCAACTCCTAAATGGAGATGATAATAGCACCTACTTCCCAAAAATGTTGCAAGGATCAAATGAGATAATATTTATCAGGTGCTTAGCACATTGCCTGGCATATAGTGGACATTATATAAATATTATTATTATTATTACATAATGTTGTTGCTGTTATAAGAATTCAAGGCCAAGACAGGTGATTTGGCTTGTCCAAGGTCATACGCACAGTTAATAGCTGATCCTGAAATGTGACTTTGATTCTCTGAATCTAAAACAAGGTGGTTGTTTTTTTTCTCCAGTAATACCAGTACTATGTTCCCTGTTCTTAATTTTTAAGGAGAGGGAGAATGGAAGGTGAACAAATTAAAATGCTGCTATTCTGATGACTTACTTTCTCAAAACCGTAAAGGGATATTATTTACAAACCCATTCAATGCTACAACCAGGTGGTCCCAATTCCTGGGGAAGGGTTCAGGGATTCAGAGATCTTATGATATTACAAAGTCTCCCTGCCCATAATATTCTTTCTCTAACCCTAATCCCACCCTCATCCTTCTTGACAGATGGTTTTGCATTATCTGGGCTAGGTTTTCAGGTTCCTTTTAAAATTAATGATAATTTACACAGGAAATGTTTCATTTACATAGATCTTTGATAGAGGACAGGAATGCCTGGATTTAGGATACATCTGTCAAGGCCATATTTCCCTCAAACGCTTCTCCTCACTAATCTCTGGGCACTGAAGGTGATGCATAATTCACAAGCACTCAAATCACTGCCAAACTCTTCCTTGTGTTTTTATTAGCTCAGTCTCTAGATATGAAGAACCTGAAAAAATTCTCCCGCAAGACCTAGGTGTCCCTGAACCAAGGATTCTCAGCTACTTCTGCCATCTCGTGGCCAAAGGCAGGAAGTGCAGTTTTGTGGTTTTTCTTTTTTGTTTTTTTACTAAAACAGGTCTTGAAAGTTACTTTTTTCCCTAAAAGAGCATTTTCAACCCAGATTTCTAACCAGCAGTAAGGCAGCAACCATGATTTCTGAGGAGAAAATAAAACTAGTGAGGATATATTAACATAAGGGTCTATCATATATATGACAATGATAACTCATTTATGTAAATATTAAAGTAAGCATACATTTCATTTGGGCTTCACAACAATAACCATGGGTGATACATAGGGCTATAGACGTTATTAACACCATTTTAGAAATGAGGAAAAAGACTGAAATAAACAATAATATGATGTATAAGTGTCATAGGCAGTATGGACTCCTTGTCCAGTCCACCATCAACAACATCACCCTTCCTTGCTGAACATTTTTCTGCCCCACTCAATCCATCACCAAAAATTTACTGATCACTTACTACATACACAGGCAGCTTGGTGGTGCAGTGGACAGAGCCAGGCCTGGAGTCAGGAAGACCTAAGTCCAAATCTGGTCTCAGGCACTTACTAGCTGTATGACCCTGGGCAAGTAACTTAGCCCTGTTTGCCTCCGTTTCCTCACCTGTAAAATGAGCTGTAAAAGGAAATGGAAAACCACTCTAGTAAATTTGCCAAGAAATCCCCAATATGGGGTCATGGAGAGTTGGACATGACTGAAATAAATGAACATCAACACTATACAAAACACTGTAGGGAAGTGGGGAATACAGAAGAGCAAACTTCAATGGGTGATAACCAAAACCATGAAGCTACAGATGGACAAAAGGAAATGGGGCCAGAGAAGAAGCCTTTGTTAGGAAGTCACTGGTGACTTCTGATAGAGTATTTTCCTTAAAGTGGTTGGTAAGAAAGCCCGTCTATAGTAAGCTAAGGAGTAGGTGTGTGACAATGAGTGGAGTATTGGTTGAGATAGCTTCTGAGAATCCTTCTGATGCTGAGATCCCATGATTCTGTGCTACTTTATGTACCAAGTACTCACTACATATGAAGACACAGTCTCTCCTCTCAAGAAACACATAACTGTGTTAGGGAGGCAAATCTATCAGACAAAACACATGGAAAATTTACCCAAATGTACCAAATTATGTGGAATGTCATTAAATGCAATTTGAGACCAGAAAATACAGAAAGTATTGTACGCTAAAACACTAGCAAAAGTGGGAGAGTAAGATTGCCTAGATGGACCCCCCTGGACAGCTGCCCATCATCCAAGGATCATCTCCTAGTAACCATCCCTGAGGGTGTCACAGAAGCAGAAGCCTCCCTTCCACAGATGCTACAGACTACTCTGGTTGACAAAGATGTGCTCCTAGTGCCCCCAAGAGAGTCTCCCCATGACTCCTGCTTTAAGATCGTGTGTCAATTACCCAAGGACCAGGCTAATTAATTACAAAGAGGCTCATCACCAGGGGGGTGGTTAGTCATGGATTATTTTTTCAGTCACCATTGCTCATGAATTCAACTATTAAAATGCCAAATGATCATGAAAGGAGGAGATATAGCTATAAAAGCAGAGATCCTTGAAGTAATGAAGGCAGATTTGCTAGACGGGGCAGACTCAGATGATCAAATTTCCTTGAAAGCCAAATAGACGAGAACTTTTCATCTAACAGTGTGTATTATAGTTATTGTTACTATAAATTCCATTGGTTGAGGGACCAAATATTAATTAGACTTTGTTTTTGCCTGGCACCTAGCACACAGAACTTACTTTTAATCAACTTTTGTTCAATGGTTTGGACTTCCTATGATGGGAAACACATTGAGCATGGGGTAGATAGAGATTTGGACTTGAAATACAGAAAGTTGTGGTCCATTCACCACTCAGGAACTTACTAGATATCTGAAGATGAACAAGGCCTATCAGAAGCTCAGTTTCCTTATCTGTAAAATATGGGTAAGAATAATTTCCCTCACATCACTGGTTTGCTATGAGGAATGTATTGTATAAACCCTTAAAGCACTCTGTAAATGTGAGCTCTAGGTGTCACGTTTTAAGGACACTAATAAACTAAATGATATTCATTAGAAAACAGCAAGCGTGCTGAAGAACATGGCGATCATAACATATGAGGAAGTTGAAAAAACAAATATATTTACTTTGAAAAGGGAGTAGGGCAGGGAGAATTAGATAGCTATCTTCAAGTATTTCTGGGTCAGTCAGACTCTCAAATATGACAGAGGAATTCGATTTGTTCTACTTGGCCTGAGAGATGGTAGAAGTAGAAAGAATGGTTAGAACATGCTGAAAGGCAAATTTAGGATTGTGTATAAGAAAAAAATGTTCCCTGGAAATTTGAGCTATTCCAATGTGGAATGGGCTAACCAGGTGGTTATGGGTTTCTCTTTCCAGGAAGGAGAAGAAGGAAAAGATAGAGAAGGAAGAGGATAAGGGGACAAAGTGGGAGAAGGTAAGAGGAGGGGGAGAAGGAGGAATGTTAAAATAATCAAGTACATTTTTCAGGGCTTTAAAAAGCACTTTCTATGCATTCTCTCATTTGAGCCTTACAATGACCTAATTAGGTAGGCACTGCAGGTACCATCACCCACATTTACTGACAAGCAAACTGAGCTCATAGAGGTTAAATTACTTATCCAAGGTCATACCGCTAATTTGTGATCAAGATGAAGTTAAAACCCAGGTCTTTTTGACGCCTAGCTTGACTCACTACTACTTACTGCCCTTTAAGAAGTCAGTCTTCTAGATTTTTTCATGTGTAGAAATGTGTATGTAACAATAATTACTATTTAATTGCAAATAAATTCATTTTAGTTCAGATGATTAGAGCAGCATCCTAGGATATATAAGATCTAACTCTTTATTCCTGAATGACCAATAAATGTCATAGGGTTCCATGGTACAGATCAGGGTTTTTCACGATACAGTGTAATCCCCTTATTACTGCTTCCACCAGCCACATCCGTGCTATGATTTATTTAGTAATTATGGGAAATTAGATTGGATGGCTAACAATATCCATTAAAACTAGGTGAGAGGTGATAAAGGTTTAATTTCGAATAATTGTAAAACAGATGGAAAATAGGGACCAATGTGAGAAATACCAGGAGAGTAGAATCCAATTGGTGACTGAAAGACTGTCTTTACCTTTAGTGAATGTATTCAAACACTGCCTTTATCACTTATTATATCTGTGACCATAAGGAAGTCATAAACTCCAATCTTTTCATCTCTACAGTGACAAGAATTACAATGCTAGTACCTGCCTCACAGGAATGCTGTGACATTCAAATATATATCAACATTGCTTTTAAGACATTAGATGATCTATGTACATTCTAGCTTTATTATTGGATGTGGGGGCTCAGAGAAAAGAGGAATCACAAAGTTTATTGAAGGAAATAATGAATGAACACTATGGATTCATTATTAATTTCCAAAGAGTCACTCCTCAAGGACACCAAGTAACTCCAGAATACTAGGCCAAAGGGCAAGACCCCTCTTGTTCCAATGGGGAAGTTTCTTCACTACAAAAGCTCTATATGTAGAAAGTCATAGCTATGCCTCCATTTTTTTAATTCTAAGGATTAAAATACACAAAATAAATAACACAAAATTATCTTTTCTCTTTACCTCCTACCATTCATTTTCCTGCTTCCATGGCATCGCCCTCAATATTTACTTCAACACCTGCAATAGATTTCCTATGCCAGTCTCCACTTTTCCAAAGTATATTCTTCCCAAAAGCGCCAGACCATATGCCATCTCCTTGATAGAGACCTCCTTGATTCTCTCCTGCTCACCCTACATGCCAGAAGTGATTCCATGAGCCAACATCAACTTTTCGTCATTCATACAGTACAAATGACCCCTGAAAGTTGTGCTCTCATGATTTACTTAGATACTATTTAAAACTAAAGAAGAATGGAAGGAAGTATGGTTTTGAGAGCACTTTGGACATTATACATCATGTCATTGTTAGATATATCTTATTCTTTCCATCAGATCAATTGTTACAAAGGCAAAAAAAATTCTCTTTTTATCTCTCAGCAATTAGCATCCAACAAGTCTTTTAAAGTATTTTCAGAATTTAATTGAATAGAATTACTGGTCAGTAATGTGCAGGCAGTCAGATGCTAGATAATTCTTTCCTATATCAATAACAATAGATTCCTCATTCTTTAGTATTACCTACCTTTCTAGTATTTTCCATTTGGACTGTATGGATGACTAAAATTGACTTTGGTTCATTTTTCTTTATTTTAAGTTATATGTAGAAAAATGTAATTAATTATAACACTAAGAAAAAAAGCTATAGAAATGTTGTAAATACTGAGCATATAAAAAAAAACCTTCTCATATGCCTGCCTCAATCTATCAAAATCCATCCTTTATTGAGAAGTCATTTAAAACTAAAAGAGAATTAAAGCAAGTGTTGTTCAGCATATGCTAACAAACAGAGAGGATTTCTGACCAGCAGCGATCTCAAGGACCACATGGAAAGGTGGAAGGCTAACATTTCCACATGAGAAACAGAACACAAAGTAAACTTAATGTACTTTTTTTCCTTAATCTCTGACCAAGACCAGTAAGGACAGAAGGCTTGAGCCCCTCTTCCTCGTTCCCTTTATATGTGGCAGAGGCTTCTCAATAGCTGTTTTTGTCTTTGTTTTTAATATCTCACCCTCAGCTGTTCCATAAGAATTACACACAGACTTTGTGCACCATTTGCCAGAATCAAACAAATCCATTAAAAACTACTCCAGTCCAATAATAGCACATTATTGTTAGTAGGGCTTTGCAGTGACTGAAGGACAGAGTGGCACTTCAGAAAAAATAAAAAGCACCTTAAATGAACCCAGCAAACATCTCCTTTGATTTGTAGACCAGGTGCCGAAATATTTTGGCCAAAAATCAGCCTGACTCACCTTCAGAGGAGAAATGTGGGACTGCAAGACATATCCATGCACATTTTCTATTTGTGACAGGTTCTTCTCAGACACATGAACAAGTTCAGGTCCTCTTACTTCATGGGTTAGACGAGGTAAAGTATGATCATGTGGGACATCTTCATCTTGATAGCGATACTTCTGGGAAAAAGGAAAAAGGCATCAGTTCTGGGAAAGGGTGAAACTCTGAAAACCACAGATCACTCATTCACTAAGCCCTGACATCAAATCGACAAGACTGTCATTTTTGCTCAACAAGCATCGTTTATAGTCTCAGCTGGAGGCCAGCCATTCTCCAGGACAAGCACTTTGGGTATTGAACATGATATAATTGGTACCTGAAGCAAATTGCATCATAAATAGGCAGGTGGTGGAGTGGAAAGAGAGCTGGACATGGTGCATGAGACCTGGTCCAGTTTGGGCCTAGCTCCTACGTATTTAGGATGATTCATCTCAGATATGTCACCTTTCCTCTCTGAGATTATCTGATCTTTGGTAAGACTGAGATAATATACCTTACATAGTAGCATTGTAGACTAAAGCATTCATAGAGAAATACACACCACTATTATCAGCATTCATCTTAAAGGCCTGCTTATGATCCATAATGTTAGGTGCAAAGCAACTTGAGGGAGACATAAGAGGCTTCATGTGCCAGGAAATAAAAACCAACACAACCACTGTCCCCACTCACATCCTGATGGGGACAACCCAGAAAAAGTGAACTTGAGAGTCTTAGGAATGGCAGAGCCCCTCAGACTAAAGAGTACTGCTTCCAGACCCGCCCCTAAAGACATCTTTTCTTCGTCACCACCAATGACTACTGACCGAATGTGACCAATAGGCAGATAGGTAAAGAAGTCCTACAAGTAGCAGGAAATAATCATTCCTGCTTGCAGATTAGCCCTGACAGGGATCATCTGGGTAAATGATTCCCACAGAGAATGCTCCAGACATGCCTACCGATAGTCACCCAGATGGCACAGACAGGACAGGTAAGGCAGCCCACCTGAAGCAGCAAGAAACCTAGGTGAAGAGGCAGGAAATAGTATACGCCAGGCAAGTCAGACTACCAGCAGCCCCTTGACTCATGCTTCTCAGATCCTCAGATGAGGGACAGCCCATCCCCTGAACCCCAGAGGCTTGGGAATAGTGATGCTTCTAGGTCAGCACCCTTAAAGAGTATCCTAGGTAGCAATACTGCGTGGGTGCTACAACTACAGCTACTGAAAACCTATAAAAGAAAAATCTTGCCACCAAAGTCCTTGCCTCAAAACCAGATGGTTCAATATCAAAAACAGTTATAATTTTATTAGTGGAAATAACATTAAAGAAGAAACAGAAACATCTCCTCTGCCAATGCACCCTAAGAATCATGGGACTTTTCCATCATACTTATAGCTGAAGCCATCCATATTTATTTGTTGTCTCTGCCATTTGAAAGTGAACTTCCTAAGAGCAAGGGCTGCTTCCTTTTCCTATTTGTGTGCCCAATGCTAGGCACAGTGCTTTACACATAGCAAATGTTTGATAAATGTTTTATTCATTCATTCATTTATGGACACTCAACATATTCTTGGTCCCTTTTCTATTTTTCTTTTTCTTTTGCTTTTTGGAGGGGGAAAGGTAGGGCAACTGGGGCTGTGACATGCCCAGGGTCACATGGCTATTTTTGTGTTAAGTGTCTGAGCCCAGATTTGATCTCCAGGTCATCTCAACTCTTGGGCCAGTGCTCTTACTCACTGTACCACCTGGCCGCCCCTAAGCAATTGGGGTTAAGTGACTTGCTCAAGGTTACATGGCCAGGTGTTTCTGGGTGGGTGCTAAGTGTCTGAGCCCGGGATTCTATCCCCAGGTCATCCCAACACTGGAGCCAGTGCTCTTACTCGCTGTGCTACCTGGCCACCCCTAAGAAATATGTTTTTTTCCTACTTCTTTGAAGAGTTGACCATCAGCTTGGTTTTTTTTTTTAAAGCAGTCAGGGTTAAGTAACTTGTGCAAGGTTATTTCTGGGTGTGGTGCTAAGTATCTGAGCCTGGATTTGATCCCCAGGTCATCCCGACACTGGAGCTGGTGCTCTTACGGGCTGAGCCACCTGGCCACCCCTGTGGCTTGTACTTTCATTGTTCCATGGATAATTGGTATCATCAGGCCCCCTTGTGGATGAGCCTGGATATTTACTCTAGATCTGCTGACCTAGGCATTGTTAATGGCTGTGTAAGCCTTTTACCCAGTTTGAAGCTCTCCTGTCTCCTACTCTTGCTTTCAGAATAAAAGCAGTGGATATTCACTTGTTTGTCAGAAAGAAGTCAGGCATGGGTTGTTGCTGACAGTTTCAAATCGCCTGTGTCACAAAGCATAAAGATTCACATTCCTTGTATATCAAAGGGGAATTCACCAAAATGAAATGAATTCCAGGAATCTACCAGGAGGAGGATTCTGAAAGCTTTAAAAAAGGAGCATTTATCAGTGTATACATATATTAGTTTATCTCCCCTATAATGTTCAGATGTTGACAAATCAAAAAAATAAGTTTTTGAACTTGTGAAAGATCATAATGGGCTTGTTTTGCATAGCTTCCTTTCTTGATACCCAAGGCCTGTGCCACTGGCAGACAAATCATTAACTTAGACATTAAAAGCCAGTTTTCTTCTGTAGACAATGGCAAAAAAGTTGCCTTTACATGTTAATTAATTCCATTATTAGATGCTTGTAAAGTCAAATACTGGTCCAAAGAACCCCACAGCATTGCATAAACACTATTTTTCCTGATACCTGAGGAAGCTCTCAAACAGGATTTTCCTTATTTGTGTAGTTGGTAAGCATTCTGCATCTAATTTGGTTAGGGATCATGAGTTTAAAGCTAGAAGGGCACTAGAAGTTTTCTTGTCTAACCCCTCATTTTATAAATGAATCAATCAAGTACAAGAGTAAGAAACTTCCCTGAGTCTAACTCCACATTCAAAGACTCATACTACCACACCATATGAAAGTAATTTCAGAGAGAGCTAGGTATTTTTTGTTTTGATTGCATGTTTCTGTGACTGAGTAGATGATAGACTTGACACCCAGGTGCCCAAGATGCAAAATTGAACTAACTATAAGACATAGCAAGGGAGTGGCCAGGTAGGACAGTGAGTAAGAGCACTGGCCCCAGAGTCGGGATGACCTGGGATGGAATCCAGGCTCAGACACTTAGCACCCACCCAGAAACACCTGGCCATGTAACCTTGAGCAAGTTATTTAACCCCAATTGCTTAGAGGCAGCCAGGTGGTGCAGTGAGTAAGAGCACCGGCCCAAGAGTTGGGATGACCTGGGATCAAATCCGGGCTCTGATACTTAGCACCACACCCAGAAATAACTGACCATGTAACCTTGAGCAAGTTACTTAACCCCAATTGCTTTAAAAAAAAAAGACATAGCAACTTCTATCTACAGGTCTACAAGAGGGGAAAGAAGACAGCTTGCTTGCTTTGCCCTTTAGTGCGCTCTCTTGTCAACCCTTGCAGCAGGATAACTCAGCATCACTACAACACATGTCATTCTGAAGACCTGTGATTTTGTTCCTTTGAGTGTTCCTTTCTCCAAGGCTGATGTCAACCCCTTCCAAACTCAGGATATGGTTTCATGAGTAGTTCTGATAAAAAATGATTGATGGCTTGATTTTTCATGATGTTTCCTACTTAACTAAGCAAGTCAAAAGTAAAGATAACACACTGGCCAGCAGCCAACTGGTACCCAAAGCCTTCTCATCTGGTAGGCTCTTCCAGAGCCTGTTTACCATTGAAATAGACTTCAAGAATCTAGGGTTACCTCTACACTATGTTACATATTAGTGAGAGTATGGAATTAGAATTATGTATTTCTCTTTCTTATCACATGCCAATTACAGAAAGATGCCTGATGCCAGTCAAGTATGCAAGAAAAAGATAATCCTTTTCTTTAGTCTATTTTATCTATGATGAATATAATGAAGGGGAACAAGGGCATAAGATCAAGACACACATGTGCATTTGTGCTCTGAGAAGGGAGTAATGGGAGATCTAATAGCCTCTTCATTTAGACCACATGACTCATCCACTCCTTTCTCAGTTTCCATCCTTGAGCCTCCCCTCAATGAAGAAGAGAAGTCTAATTGACTTCTACATGTTTAGCCATGCTAAAACAAAACACCCTGAATGTAGTAGAAAGAACACTAGACCAGGAGTCATGTGGAAACTCCTTCTCCCTTAGCTCTAATTTCCTTATTTGTAAAATGGGGGTGACTTCACCATTGGTATGTCCTCATCAGTGTGCTGTAAGGGCCAAATATGATCTTACATCTAAAGTAGTTTGCAAGCTTTAAAACACTATCTATCCTCCTGGGAAGAGGGAAAGGAAGGTGGTAGCAGTAGAAATAAAAGTCATTCTCCCAGCTAAGACACTAATTAGATTTGTGATCTTGGGAAAGTCATTTCACCTTTTGGAACATCTATTATGGCATCTACACATGACATTTTGCACTTGCACTACCTATTCCATAGCATTGTTCAAATTAAAGTGTTTTATCAACCCAAATGTGCTTTAGAAATGAGAGTTATTTCTCTTTTTTCCTCCTTTAAAATGAGAAATTTGAACTAGTAAAGTATTGACCGTAGATTTGGAATCAGATCTACTCCTAAATGCCTGCATGAGGTTGGTAAAATAGTTTCACCTCTCAGGGCCTCAAAACTATCAAATAAGGAGATTGAACTACACCTCTAAGGTCATTCCCAGCTCTGAAACCTATGATTCCAATAAGCTGCACATAAGAAGCATATAGGGTTGAAGAAATGGGATTTTCAGGTGGATAAGAATTTTAGCAATCAAAATTAACCATTCAATTAACCTATGAAAAGGACCAGATGATCACTTAGAATCTTTTAGTCCTTAACCAATATTCTGAGGGAGTGAAGCTAGTAATATAGAAAACATCTTATGTGGTCCCAGGCTTTCACTAAATGATCAAAGAATAGTTCTGCAAGCTGGCACACAGTAACTGCCTTGGGAAATATCTGCATCCCAACACAGGGGTGAGCATTGCTTCCCACACTCAGCAGAGGTTGGCTTTTTGATCCCATGGTAAAGACAGGGAGGAGGAGGGGAAACACTGAGCTAATGAGTGAGAAGGGAGTTAAAGAATGAATGAACAGCTCACAACTTGAAAAGAGAATGAAAACAGAAGGAATGGGGGAGTTAGAAGGGGAAAGATAACTGGGATCGAGTTACCCCAGGCAACACAATCCTGAAAAGAAAAACAGTAAGCAAGAAAACTCATAAAGGTGACAGGGTGAAATGAACATTTTCCTCCTTCACCAGCTTCCTTTCAAAAATGCTAAATAAGGACAATGTGGCAGCAAAAAAGAGAGGCTGGAGAGCTCCTTGAGGGCAAAGATCATATCCTAGGCATCTTTACATTCTCCACAGTGCGTAGCTTGTAACTGGTAGGAAACAAATATTTAATTTCATGTACCCTTGTACCCTTCCTGCTCCTCTCTCCATTTTCATCGCCCACAGTGAAATTTGAGCACCTGCTCATTAGCCCCATAACCCAATCCTCCCCTGAATTCTGGTCTCTTTACTCATGGCTCCCTTTCACCTCTAGAATCCTGAAAGCATACAGGATAGTCAAGATTTAACCTGAAGAAAAATGTCCTTGGGGTTGTGGGAAAACTTAAGACTTGGGTGCAGATCCCACCTCTGACACTTAGTAAATGTGATCAAAGTCATTTAAATTCTTCAAGCCTCAGCTTCCTCATCTATAAAATGTGAGTAATAATACATGAGGTAGTCACATAAAACTGATGCAAGGCTTAAATAAGATAATAAGTGTGAATGAGCAGGACCAAGAGAATGTTATAGACACTAGCAGCAGTCCTGTTTTAAGAACAACTTTGAGTGAATAATTCATTTTGACTATTATAAATACATAAATTAACCACAAAGAACATATGAAGGAAGACACTATCTGATTGCAAAAAAGAACTGATAAATAGAAGCATATATAGAATGACTTTACATGTATGTGTATATATGTGTGTGTCTGGTGAGGGAGGAGAGAAAAAGTGATAAAAGAAATTTACATGATACTTCTATTATATATTTTAAAGGAACAACAAGTTGTACATAATATATTTGCAGTTTCATGTGAAATCATCTTTTTTTATTGTACTGTTATGAAAATGCTTGCTTTATTCCATAAAATTAACTTTTTGAAATAATGTAGGGTGTCCCAAAATTCTTAGAGCAGTTTTAAGGTTTGATAGTTTAAAAACTGTAAGTTTAGCCACATTACACTGCATTAACACTTTTGGAATACTTTGTTCATTCCAGTTATCCTTGATCAATAAGACTATGAAATACTTAGCACTGTGTCAAACACTAGCAATACAAAAATTCCCTTCAAACAAAAACTGTTCCTGCCCTCAAGAAGCGTGTGGTATAATCTTTGCAGGAAAGGAATCAGTACTTAGACCAACATATGATAACCATTTCTGTTTCTGTTGCAGATGAATTATAGTATTACATTTAGTATAGTATTTAGTAGTATATTATTGTATTATATTATTTCTTATGAAACACGCACCTGGCCTACTTACTGTCTCTTGAAGTTACCAAGGAGTTTTTTTTCACATGCCTAACTTTGTTCATTCAGTTTCCTCTACCTGAGGAATTTTCTTTCTTCAAAGTCCTACCCATTCCTCAGTGAACCAAGTTAAATTTCCATTTCCCCATCAAGCTTTCTGAAGGATTTCAGGCTTGCTTCCTCTACTGAATGCTACCACCACTGTAAATGTCAGTAACTTGACTATCACTGAAATCATCAAATTAATGTGTGATCTCACTAATCAATTTGGATTGCAATCCATCAGGTTTGCCCATCCTGTGCAGCCTTCAACTATGCCCTCCCACAAGTTTACCACAATGGGCCAGTCCAATCTTCTAGGGTTCTTCCTCCGTTTCTTCCACCAGTCTGAGAATACCTGTTTAATCCTCTGGTCATCCACCTTACATCTCTCCCTTTTTCCACATGAACAGCCTTGATGACATATTCTATAGCTGTTTTTCATCAGAATTCTTCATTTGCTAAATGCTGAAACCTGTCCACATGCACATTGACTCTGACTATTTCTTTGATTCTATTTTATATTTATTTTTAATCCTTCAGAGAGAAATTCATTCCATCTCATTGCCATATAGAAACCAGAAGAATCTACCACCTATTGCTTATAAATTGTCTTTTCTTTGTATATCTATTCCTGCCAAGTGATGAATCATAGAATCAGAAATGGTTGGAATCCTGCCACTGGCACTGTTTTGCTATGAAAATGTCACAATAGCTTTGTTTCTCAGTTTCTTTAACCATTAACTAGAACACAGCAAAACCAGACCCTACCCAGGTATCTTGTTATCTGACTTGTGGCTGTCCCCATTTCCCTCTTCTTGGGACAATCATCTCTCCAGATTCTATCTCCAAAGATAACTCTGCCGTCTTTGAGTTACTTCTCTCAGCTTTGAAACTCTAAAGAGATGGCATTGCCCTGATTAATAAATGAGTACAACTTTACAACTTACCTAACGAACTATAGATAGATATAGATATAGATATATGGATATGGATATGGATAAAGGATATATGGATATGGATATGGATAAAGACAGAGATAGAGATGATAGAGACAGAAACAGAGATAGACATAGAAACAGAGACAGAGATAGAGACAGAGACAGAGACAGAGATAGAGACAGAGATAGATACAGTTGGTTAGAACTAGCCAAAAAGCCACAGGAAATCAAGGTCCTCCTTGACTAGCTTCCTGATGCCACTTTCTCCCTGAACTCATTTCATACTTTTCTGCTGGGAATAATTATGAAACCTATACTACCACTTCTATGGAAATAGCATCAATCAATTAATTAGAATATGTTAAGTGATTGGTTAAAGTGCTGGGATCTATGGTAAGGGCTGAGGATGCAAAAAAAAAAAAAGAAGAAAAAGAAAAAACAGTCCTTACCTCCAGGGACCTTCGATTTTAATGGAGGAGATAATATGTGTATAAATAAGCATATCTAAGATAAATATAGAATAGAAAGAAGGTAACTTGAGATATAAAATAATGTAATAGAATGAATCTAGTGATTGTCCTTTGATTTCAATACCTATAACTTCCTATCTAGAACAAATTTCCTTTCCCTGGAAAACATTCCCTGATACACATTGTTTCCTCCTATAGTAGCTACTAATATTTGTATAACACTTGAAGATTTGCAAATCACTTTCCACAAATATTCTTGCATTTTACCCTCATAACAATTCTGGAAGTTAGGTGCTATGAGTATACCCATTTGACAAGTAAAAGAAGTGAAGTAGATATAAGATGAGTCAGAGTCTGGATTTGCACTCAGGTCTTTCTGAGTCCAGGTACAGGAATCCACCCACTGCATCAATTAAATGCTTCTATATCCCATTAGAATGGAAGCCCCTTGAGGCCAAGAACTCTGATTTTAGTTTTAGTGTTCTAATCCCCAGTGCCTATCACAGTGCCTGGTATATAGCAGGAGCTTAATAAATGCTTTTAACAGTCACTCACTTGTTCAAATAATGAAACCTATATCTCGCAATGTTATTCTGAGATGCTGATATGATAATCCATGTCAGGTATTTGTAAACCTAAAAGTAGTATTTAAGTGTCAGCTATTACTATTCTCTCTTAGGGCTCTCACCAGGCTATAAGCACCTGAAGGGCAGGGAACAAGACTCAAGTTGCTTTTGGTTGCCCCTTGAAGTCACACCCTCTGGCTCTTTACCCATGGGACCTTAGTCAAATCATTGAAGCTTTCTGTACCTCAATTTCCTCATACACAAGAAGATGGATGATGTCATCTTTTAAGTTCCTTCTAACTCTCAGTTAGGAATTCTTATCATTTTCTCTGTCAAGGACCCCACCAGCAGTCTAGAGGAGCCAAGAGGTCCCTTATCAGAATGCTATGTGTTGGCTACATTCATAACTGAAAGGAATACTTAATTCATTTAGAGGTTAGTGAAAATAAATATGCTTTTCCTTCTTATTGAAGTTCACAGAACCCTTGAATGTCTCTATGGACCTCCACACTAAGAATCCATGCTCTAAATCAATGATGCATGTGGAAATATTTTGAAAACAAAACTATGTCATGAGAATGCATCCAGAAAAGGAATTGATAAATATATGATAAACTGATGTAATAAATTGATAAAGTATGTAGTGACTGATTTTATGTATATAAATATATGTGTGTGAATATATATATATATATATATATATATATATATATATACACACATATCTGTGTCTAATAGTAGTCATCCCTATGGTAGGGAGAGGGGGAAAAGAAAAAAACATTTACATTAAATTAAATTAAATATATTATTATATATTTAAAAGGAATAGCAAACTGTACATAATGGATTTGCAGTTTCATATGCAAATATCCTTTTTATTCCATAAATTAAAAAATAAAAATTATATGAAAAAGAATGTTATTAATGCTATAGAATTTTATGTAAAATTGTATATGGGAGTGAGTATGGTATAATCTAGAAGAATTGAATTCAAGTGTTATTTCTGACATATACTAGATGTACAACCTTGAGCAAATTATATAACCTTTTAGTTCCCAAGCAACTTTCTAAGACTATACACCAAAGACAATTGCTTTCTGCATCAGTAGAGGGAGCTTCAAGGCTCAGAAATTCCCCACAATGAAATCACAAGTCCAGACCCAAATAATTAAAATGAAAATGAGTAATAAAGGAAATAACAATTCTTATTTTCTTCTGTAGCAAAATGCACTCCTTCCCAACTCTGCTTATTCCCACCCATAAAAACAAGCTTTTGATCTGTAAAATTCTCATACAAAGCATCAGTCACATATTTGGGTGAAATACAAGGTCTCTGAAACAAGGAATCAGATAGCAAATAGAGTAACCTCTAACTAATGTGGAAGAATCTAAAGAATAGGGAAAACAGTTGAGATTAAATTGTCTATCACCTAAAATGACTTCCTTTCACCTCATTGAGGTGAAAAGTATTCACTGAGATAGACCATCTTGGCTATTACTTCATAAAATTATTGGATCTTCTAGTTAGGTCTTTAGAGATCAAGTAATCCTACCTTTACCAATAACCTTTAGGCAGCTGAGTGTCACAGACATGAAGTGACTTTCCTACAGTAAAGAAGATACTGACCTTTCCCCTGGGAGCTTCAAATTCAGCAAATGACCAACACATGTACATAAATAATTCCAATACAAAAGACAATGATATTGACAGGCAAAACATCAATAAAGCACAAGGAAAATTAGAGAAATGGGAAGTCAGGGAGGATCTTCTGGGAGATGGCCTTTGAAGGAAAAGAAGGATTTGAGCATACGAAGTAGAGCAGTATTTTCTATTCTAGATAGCAAACAATGACCTAGTATTTTAGGGTCATATAAGCTACAGATAAAAGGGGATCACAGTGGCCATATAGTTTAACCCATGCATTTTGCAAATGAAGAGACTGAGGCCTAAGGAGATCAAATGACTTGGCCAAGGTCACACAGACAGTGTTAAGAACACTTGGAGCTGAATTTCAAAATAGCAACACTCATTGACATATCAATAACCATAGATACAACCCCAAGCTCTCTGACTCCAGAGGCAGTACTGCTACACCAAACAGGCCTGGCTAATGCCTGCAATATGGAATATGATGAACAAAGTCAGTAGAATGTGAGCTACTTGAAAGCATGGGCTATGTTTTTGCCCTTCCATCCAGTGCCTAGAACCTATGAAGTATCTTTTTGGCAAATGTTTGTTGATTGACTTTCTTTTCCCACTTCAGCTCCAAATGCAGAATACATTCAAACAATACCTCAAACCTTAATCACAAGGTCTTCCAGGTAAGAGAGAGAGAGGGATAGGCTCATAAATGGTTAGGAGGGTAAAATTTATCGAGTTTGTATGGAATAGTAGCCACTGTCTTTCAAATTTACCTACTCTGGTATTTACTTACTTCCCTCTTGGGTTTAGGGAAGGATTCCTCTTAAAATGCTCCATCTATTGTTTTTAACATTTCCATTCAGTGCATACCTTATTGTAAAGCCCAGAAAGGGCAATATCTGCCTCTTCTTGTCCCTGCTTTCCCCTATCTTATTCTGTTCATTCATCTCCCTCTTTGCCCTATGTCTCCCGCATTAAATGAGGTGCTGTACTCTATGAGCGAAGCAGAATTGCAGTAACTCAAAAGAAATGTGAGATGTGTAAATTTAGAGACAACTCCACTCTCAATGTTCATATGGACTATTTTTGCCCTACCTGTGGCTGAGCCTTCCGAGCTCATATTGGTCTGATCAGCCACAGTTGGACACACTGAACCTTGACTCTAACATAGTGTCTAACATTTTGGTCCTCTTGAGAACAAAGCACAACAACCACTACCACTCTAGTCCATTCTCTAACTTCTTTGGGCAAGACAGGAGGGGGCTGTACTTGATATTAAACTTGAAAAAAAAATCACAAGATCATAGATCTAGACTTGAGAGGAGATTTTGAAAGAGGTCCCAGTAGCCACCTTATACAATAACCTCTTTTTTTTTTCTGAAGAGACTGTGGTCCATTTAAGTCATATGACTTGCTCAGTGTTGCAAAGGCAGTATGTACCAATAGGTGAACCTGAACACAGGACCTCAGACTTCTTCTGCTGGGTCCCACTGCTATTTAATCTGTGATTGTAAGCATAGAATGTCAGGTCTTCAGTCCCTTTTTTATTCTACTTAGCAAATTTGGACAGCAACAGTGGTTGTAGAGACAGAAGTATCAGAAAGAAAAGATAAAAGAAATAAGAGAAAGGAAAGGGTGAAGAAAGATGTCTCTTTGTCCCTGGGACAACTAAGCTTTGCCACCTTCTCAGAAAATAGCCAACTCACAGTTCAGAACAGTAAAAATCTTGTAAAGCAGCTAGGTGGTGCAACAGATAGACAGATGGGCCTGGAGTCAGGAAGACTCATCTTCATGAGTTCAAATCAGGCCTCAGACACTTACTAGCTGTGTGATACCCTGGGCAAGTAACTTAACCCAGTTTGCCTCAGTTTCCTCATCTGTAAAATGAAGTGGAGAAGAAAATAGCAAAACACTAGTATCTTTGCAAAAAAAAAAACCAAATGGGGTCACGAAGAGTCCAACATTATTGAAGAATGATCAACAACAAAAAAAGCAGTCACTGTATCTTTTTCCCCCCAATCCTCAATTAAAGGGCTGTCTGGTGGCTTACACAGAAATCATACCCTAAGCTATTATTTCAGCTCTAACTCTGTGTTTTAGTTCCATCATAAAGCAGGGACTTCTGTAGATGAATGGCACCTTCTCTCTTATTCATCAGAAGCATTATTTTGAAAGCTGGAGACTTTCATTTGTATATGCTGTTCTAGATAAGGAAACTCCCTAAATACATGTTCAGCAACTTAAAGTCTTAGCCAGTTGTCTCGAAGCACTTAAAGGTAAAGGAATTTGACCAGAATCACTTAGCCAAGATGATTAAGAAGAAAGATTTGAACTCATGTCCTTCTAATGCCAAGGCCAACTCAATAATCACTACATCATGTGGCTTCTCTCCATTCCTTGTAGAGTTTAAGTGTTGAGGGATTGGATTGCTAGATAAATGAATAAGAAAATGACATGCATATAGCTGCATATTGATGGAATGATACTTGCCAGAATCTCAAAATAGAACAAAAAATGAAGCTTTGTATTAAAAGGCCAGTATTGTAAAAGTGTGTCAGAGTAATCAAATAATTAGTAGCCTGGGAATAAGAATGGGAGATTTATTCAAGGGAGAAGAAGAAATATCTTTCTAATGAGAAGAATTTGCCAGGACAGTGCAATTATTTCAGTCACCCAAAAAGAAAAGAAAAACAACCAGAGAGTTTTAAATAAAAAACAGAATAATATGGGTCCTGCTCTATTATAGAAACAAATCATCAAGGCTAAGCAGCATAAGGGATTGAAATAATATAAAATTGAGAGTTATTTATGTATCTATGAATTGACGGTTAGTATGATCATTTGTCCTCTTGGTTATTTAAACTTATTGCATAATAGATAATTAGGAGATTGACTATTTCAAAAATTTCACAAATATTAGCCCATCCATTCATAAGCAACTATGCAGTGACTAATTCCTCACTCATGACATAGCTCAGAAAAATCTTATAGTATGCCAAAAAGAGAATAATGCCAGGAATTGAAAGAAAGGTTCTCATCCTAGCATTGGTGCTAACTTGTGCAGGACTTTTGGTTTATCACTGTACTTCTGTGGACAGCGTTTTGCTTACCTGTAAAAGTTGTGACTTCTAGGGGACCTTTTAAAATCCCTGTATGCTGGGGCGGCCATGTGGCTCAGTGAGTAAGAGCACCAGCCCCAGAGTTGGGATGACCTGGGATCGAATCTGGGCTCTGAAACTTAGCACCACACCCAGAAATAACTGGCCATGTAACCTTGAGCAAGTTACTTAATCCCAATTGCTTTAAAAAAAAAATCCCTGTATGTTGAATGATGAATAGAGTACAGGACTTGGTACAAAGAAACATAAATTCATTGAATCTGGCCTCTGACTCTTATAAGCTGTGGGACCTTAGGCAAGTCATTTAACCTGTATGAGTCACAGATTCCTTGGATCAAAAATGGGGATAGATTATCATGAGGCTGAAATGAAGTAATGTGGGTAAAGATATGGGTATAAAGATATTTAAATCCCTACATAAATGACAGTTACTATTATATGAGCCTTAAATTCTCATGATCTATATGCTGATGAAACTATCATACATTAAAAGTCCAGGGATGAACCAAGCAGGAGTTCCAGGTCCCAAAGTTTCTTAGCAATTTCTTCTTGACATCCAGTCCATCTTAACAGTTAGTAGGACTTTGAACTAAGATGGTTTCTAAAAGGTTTTTTTTTTTTGAGAGGTGATAAGTCTACATTTTTTAAGTGAAGCCTAAGGAAGATAAAAAATACAAAAAAAATGAATCTCCACTGGTAAAATTTCAAGCATCACAAGTGTTTCAGCTGTTATCTTTCCTTTTTTCAGGGGTAGGGAAGGATATCACTTCCCAATTCTCCATAAATCATAATCATAGCACTTAGGTGCTCATTTATTTGGCTTCTATCCATGATTAGCACAGGTTCGGGCATCACTTGGGAACACCCCAATGATATTGTATATTGTATAATGTACTTATGAATGGAATGACACCCCTTGACAAGTTTACAGTTATTGATTAGTATTTTTCATATATTATCAATTTTATTCATTTTTATAGAGCTGAATTATGTCTTAGTGATGTTTACTTGCCTATAAAACTGACTTTACTTGGTGACAAAAAACATTGATTCCCTTCTGGTTGGCTTATATTCACTAATGGTACATGGTTAAGGATGTCCACCGGGACCACGAAGAATCTCTTTATTAAAAAGCAGCCAATAGAAATGCAGAGATGGAAATCAAGTCCATTTCCAGGGTCAACAATGGAAAAGAATTATTAAAACCCACCTCTAAATTTCATCATTGCCTTTCCTTAAAGGCAAAGGGATGCCGTTTCTAATGTGTTCTAACTCTTTGTGAATATAAAGCCATGGAATTACACAATCTCACAGGAAAATCCTTTGACTGCCTGAGCTTCATTGAGTCTTATGCCTTGACTTTCTGAGAAGTGGCTTTTAGCTCACATGCATGTGCATCTTGATTGTTCTATCCTTCCAATGTCTTGGTTTCTGATTCTGACCCTACTTTGGCTTTGGCATTTCCCAATTTCCCCCATCCCCAGACTCAGGAGAACTCTGAGGTTACAACTGAGAAGGCATTATCATCTAAACTATGTCCTACATCAGGGAATTTGGAGTTAGAAGGAACCCTAGAGATATCTAGTCGTGAATTGTTCCTCCCTATCCCTCTCCCCTTTTCACAGATGAACAAAATGAGAGCCCTAGGCTTAAAGCACTTGACAAAAGTCACAGTCAGTAATCAAAAGTCAGGATTTCAACCCTGGTCCTTCATTTCCAAGTACAGTTCTCTTTTCACTGACCCACACTCTCCCCCTTTTCAGTTTCCTTTTATGTACTGTCTTCTCCCACTTGCCTGTAAGCTTATTTATATCTCTAGCATTTAGCACAGTGCCTGGCACAAAATAGTCATATACCTGCTATATTTCAAATGTGCCTTATATCTTCTACTCATGCAATGGTCTGAAAATCAGTCTACACTTGTGTACACAGGGCATTCCAAAATGTCTTAGTTCACATTTAGAAACATATATGCACTTATTAAACATCTACTCAGTTCCAGGTAGGGAATTTATAAATACTCTCTATTTATAAATACTCTCTCAATTGATCCTTACAAACCTGAGAGGGTTTTATTATCCCTGTTTTACAGTTGAGGAAAAGTGAGACAGACAGTAGTTAAGCAAGTTACTTACCCAAGGTTAGGTATGTAGTAATAATATCTGAGGCCACATTTGAACTTAGTTCTTCCTGACTCTAGATTCAGTGCCCTCTAGAGTTTGCCACCTAGCTTAAAACCACACTTTCTTCTGGATCACTTTATATTTTGTGAGGGGAAAACATAATTGTTTAATAGGAGGTATTTAATTATAATTCCTATTTAGATAGTGACTCCAGATTTGCAAAGCACTTTACACATAAATTACTCCAACAGGTCCTCATGAAAGCCTTGTCAAGTAGATAGTAAGAACATAAAATTGGGAGGAGGAAGGTTCAGAGGTTGTGACTTGCCCAAAGATATAGTTGGTAAACATTTGAGTTGGTATTTATGCTCTTCTCTCCCCTGATTCCAAGTTCAAAGTTCTTTGTGTATTCCGCACAGGACACGAAGAATTGGTATCAAACATGTTTTGAAGAGTTATAAAGTGTTTCTGATATATCTTTCAGCTGATTCTCTAAGCAATGGTGTAAGCTAGCAAGCTGAATCAAAAGTTATTTCTGTCAAAGCAAAAAAAAAAAAATAAAAGGAAACATTTCCTGATTTTAACAGAACAGGAGGAATGATTTTAAGTGAATTACTAATTTTTGAATCTGCCTGTAGATGAGACCACATCGTATACTCCAAAGCATAGGTGGTTATTGTAAATGTCTTCTGATTATCTAGAAAGGGTCAGTTTATGATTTTAGATGCTTTATGATTACCTAAGGGCTACTAGGTTGTACGGTGGATAGAGTGCCTGGCATGGAATCAGGAATAATCATATTTCTGATTTCAAATTCAGCCTCAAAAACTTACAGTGTGACCCTGGAGAAGTCACTTAACCCTGTTTGCTGAAGTTTCCTTATCTGCAAAATGAACTAGAGAAGGAAATGGTCAAACCACTCTATTATCTTTGCCAAGAAAACCCCAAATGGAGACATGAACAGTAAGACACAACTGAACAATAGTCCAGAAAATATTCTAAGCACTGAGTCACTTCAGTCAGAAAGTTAACAAGCATTTAAATAATGCCACTAAACAGGATGGGAGCCAGGTGGCAAAGTAGATAGAGTGTTTCCTAGAGTCAGGAAGACCTGAGTTCAAATCTGGCCTCAGATACTTAGTACCTGTGTGAGAGTCATTTAACCCTCTTTGCCTTAGTTCCTTGTCTGTAAAATGAGCTGGAGAAGGAAATGGCAAACCACTCCCAGTATCTCTGCCAAGAATATCCCCAGTGAGGTCACAAAGGGTCTGACACAACTAAAACTGACTGAACAAAACACTGGTACTGTTACAAAGAGGGCTTTCTGAATTTTACTGGAATCTTCAGATACATTTTTTTTAACTGACAATTTAATAAATGATCATAAAATACTCCATAATAAGAGTCTCCATTGTCCCTGACTGTGGAAGTGCTATAAATAAAGTTTCCTTCAGATTGCTAGATTTCTCATTAGAACTAGGATTAAATCTAAGTTAAAAGTAGGCAGAGAAGGGAAATGCTCTTGTTCCAGGCTAAGCCTGGATAGGAGCTAATTATAATGGAATGGAGTCATGCAAATTAGAAAGGGCCTGCACTGTAGCAGGCACCATTGAATGAAATGGCCACTGTTGCTGATGCCTGTCTGATGATGCATGGGACAAACCAAAATCTTACTGACAGCTATCCTGTCATCCCCCCCCCCCCATGAGTATCATCATTGTTATCAATAACAAGCAATTATTAAGCACTTTACTATATGTCAGGTACTATATTAAATGCTGAATTTAAAAAAGGCAAAAATATAAACCTTGCCCTCAAGGATCTCACATAAAATTCTAAATGAAAGAGACAGCATGAAAATATGTAAAATGATAAGTAATCTCAATGGGAAGGTACTGGTAGAGTCATGAGTTCACTAGGAAAGGCCACTTGCAGAAGGAGGCATATGAACTTAATCTTGAAGGAAGCCAGGAGGTAAAAATTAGGAAGGAGAAACATTCCAGGCATGGGAGGCAGGTGGTAAAAGGACCTCAAGTTGGGAGTTGTAGTGTCATGTATATGGAACATCAAAACCTAACTTCTCCAGCACTGGATAACGAGATGAAAGATTGTGCCCAGGCTCTCACCTGGGTCCTTTGGATTTAGATACTGATCAATTTTGGCTTGTCCTGGGATGAAATCCCATTTAGTCTCTCAGGTAGAAAGTTGAATCATTTCCTCTTTCCCCAGGAGGGTTCTTTCCCTTGGGTTCTGTTAACTGCCTCTAATCACCAGCAATCATCAGCTCTATTTCTCCCTAGGATGCATGGATCCAGCATTAAGTTTCTGGACACCCCAGGGCATTGAAAGTTGGTATTATATTTGGAGATATTCAGGCACTAAAAAAAAAGATGTTACTCTATTTATTTACTTATTTATCTGTGAAAAAAACAATCATCTCCATAACATAGTATAATAAAAAAAAAGATGATTGTACATGAAACAGTAATTCTGTTATGTACAACTTGCTATTGCTTTTAAATATATAATAATGTTATCATGCAAATTTCTTTCTCCTCCTTTGTTTTCCTTCCTTCCCCCCCAAGAAATGGCTACCATTTGACACAAATAGGGGGTGTGTACATGTATGTATACACTCACCCCCATATATACATACACATATATGTATATGCATATGTGTATGTATGTATGTATGTATGTCATATCCCTTTGCCTCCTCTTCCTTTCAAAGACGTTTCTAACATTTCCTGGGGAAACACTAAGTATAGGCAGATAAAAACTACAACCTCATAGCTGAGACATAGAGTCTCACTGAGGGGAGAGGAGGCCGTTAAAAATATGCAAAATATTGTCCCCTCTGGAAAAACCCAGTTCTCCGACCCTCCAGGAGGTGTCTCCTGATGACAGTAGTGTTCTGCCTCAGAAGAGGGCTGTTTAAGATTGATGTTCTGTGCTGCAATCTTCATATCTTCCCCAATCTGCGTTCTTAGCCCTTCATTTGCCACCAGCTGCTCAGCTGGCTTTGTAGTTTGATGACTCCATCATCACTTTCATCATACCCAGCTCAGGATAAAGTCATTAGCAGATAAACTCATTGCCAGTAAAATTATCATCATGATTACTTCCTCTTTGGTATTCACACCTCATCAGTACCCTCAGGAGCTTCTGCCTCTCTGATTCGAAGGCTGGAGGGCAGAGCAGAAAAACTCCTCCTTTATTGAGAGCTCAAAATTCCAGGATCCCTTCAATTGCCACCAGCTGTTGTGGTTGGTTTCAACCCCATCAACATCTTCATTGTGTCCTCTCAAATGGGTACTGATCCTCCTCTTGTCAGCTTCCTTTCATGTATTATATTACCTTATTAGATAGTAAGCTCCTTGAGAGTAGAGATAATCTTTTTAAAAATTCAATTTTTATCTCTAGTGTTTAGCATAGTGCCTGGCACCTAATAGGTGATTATTAAATATTTATAGTGTGGTGTTCTAATCTCACTTTAATGGCTACAACTGAAAGCTTATCACTAGCTGCCTAGATGTCTGCATGATAATGCTGTAGTTACTGAATTGGGAACCAAAAGAGCTAAATTTTAATCTCAATTCTCTCATTTGCTAGCTAATTAGGTAGGTAATATGGCACACTGGAAAAAATGCTGGATTTAGATCAAGAAGACCTAGGTTCAGTTGTTGGCTCTGCTACTTATGTGTGACCTTGGACAAGCTGCCTAGTCTTTCTTCACTTTAATTTTCTCATCTGTATAAAGAACAGATTAGATGAGATGGCCCATGGGGACTCTTCTTACTCTAAATCCTAGTATTACTGATACCCAGTATATGATGCATTGTGCTTAGAATCATTAGGCAGATATATAGAATCATGGCATTTAGACTTGGAAGAGACCATAGAGATCATCTCTTCTGTCCCCTTCTTTTTAGAGAGGTCCATAGAGGGCATGTAATTTGCCCAAAGACACAGAGATAGCAAGTCAGGATTCATAACCAACTGAAGCAATGATCTGTTTGACCTTATGTTGTTCAAAATTTATGTTAATGACACCCTGAAGGTATAGATGTCAAGTTTATCAAATTTGCTGGTGATAATAAACTGAGAAGTATAACTTATTGGATGACAGTCAAGTCAGTAACCCACCCCCTAAAAAACAACTTCAATCTGACATAATGACTGAAATAAATAACATGAAAATTCATATAGTTTAAATGTAAAGTCTCAAATACGGTTCAAAAAATCAACTGCACAAGTACAATATTATGAGACATAACTAGAGAATAGTTCCTATGACAAATGTATAGGAATTTTAGTGGACTACAAGATTGATGTGAATCAGGAATGTAATAAGGAAAAACAGAAAAAAAAAGCTGGGCTTTACTAGAGGAGACCTGGTAGCTATCTAGAATGAGAAAGGTGATAATGCTGTTGTAGTCTCCCCTAGTCAGTTCATATCTGAAGTACTGTGTCCAGTTCTGGTAGTTACATTTTAAGAAACACTTTGACATTTAAGAAAGAATGCATCCAAAACCTTAGCAGGATGGTGAGAGAAGTATAAGTCATGTGATATAAGGAGAGGTTGAAAGATTTTGGAATATTTTGCCTAGAGAAGAGAATATTGAGAGATGCTTCATACAGGATAATTCCCTTCAAGTGTTAAAGGGTAACATCATATAAAAAGGATTAGATCTGTTTTTCTTGGTTCTGCAGTACAGAAATAGGAAGAGTGGATTCTCAACATAAAAAAAAAATGCTTCCCTACAGTAAGAGTTATTCCAATGTGGAATGGGTTACTTTGGAAGGTAATGACTTCCCTGCCACTAGAAGTCTTTAAAAAACATCTGGATGAGTACTTAAAAGAATGAGTGCAAAGCATATTCTTTCTCGGGCATAGTTTGGACCAGATGCATTCTGAGACTTCTACCACCTCTTAAATTTTGTGAGCAGTATACACTTTATAAAGTTGTCCCTAAAGGGTTAGTTGTTTCTATAAAAGTGCATGATTGAACACAGCTGGACAGAAACTCCCAACAGTATTCAGGCTAGACGAATGCTGGGAATGACCAGAGCCAGGCAAGATTATTTAGGGAAGACTTGATAAAGGACATGAGTTTTTTTAACAATGCTAGAAAGTGGGAAAATCATGTCTTTTGGCAAAGAAGAAGGTGTTACGGGTGAGAAGAATATTGAGTGGAAACCTAAGAGTGAGGAACAATGAAACAGTTTTCATAACCAGAATGGGAGCTGAGGAATAAAATGAGATCTGTATGAACTTTCTATTGCTTGCAGCTTGTCAAATACCAACAAGCTGTGATTTCCATCAGTTCATAGCTTAGGTAAGTCAGAGGCAATTGCCTGAAGTCTGGAGAGTCTATGGAAACTGCATATGGTATCGGAATCAGTATTCTAAGTGTCAGAGGCAGATTCTGAGCTCTTGTATTCCTGATTCCAGGCCTATCTCTCTATTGCTTACACCTTCTCTTATCAAAACAATGAATGAACTACTAGACATGTTATTATAAAGGCAAAGGAGGAAATTGCAGAAACAGCCTAACTTTTCCCCTATGTTACTTTGATTCTTCTATACATCCACGATTTGTAATTTGTTCAGGACTTCTCCTTCCACTGACTAGTTCACAAATCCTCCAGAGTAGCAGTGGGCAGCACGTTGTGACCAATCTGCTGAATGAACTTCATTAGACTAACTTTGGGGTAATCAATATACAATCTATTCCTGGGCTCATCGTCAAAGAATTGTATGCTCATTACATGCTATGAAAGCTTGGAGTCTTCTATATGAGGCCTTTGAATACCCAAGGTGAGCTCTAAACTGTAGTTGGCCATTGGAATGAAATGTTCATATACTTTATAAAGTACTTTCACTGAAATGTTTTCTCATCATCAACATATTTTTAGTCAATGAAAGATATTTGTTTTCAAAAATCATAGCCTCTCTATGAAAAGGCATCAGAAGTTATTTAGTCCAATCTATTGCAGAACAAAAATTTCCTCTACAATCCATGATACATGTAGACTTTCTTGAAGACATGAACTGATGCCTAGTTGCAAAGAGGACCTTTAAAGCTGGAGTTTTTCATGAAAAGTAATGATAGCTGTAACAGAACTATCCTCCAGTTGACAAAATGATGCAAAAAACACATCTCATCCAAAGATTACACTAAACACTTCAAATACTTAACTCTAGCTACCAAATCCTAAATCTTCTTTTCTCTAAGTTAAATATCCCCATTTTATTTAAGGGTGAATTCAAGGGCTATGCTATTTGACCTTCTCTAAATGTGTTCTCCAGTTATCGATATTTTTGTTGTGTAAAACACATCATTTCTGTGTTTGGCCAATTATGAATGCTTAATTTGTTTTTGTACTGAGTTTACAGGGCAACTTTTCCCAATTTACATGTCTGTCTATTAAGGAAAATGCCCCATGCCTACCCTCGTGAGCTTATAAGCAGACACATGAAAAGATACACAAAAAACTGTCTCAGCCACAAACTAATACATGAGAATGAATTTTATACAAATACTGAGTGGGACTCAGTATACTCAGCTGCCTGATGGCTTAATCACAGCAGTTTCTGACAGCATTTTGCTAAGCTTGATTGACCAGCCAAATGCTGATTATCACGGCTATTTTGGCCCTTGAAAACATATATCCATCCTCCTCTCATTAGAGATCATGGGAAGACCTGAAAAGCAGTGGTGACAAACTCAAAAATGGGTCACTAAACCATATGTAAGGATGCCCATGGAGACATATTGGCTTAGTTTTAAAATGTAAGATTATCTATGTATTATTATATTTTCACTTATTTGGTTAAATACTTCCCCATTACATTTTAATCTGAATTGGGTCACTTCATCTCATGTATTTGTCACCTCTCTGCTAAGGGGTCCAGTTATTGAACCAACTGATTTGCTTACCTGTCTTTCTTTCTAACAAGGGGGGGGGGGGACTCAGTAGGGGCAAAAATCAAACTAAGGTTAATCTCTTTGAAACCTCCACCGATTGCTCCTCATTTTGAACTCTGGGGTCAAAGGAAAAAAAAATCTCATTCTTCTTCCATTTGACAACCTTTCAAAGACTTGACTCTAGTTACCATATCTTCAGGCTTCTCTTTTCCAAGCCAAATGTCTCCATTCTTTGAAGCGTGAACTCAGTGACTATACTGTTTGACTTTCTCCCAATGATCTCTAATTATCAATGTCCTCCCTAAAATATGGAATCTCAAAGAATACTTAATGTTCCAAAAGTGTTTTGACCAAGCACAGGGGTGGGGATCCTGCAGCCTCAAGGTTGCATGTGGCCTTCTAGGTCCTTGAGTGAGGCCTTTTGACTAAGTCCAAGTCTTAAAGAACAATTCCTTTCATTAAGGGGACTTGTTCTGTGAAATCTGAATTTAGTCAAGGGGCCTCACTTGAGAACCTAGAGGGCCACATGTGACCTGAGGGCCACAGGTCCCCAATCCCAGATCAGGGTCTAGTTCCTTTTATGTATTTATTTATTTTTTGCTTTTTGGAGGGGGGAAGGCAGGGCAATTGGGATTAAGTGACTTGCCCAAGGTCACACAGCTAGTAAGTGCTAAGTATCTGAGGTCTAGTTTGAACTCAGGTCCTCCTGAATCCAGAGCCCATGCTCTATTCACTGTGCCACCTAGCCACCCTGAGAGTATAGCTCTTTAGAGGCATTTGATGCTCATATCTAAATAAGTTGACTATTGTCTAAGACTTGGCCATCCTAAGATCTCAGACTTCTAAGGAACCTTAGTCCATCCAGTAGACTGTAAAGTCCCTGAAGGAACTGATAGTTTTTTTTTTTTTAACTTTGGGGTCTCTAGTGCTTGGTATAATCCTTTGCATATTTTTATTATTGCTGTAATTATTCACACCCATCTTTCATAGTATACAGAAAACCAAATGAGAAAACTACTTCTACCAAATCAGAGCAGTAGGTGTTTTGTTACTTTCATTCTTAGAGAATTCTCTGCTAAAAAGTCTTGCTTAGGGTCAAATAGTCAGTAGAAGAAGAGGGACATGGATCTTCATCTTACAAACTACCTTTGTAACTGGCTCTACACTGCAGCCTGACGTCTCCACCACAGTTAAATAGTGAATGCTTAATAAATGCTTCTTGAATTGAATGGAATTGGAGAGATCTACTCTTCTACCTTTTGACCACACCTCCTGGCACATGGTCTAAGTTCCAGGAGTAAGACTATTAACGCTAAAGAAATGAGAGAGATGTTGAAGTATTGAGTAAAAGGAATGATGGTAAAGATGACAATTCATTTCTATGATGCTTGCTTACATAAGACTTTCCTCAAAACAGACAACTTTGTGAAGAAAATTTGTGCTAATGGCATTATTCCCATTTTGCATATAAGAAAACTGAGTCGCTACAGTTAAGCGACTTGCCCATAGTCACCCACCTGGTATCAGAGGCAATACTTAATCCAGAACTCAAGTTCTATGACTCTAAGTGTGCCCCACCAAACAAAATCTGTATGTTAAATTATCTACTTCTTTTTAATTTTTTTTTACTTGTGGCAGTTTCTAGGAACTTTTTAGGTGTTGAGAGATTAGGAAGCTACAGCACTGTGTCAGGTGAAGACAATTTCCCCTCATCTCTCAATCCTCTGAGAGAAGAGTAGAGAGGCTCAACTGTCCTGGTATTCCCATAGAAGAATTTAGGGTTTTCCAGGGTAGAGAATGGATGTGTAGATACAGAGATAAGTTGGTATCTCAATTATAACTAGGGCAGGGCAAGTGGAGCTTTGCTCTGGGGTGCAGGAATTTAGAAGTTGCTAAGAGTACTAAAAAGCCTTTAGCAGTATGGAAACAACTTATTTCATTGCTGAGAATAAATATTTGAAATAAATATTGTCCCTCCCACTCCCTTTTGCAAGCTACTGAATCCTAATTAAATTCTCCCCATCCACAAAGAAAAGTCTTAATGTCATAGGGTATCTACCTAAAGAGTTTGGGGTTCCTGAATCTGTAACTTCTATTCCCTCCCCAATTTATTTTGTCTTTAAAAACAAAGCTGATTTCAGGGCACATGTCATGCTGTTTCCTCTGGTTGCATAATGAAGCTAAAAGAGCTTCATATGTGTCACTGCAGTACAGAGTACATGAATGGAGAGTGTTTTATATGATGCAAGGAGAATGTTTGGTAAGATTTGAAAAAGAAATGAGTTTGGGGGTAAAAACAAAGAGGCTGGGATGGTTAAGGGTGGCAGAGGAAGTTGAAAAGCATGGTGCACATACTTTTTCAGGGACAGACTCAGCTCTGAAAGTTTCAATTCAGGATCATGTTACCTCTGTTTTTGGAAAATAGGGAAGGGGTGGACTTGAGTGAAGCCCTTGGTGGGAAAGGGATACTCACTGATAGAGCACCACTAGTCCTTTGAGACAGAGTTCTACACTATGTTTCACTACCCCTACAAGAAGTATTTATATGGCTTTGATGTTTATCTAAATATAAGAAAAGTTATGGAGACCATTACTGGGGTATATAAGTGTAGTATCAGTGCAATATTCACAGCACTAACAGCAATTGTAAATATGCCAGCATAGTTCTCAATCACAAAATATAACAGACTCTGCATGTAGAAGATAGAAGCAAAACACTTTCTCAGATGCCAGAAAACCAAATCCCAACACCAGAAAACGAAATCCCAACACCAGGAAACCAAATCCATCATAGCAACAAGGAAGTTAATAAACCATAGGACAGCAGGGAGCCACACCATCCTTTAGCCTTCCCACAAACAAAACACTCACAAGCCTAGCTGTCTCCCTGGGTGTGTCCTCCCTTGAGACCTAAATCCCAGATTTCTGTGGACTCTGCTCCAGCCCTTCAGCAAACTCTTCCCACTACAGGCTCAATGTGATTACATTCAGCCTTTTAGGGAGCAGGGAAGATCTTCAAATTCCCTTAGATCTATTAGGGGCAGAGAAGATCTTCAAATTCCCACTACCATTAACAATAAATTAGTTCATAGCATCCTAGAGCTAAAAGGCACCTCAGATGCCATCATCACATTTAGCTCCATTTTATACATAAGGAAAACAAGGCACAGAGACATTAAGTGACTTGACTAAGGTCACATAGTATTCAAGTATTTAAGAGGGAATTTGAATCCAAGAATATTTGACTGTAAGACTAATTCCCTATACATTATACCACACTACCTCTTGAAGTATGTCAGCTATAAGCTATTTACAACTGGAAAAAGACAATGATGATGATTTGCAAGATAGGCTTGTGCCCAGAAGCTTGATACCACTTGAGGGGACAACCTGTTCCAGATACCAAAGCAGACGCTTCTGTGATTCTGTCTCCAATACATAGGAATATACCTATCACAGGAAAATATATGAATTGATAAAACAGAAATAAGCAGAATCAGGAAAACAATATATACACTGACTAAAACAATATAAAAGAATAAAAAGTCTAAACTTGATTCTATCTAATTTTAATGACAAAACCTGACCTTGAAGAAGAGGTATTAAAACTTACCTCCTTCCATTCTTTGCAGAAATAAAGGAATATGTTCTTTATATTTTATGAACTGCTTCCCCCAACCCTGACTTTTCTTTTAATCCTTTTTTAAGGGATGTTAGGTATCACAGTGGATAGAGTTCTAGGCTTGTAGTCAGGAAGACTCTTCCTCTTCCTAAGTTCAAATCTGGTCTCAGACACTAACTAGCTCTGTGACCCCGGGCAAGTCACTTAACTCTGCCTCAGAGTAAAATTAGCTGGAGAAGGAAATGGCAAACCAATTCATTGTCTTTGCCAAGAATATCTCAAATAGGGTCAAGAAGACTTGTACCTTGGGGCAGCCAGGTGGCGCAGTGAGTAAGAGCACCGGCCCCAGAGTCGGGAGATCTGGGTTCGGTTCTGACCTCAGATACTTAACACCCACACAAAATAACTGGTTGTGTAACCTTGAGCAAGTTACTTAACCCCAATCACAGAAGAAGAAGAAGAAGAAGAAGAAGAAGAAGAAGAAGAAGAAGAAG
>NW_027187352.1:17659050-17664834 GCF_028583685.1 Petaurus breviceps papuanus
AAGAAGAAGAAGAAGAAGAAGAAGAAGAAGAAGAAGAAGAAGAAGAAAAAGAAGAAGAAGAAGAAGAAGAAGAAGACCTTTGCTTGACTGAAATGACTGAGTAACAAGTAAGTTATGCTTTTCTGAATGGGGAGGGCAGGAAAGGAATATATTGGGAAATGAATGTGATATAAAAACAACAGCTATCATAATTTTTAAAAGGAAAAGTGCCTCCACTATTCTCACCATTTTCAAATCTGTTATTTGCACCAGCATTTCCACTATAGAAATGAAGAATGCCAGGAATTGAAAGGTAAATAATGGTAGATACTGATGCTTGTCATTATTTGGGGTAGGGAGTGAGCAGGTAACCGTCTGTGTGTGTTTGATCAGAGGAGGAAGCAGTGATAGGAAAAAGACCAAGGATCTGAGTACTAAAGTGTGGCAATGACTCCCAGGGTCTCAGTTTGTGTATTATTTATCGTGTGTGTGTGTGTGTGTGTGTGTGTGTGTGTGTGTGTTATGGAGGGAGGTTATCATGGGTTTATATGCTGAGCTGGGTTGTTCTTTGTGTTAATACTGAGTATGGACAGACAGGGGAGTGAACAACAAAGAAAATCAAATCCAATTTAGTCCTGCCATGTGGGATCCCAAGTCTGGTCCTCAGTCCTGTCAGTTCTACACTGGCTGTGGATAACTCAGATAACCTAACAGGAGGGGACATTATGGAAATATCATAATTCTACAACAAGTGAACAGCAGGCTTCCTCCATGGGATACTCAATAACTACTTAATTTACTCCATGGGGAGGAGAAGCATTCGTGAGCTATGGTCTATTTATTTCAGACTTAGTTACACCTGAAAAACAAATAATGTCCTCCTTCAGTGTTTTGTCTCAAATTTCAACCTTCCAACCTGTCTTTGTCATGCACATCTCCATTATGTTCTGAAAATGTGGGGTGAAAAGCAAAGGTTCCATTTCCCATGCCAACCCTTTCTTTTCCATGTGCAGGATTTGCTTCAAACCACAGGATGGCACACTAAGCATCTTCAAGCCTCAGAAAGAACAAGGCTGATGATGAGTCTGGGTGAATCGCTATGTACTCAGAAGGTCACTATGGGAGGCCTTACTTTCTATAGAGTCTACATGCCTATTCATGCATATGTCTTTGCTGAGGATGAATAATCCTTCTCGGATACTTTTGCAGCCAAAATCACTCAATAATCCATATTATTCAATAAGCACTGATGATTGTTATTGATATGCTTTAATATCCTCATGCTAGGACCTTCAAAAATATATAGTTCCCTGGTCAAAAGAAGGTAATTAATTATTGTCACCATTGTTAGTATTGTTCATATTTGAACTATGGGACAAAAGAATTAGGACTGTAAGGCACCACAGAGGTCATCTAGATTATTCCCCACTTTTGACAGATGAGGAAACTGGGGCCCCCAAAGCTGATATAACGTGCCCCATCTCATGCATGTAGGAAATTAAGTCAGAATTTGAACTCACATCCTATAAGCCAAAGTTCAGAATGTTTTCCCATGCATTACAGTTTCTTTTCTACCATTATTTTTTTCTTACCTATCACTTATTTACATAGCATTTTAAAGTTTATAAAAACTCTTTCCTCACAGCCATGTGAAGAAGGCATGATCCATTATTGCCATTCAGAGCTATAATGTTTCCCCCTGGGATGTGGGAGGGAGGAGGTACAATGGCAAAGACAATAGACAGTACAACTCAACATCATTGGAGACCATCAAATCCAACTCCTTTATTTTACAGATGAGGACACTGAGACACATAGAGACTAAATGACTCACTCAGGGTCACACAGATAATATGGTAGGATTTGAGTTTCTGATTCTACTCCCATGTTTGAGTCTTGCCAGATGTAGATGGGGAAGTAGACCAGGAAAAGGAGTGATCAAGCAAATGGGCCTTGGAGGGGATAGCTCTAGGGGCAGGTGCCCTATATGACTGGTTGAGGCAAAGATGAAATATTATCCCATGTTGGCATTTAAGGGCAAAACTCTTTCCCTGCCCTCAAATACTTAATGATTAATTAACAACTCTGTACCCATTTTTTGCAAGAGGAGTAAGAGGTAGGACCATTGTTTAGTCTCTTGGACCATACTGCCTCTAAAATCTACCAAAGGAAAGATGGGCACATGAAGCAATGATCAAACAAGGGGCTAGCATGGTATCATAAAGTGAGTGTCAAATTTGTAGTTAAATGACCTGTTCTTTGGATCCATGTACTCATTAGCTCCCTTGTGACATTGGATAAAATAGTTCACCTCTATGTCCTTTAGTTTCTTCATCTGCAAAATGGGGGTAACAAGATTTGCTGTAATGATCGCAACAGAAATACATCATAGAACAGATTTAGAACTAGAAGAAACCTAAGGGACCTGGAGACCCACCTCTTCATTTTTTCAGATCAGGTGATCAAGGCAGAGAGATGTGAAGTGACACCTACGATCACATAGCCAGTATGAACATGAGGAAAGAATCAATCCTACATCCTTCTGACTCCAAATTCTATGTCTTCCCTGTCAGGCTACCTCATATTATTCAGTGAATCAAATTAAATAATGTATGCGAGGTACTTGCTAGGTATAAATTATCATACAGAGTGTCCTAAAAGTCTTAGTGCCATTTTAAGCTTAAAACTATAAGGTATTATAAATAAAATAAAAATTATATTTATAAAATAAAATTTTAGGCTCATAATGAGATGTTTGTTTATGCAATAAATATTATAAATAAAACTATAAAACTGGAACTAGAAGAATTTTAAGCTTAAAATGGCACCAACAATGTCAGGATACCCTGTGTAAACATCATTCAGTGTAATTAGTGGTTTATATTGTGCAAAGGAAATAGCATTTATGTACTGATAAAATATATAATAAATAATGATCAATAGAGAGATTATGGTATAATGAGAATGTTCTCCCTCCTCCTCATTGCTTTTTAGAAGCCCCCCACTCTCTCCTTTCCAGGCTTTATAACCTTATAACCTTATAAAGGTTATAAGACCTTTCCACATTCCCCCAAATAGAATTTCCCTTGTCCTTTGCCCCTTCACCACCAAAAAAGAGAGACATATTATACTGCACATATTTTGTGTTGATGTTTCTGTGCATATGTTGTTTTCTCCAAATGAAACAAATGTGAGCTTCTGAAGGGCAAGAATGTTATGGTTTGTCTTTATATCCTGGCACTTGCCCTATTGCTTCTTCGTACACAGTAGGCATTTAATAAGTGATTGTTGAATTGAATTGAAAGGTAATAGAAAAGGAGTCGAAATCTAGCATCTTGTTTTGTTTCCATAAATCAACTCACACAGATTAAATATTAGTCTCTGAAAACATAACATTATTGATTCACCACCAAGGTCATGATTTACATAAAGAAAGTATATTGATATAAAAAAGCAGTAACAACAATCCTGAATAGTCCTGTGTCCCAGACATCTCAAAGGAATTGTAATTCCTTCTAATGAAATGCTTCTACATGCAAATCTGTACCGTGAGGCGTTGAGCACCATATGTTGTATTGTAATTGGAGCCTGCTAACGACAATTGCTTTAGTCCTGTGGATGATGTGACTGCTTCCTGTTCAATAACTTTAAGTAATTTTAACTCTTTGGGATTAGATTTTCTCAGGTCCTGTGTGCCAATAGGCATGCTGCATCTTTAAGGATGCATGTAGACATTCCTACTAATGGGATCTTAGAAATAATAACTGCGAGGCCAGTGAGAACATTACAGCTAGTTTCTAGCTGAGTTATCACTCTGTTATCAGGACGGCCAGTGACAGATGTATTTGGCTGTGTGAGGGATTTTTGTTTGTTTGTTTTAAGTTTCATTGATTAATTCTAATTTCCTGTCAGTTATTTCCTAGTCTACACAACCGAATGCAACAAATACAACTTCCTTTTGGTCCAAAGAGAGTAAGATAAAGCAATATCATCCAACATAACAAACATATCTGACAATGTGTTCCATATCCTGCACTCACAGTCTCTGACCCCTTTCCTGAGAAAAGGGAAGGATATTCCATTATCTGTTACTTCCAAAGGAGATTGATTATTCTAATTAGTTATTAGTCAAATTCATTGTAAGGTTGGTGCAGGGCACAGAGTGCCCTGACTAGGAGTCAAGATCTGAATTAAAATCTACCTGAGATATTTACTAGCTTTGTGACCCTGAGCAAGTAACTCAACCTGATATTAATTTCCTCATCTTTAAAATGAGCATAATTGCATCCACATCATAGGATTGCTATAAGAATAAATGAACTAGAATATATAAATTGCTTTTCAAACCTTAAAGCTTTATGAAAATATTATGATTATTGTATAGTTTTGCTTATGTTTTATAGTCATTGTATAAAAGTGCTATCATGATTCAGCTCCACACCAATTCAATAAGTGATTGGTACCTTCACAAGCTGGTCTTGTACTGGTCTTGTTTGGGTTTGGAGAGGTGGGGTGCTATGGGATACTGATGAGTCATCCTCCTCCCCCTCATTGATTCAGTACAAGAAAAGGTCTCAGGCAAGAGCCTGAGGACAAAAAGTATACTCGGCTACTTTGGGAAATAGAAGTGAATGTATCCTATAACAACTGCTTAGTGTCTCTCTCACCATCTCCTAAGTAACTGTAGAGGGAAGGAGTGGGACCTTTTAGCTAGGAGTTGGGTGTCTACATAAACACACACCTCCCAAATGCTCAAGCATGGTTACTGCCCCCATAAGCTACCATGTTTGGAGAATTTTTAAAATAATAACAGAGATTTACCTATTTGAATTCATTATTTAAATTTTTTTCAATTAACTTCAGAGCCAAAACGTATAAAACAATACTGTTTTAGGACCCCAAATTTGGCAAAAGAGTGCTGTATTTTTAATTAATAACATGATTTTTAAAATATCAAGTCTATATTAAACTAAGATAGGCAACAGGTATTAGTAGCTAGGTAACTAAAACACATAAGTACTATCACATAAACTGATGTAATTTTCTATTATTAAAGATCCTTCATGGCCTATGCATTCCAGATTCAGGAAAATGTCCTTAAGCCAAGCTAATAGCTAGAGCCCTATTAGGGGAAATCACATTTTGTAAATGATCAAACAGAAGAAAACCTGCAGATGAAAGACAAGTATACCAGCACACACTCTTCTCATCATCCATTGTTAATTGTAATAGGTGGAATTTTATTTTATTCAAATAATGCTTCCAAGCAGTGTGGGAAAGCAATGAAGTCTCAGGAGGCCCAATGTGGCTCTCTCTTTAATAAGCCTGATAGGAGAAACAGGAGATTGGGGAAGGGAAGGAGGGGACTTTGGTGAGAATTGTCTGGGCTGTGAAAAAAACAAAGCAATAACTCTGCTTACTGTAATGATTGTCAACTCAACAGAACTACTCTCCCTGGCTACATAAGGGAAATGCCCACAGATACGAAAGGGCTTTATAGGTACTTATAGTAAAGGACTACCAATGATGGCTTGTGTGCAAGAGGCAAGATAAAAGTGACTATAGATTAGAATGTATATGAGAAAGGAGAAAGAAGGTACATAGGATTGATGATTCAAACAAAATTCTGGCACCCTTGAGGCACTGGACCAGAGATTTTAAAACTTTTTGTGTCATGGATCCTTTTGACCATTCAGTAAAAGTAGTGTACCCCTTCTCAGAAAAGAAGTCTTAAAATATCTACATTAGATAGATAGATGATAGATAGATAGATAGATAGATAGATAGATAGATAGATAGATAGAT
>NW_027187352.1:17664844-17785740 GCF_028583685.1 Petaurus breviceps papuanus
ATAGATAGATAGATAGATAGATAGATAGATAGATAGATAGATAGATAATTACAGAAGATACCAATTGCAGTGTTAGAATAAGAATTAGGGTTATAGAATTATAAAAATTTGAAAAGGTCATGGATTCCCAGTTAAGAACTCATGCATTAGATGAACCAGAGGAAAACCTCAACCACACTGGAACTCTTTTGTGGACAATTTACAGGGGAAAAAATGCATGAGAAGATCATAGGATGAAAAGTCATAAATTAGAATCTGCCAGGAGTAAGGAATATCATATCAATGATAACATATTTTCAAAATAATTATCAAAGTATTAATCAAAAATCAATTGAATTCTAGTTGCAAGGGTTTTGGTTTTGGTTTTTAACTTGAATTCTGCAAATTTAAAATCAAATGGCAAGTCAGTTTCTGGGAGGGTTCCTAATGACCATCAGTATTTTGGCAGGTAACTACCAATTCTTTTTCACACAATGTGACTTGGCAATTATCTCGTGCCAAACCATCCCTTCCCTTTCAAACAAATGGCAAAATGCTTCACCAAATTTGCCCAAATGTTTATGGAACTGTCAGACTGGATGCCGAACTCTGAGCAGTGCAAGGACTAGCAAATAATTCTAGAGGATCAATGATAAAGCCTGAGCCTACTCCCCACCTCCTGTAAACAGAGAGGTGACAGACTCAAGAAGAATGTCACATGCATTTTCAGACAGGGCCAACATTGAATTTGTTTTGCTTCAATATGCATATTTATTATCAGGGTTTTATTTTATTATCCCTTGCTTCATTGAGGAGGGTTGGGATGAAGAAATAAGAAATACTTGCTAACCAAACAAAATTTAAGTTGTCGGGCTATTGAAAGATGAACATTCTCATTAGAAAGCTCCTGTTTTGATGTCATTTTGGACACATTAATCACCTATAGTTTGGATGATCTATAAAGGAGTGTTAAGCTAAGATCTTCACATGTTAAAACATGGGATGCCCAATAACTTAAAAATGAAACATTATCAGTGGCCAAAACCAGATAACATATGAAAGTTCTTGGTAGTCTGCAAAAAAAAAAAGAACAGTTAAGAATGCAATAGAAGCAATGATTACTATTGTCATCTACCATTCTATTCAGAAACCTCACCTTGTTGGTCTGAAAGTAGCAATCAGTGCCACAAAGCCCTTCTGGCTCAGCAGCATTTCCAGCAGAGAGGGGGCATGGCTGGCAGGCACCATCATTACCCAGTTCCCTTGCCCACCATCATTTCACTTTATACTTCTATAAGCAGTTTTTTTCCCTCACAAAACCATCATAAGTATTGCTAATAGCACAGGTATTATTAGCCCCCATTCATGGAGGAGGAACCCAAGGTTCACAGAAGGTAGGTTGTTAGGGTTTCCTTGGTAGATATACTGGAGTGATTTGCCATGTTCTTCTCCAGCTCATTTTAAAGATGAGGAAACTGAGGCAAACAGGGTTCAGTGACAGGGTCTCACAGCTAGTGAGTGTCTGAAGCTGAATTTGAAGTCATGAAACTGAGTCTTCCTGATTCCAAACCCAGTGTTCTTTCCACTGTGCTACCTAGAAAGGGTTGCAGAACAAGGGCTTCAGCTAGGAATGAAACGTGAGGCTGCTGATTGCAATGATTGGAACAATAGCATACCTTCTGTGTCTTCCTACAACCATCTAGAAGCACTCCCCCCCCCCAACCCTACCCCAGCTTCCATTCAAGGACTTCCCTTGCTTGTCAGCTTTTCCCTCTGGGAGAAAATGCCTATGTAATTTTGGGGAGAAATTACCAAAAATCAAAGATGAAGACAGCTGCTAGCCCCTCTGTGGAGCTGGTGATGGGCATATATATTTTCTATTTCTTATTCTGACAGGAAAAGCTCATCCTGGATAGCAGATATCAATACTGAGGAAGTGTTTATTGCTAAACAGCATACCCAGGCTTTAGTTGGAATTCAATTTAATTCAAGGAACTTTTATGGGTCTACTATGCTCGAGACAAACAACAACAGTAACAACAAAATGATGAGAGAGACAGAAAAACATGAGAGAGACAGAAACATAGAGAGAAGACTAAGAAGGGCAGTGGAGGAAAAGGGAGGAAAAGGAAAGCAGAAACAATACCTACTCTCAAGAAATCTGTATTCCACTGGGGAGCCTTGTCTCCCACCCACCCTCCTTCTCTTCCCCAGCCTACCCCTGGCTCTACATTATTTCTTGTTTGGAGACGCAATTAAATCCCTTCTTTATACCCATAGGTATACCTTTTGTGGCCCACCTGACTCAGGTCTAAATTTTAGATAGGAAATTAACAATCTAAAGAAAAGTTACAACACAAAAAGTTTGGTAATGGTGAGGGTGGCATGCAAGAATTAGTATTTCTTTTGTCTGGGCTGTGATTTCCTAAGTATAAGGAACTCCAACCTAGAAAATTCCCTCTCTAGATGCAGATCAGTCACTTCTGTGGAACATTCCATCTTGGAGATCTGCCATTGGTGCAGTGTGGAGAGGTTACATGACTTGTCCAGAGTCACAAATTGAACCCAAATAATCCTGATTTCCAGGCCAGTGCTCTCTGAGAGGCATCATGCCACCTCCAAAGCGGATTTGTGATTTGCTCTGGCCAACAACTTGGCATGGTTATGCATTCCCAAAGCTTTAAGTGGGGGCAGGCACTGATACACTATTTGGGTTTTCTCCCTGAGATGGAAGTAAACATTTCCTGAACTAAGATGCTCATATTGACAAGCATATTTCAAGACAAACTTCTGCCATATTGGGCCTGCTTAGAAAGGGCATCAAGTGTGAATTTCATCTCAGGTCTGATCATTTTTTCTGCCCCAGACTTCCAGTTGTCCCTCTGAACCAAACCTGAGAATGATTCAGAAAAATGCAAGAAAGCCCAGGAAAGACAAAGGGTTCAATTCACAAGTGCCAATTGCAATCAACCCAAAGGACACTATAAAAAAAAAAGTAGGAAGGCATAGAGGAAAGTGCACCAGATTGGGATTCAAACTCCAGTTTTACTCACTGTATGATTTGGGGTAAATCCTTGGGCCTCAGTTTCCTCATCTGTAGATTGAAAGTGTTCTAATACATGATTTCTAAGTGCTTCCTAGCTCTAATTCCTATGATCCTATGAATATATATGGGAATTAACATTTCAACCACTATTTAGTAAATGCCCAGAGGGTTTGCAGCTGGCTCCTGAATAAATAATAATATAGTTCCAATTTCACCAACAGGAAAAGACGGGCTAGAATTTTAAATGAGTAAATTCAGTTTTCTCCTGATGAGACCATTGCAAATATGGTTACAAAAGGGACCTTGTGCAGAGACTGAAATAAAAATCAGAGACTAAGAGCACTTCAATTAAATTCAATTCAGTAAATACGTATTAAGTGCCTATTCTTTTCTATTACATTCAATAAACAAGTGTTGAGTCTATGATATATAAGAGACTATGCTTCGCACTAGGGATACAAGATGAAAAAATGACACAGTCCTTATTTATAATCTATTGAGAGAATATAGCATTCTTCACAGTATACATACAAATCAACCTATAATACAACCTGGACATGGGAAAAGCAAAGGATCTCTTCAAACAAAAGGCTCTTGAAATAATTGAGGAGAGAAAAAAAGGTCAACTAGGGGAGGAAGGGGGATGAGAAAAGGTGGCGTTCCCTTGCCCCCATGTCAGTCTGACCATATGTCACCCCTGCAATGTCTACTCAGGGAGCAGAACTAAAAAAAGTATTTTGAAATTATATACAATGCAAAATTTTAGTAGCCTTAACAAGAAGAGGCATAGTTTGGTGGAAAAAGTACCAGACTAAAAACAATAATGAGGCCTAGGTTCAAGTGACAATTCAATACAAATTTTCTACATGACCCTGGTTAACCTTTCTGGGCCCTAAGTTGACTTATCTATATAATAAAGGGTTGAAACTAGATAATCTTTAGGTCCTTCTTGTGTATGTATACATGTGTGTGTATATATATTTTAATGCATTGTGTATATGTACATATTTACATTTATGTGTGTTTGTGTGCATGTGCATATGTATTTACTGTATTTTATGGAAGCTTTGAAATACATATAATGTATAGGTATAATATAGTATAACATATAACATAATATAACATGACATAACATAACATAATGTTTGTTTTTCAGTTGTTTCAATCATGTTCAGCTCCTCATTACCCCGTCTGGTGTTTTCTTGGCAAAGAAAAGAGTGGTTTGCCATTTCCTTCTCCAGTTCATTTTACAGATGAGGAAAATGAGGCAGATAGGGTTAAGTGACTTGCCTAGGGTCACACAGTTAGTAAGTGTCTGAGTCTGGAATTGAACTCAGGTTTTCCTGACTCCTAAGTACTAGGTCAGTATACTAATACTAATACTAAGTATTAGGTCAGCATTCTATCCATTTTATCACCTAGCTGCCTATATATAGCACATATATATATGTATGTATATATGTATTTGTGTGTCTGTGTGTATGCATTATTTGAATGTGAATGTGTATATACATGTCTATGAACATACTATAAGAAATGATCCCAGGTCTTCCTAACCCTAAGACCTGATCCAATAACATATGAATGCTTTATATTTTGAAGATTTGCTGTACCAACCAAAAATTAAGCTCATGAGGTTAGAAAAAGGGGAGACTTACGGTATTAGAGAGAACTTCATTACTTGGGAGTTCTCTATACTATTGAAATCATGTCTCCATTTCCTACCCTTATCTCACATTCTTCTCCTTCACTTACTCTAGCTCTAGCCAAATATGAGTATTCTAGCCAGTGTCTGTCTTGCCTTCTCTCATGTCCATTCCTTGGCCCAGAATGATCTCCTTATAGCTGGAATCTACCCCATCTATGACAATCCATTGTTGCCTGTAGAAGCCCCTCCCTTTCTTGAAAGCCTATTATCTTCACCTGATATCTCACCCTCCCTGTCTCATAATCCTACCCAGCTCAAGGGGACTTTTACCTCCCCAAATTTCTCACAGGTTTGATTTCTCCTTGGTAATTATCTCACTCTTTCCTGTACAAGGGTCATCTGTGTGTATATATATCTCCCCACCATTGGTCTGTAAGGCCCTTGTGAGTAGGGTCTTGCCCTATCCAATTCATGGGTTTCATATATCAAAGGATCTATATCCCTAGAGCTGGAACAGACATCAGAAGCCCACCAGCCTACTCCCCCCATTTTAAAGGTAAAGAAATTGCGACCCAAGGAAGTTAAGGGATTCACCTGAAGTAATAAGGGTGACAGTGGGAAGGCTAGAACCCAGATTCTCTAACTCCAAAATCAATGTGCTTTCCCTTATAATACAACATCCTCTGCTGAGGCAAATGTTCAACCATTCCATAAAAAAGTTATTATCACTACAACTATTACTAATTTTTCATCATATCCCTCATAGCTTTCTCAAAGTTTTACACATCTCAGTGCTAATAAGATATCTGTTCAATTGAACTATACACTAATATTCAAGATATCAAATAAAAGATAAATACAAAGAAGCAATGTTCTTTGGGAAGGAAGTTTTGAGAAATCACTCCCAACCAATGGAACCAGGGAAATATCCAATGAATAGAGCCAACCAACCATTATTGAACCTTAACTATATAGAAGGCAGGGGTGGCTAGGTGGCACAGTGAATAGAACATGCGCCCTGGAGTCAGGAGGACCTGAATTCAAATTCAGCCTCAGACACTTAACACTTACTAGCCTTGTGATCTTGGGCAAGTCATTTAACCTCAATTGCCCTGCATTCCCTCCTCCAAAAAAAAAAAAAGCAAAAAAAACAAAAACAAACTATACAGAAGGCAGTGGACTATATGTTAAAGGGAGATTAGGGCTTTTCTATCTCATCTAATGTGCCTTTACTTATTAAGTGCCTACTATGTGCAAGGCACTGTGATATTTACCAGATATGAATAAAACATGGATCATTCCATTAGAAGGCAAGGTCCTTGAAGTCAGAAAATGCATTCCCTGCCCCCTTTTTTATCTCTAGTACTTAGCACAGTACCTGGCATATAGCAATAATAAATGTGTTGACTTGACTTCAGACCAAGTGTTGAATCCATGGGGAGCAGATCCAGAAAAATCTCTGGTTCCAATAGCACTTGGCCCTGTCTGCAAAGTATATGCTAAGTTATGCCTGAAGAATATAAGTAAAGTTCACTAAAGGGTCAAGAAGGCTGTCTTCCCAGGAAGTCTTAAAGCTTGAGGGCCAGATCCCAGGCAGGGACCTCAGGACAGAAAAAATGCTTCAAGGAGGCTTCTGGCTACAAAAGACAAGTGTGTTTGCTTCCTAACTCTGGCAGAGTACCAAGGATGTTGTAACAAAGAACATCATGGGAGAGTCAGCTCCCAAATAGAGTTCAGATTTCCTTTGTTTTCAAAGTTGCTATAAATCAGGGGTCCATTAACTTAGGGTCTATAAACTTGTTATACATATATAAATATATATATATATATATATATATATATAATTGCATTTCGATATAATTAACTTCCTTTTAAATCCTATGAATTTTATTTTATTTTTTGCATTTAAAAACACAATTTTGAGAATGATTCCTTAGGCTTTACCAGACTGCCAAAGAGGTACAGGGAACATGAAAAGGTTAAGAATCACTGCTGTAAATATGATCTCATTCTTTCTTGTTCATGCATAGGAGAGTCTGATTCATATCTATATCTATATCTATCTATCTATGTATATATATGTTGATGTTTTATTAAAAAGTCAATTTTCATGAAAGGGATTAAAATGTGGTCATCATCGGTCTCCATTCCATGCTCTCAGAAGGGATCCCTGACTGTCTGAGACTCAGGGTGGCGCTATGGCCAGGGCACTTAATACCAAGGTAGTATATATTTTACAAATATTTTGTACTGAATTATTTGTACTAAGTTAATTATCCTCCAGGTATATGTAACGTACATGTGCTAGGAACTGCTTCCTATATTCCTATACATACAAACATAAACATACTCATATACATAAATATACATTCATGCTCTCCCAAAAGTCTTAGTGCAGTTGTAAGCCTTAAGACTTTCCAACTGCACTAAGACTTTTGGGACAGTATTTTCTGTATGTATAAAGAGATGATGATAGATGATAGAAAGATAGATAGATAGATAGATAGATAGATAGATAGATAGATAGATAGATAGATAGATAGATGATAGACAGACAGACAGATAGATGCTACTACCCTCCCCATGTTCCTCAATATTAAGCATATTGCCTTGTAAACTGATAAGAGCTTAACAATATATCCATGGTCCCTGCAACCAGGATCCCAGTTGCATTGTACCACCCAAAATCACCCTGACAATGGACTGTTTCTTCTATTTTGTTCACAAGTAGGCCACCAAACCTCTTCTACCACAATCACTGCTAATACTGCCACCAACAACAAATCAGAATTTTATTGGCAATAATTGGCAATATATGCCAATATTTCAGGAATTGCTTTTTAAAGTGACAGCTAATTAACATTATAAATGAATTAGTCCCAAAATGTTCATGGCATACAAAAGAATGAACATGATCACTCTATCACAGAAACTCAGAACTAGATGTTGCCCCAGAACATAATGAGCCCAAGATCCCCTTGTACATGTCTAAGAAGTTACAATTCCACTTTGCCATAAAGACCTCAAATACCAAAACAGACAGACAGACAGACTGGACAGGGGCCAAAAAAACAGAATCTAGTTTAGTGTATACATATACAAGAATTTCTATCTGCATCATATTAGACAAGTGGTCATTTAGCCTTTGCTTACATATTTCTAGTGAAGGGAATCCCAGTAACTCCTGAAATCCACTTTGAGATTGTTTCAAGTGTAGGTAAGTGTTTCTTCATAATGTGAAGCAAATCTGCCTCCTATTGACTTCTGTCCATTTGGTCTTGTTAATGCTTTCTGGGACTAGGAGAACCAAGAGCAAGCCTTCCTCTGAATATGAGAGTCCTTGGAATACTTCAAACAAAGCTAGCTTGCCCCCTTAATTCTTATAGTCTCCAAGCAATGGAGTCCTCCTTCCAAAATGAAATTCAAACCAATTCATTCTTTAGGTCTTACCATTCAGTCAACTCTGGATCTATTTAATTGTTCCACTCCTTAATCTGTGGGACAACTAGGTAAGATAGTGCTGGGCCTGGAGTAAGCAAGATCTGAGTTCAAATCCAGTCTCAGACACTTACTAACTGTAAGACCCTGGGCAAGTCATTTAACCCCATTTGCTTTAATTTCCTAATCTGTAAAATGAGCTAGAGAAGGAAATGGCAAAGGCACAACAGTATCTTTGTCGAGAAAACCCCAAATGAGGTCATAAAGAGTCAGACACAACTGAAATAACTGAATAACAACAACAGTGTCCTTGGCAGTTCTTGGCACATGGCAGGCAATTGCCAAATGTTTATAGATGAATATTAATATTGTAACTAATTTTTATCTAGAAAATAGCATGAAAGACTTTATCAAATATTTGACTAGAATCTAGTAACATATATTTATGACTTTTGGGGGGCAGGGGGAGACAAAAATGACTGACCCAGGTGGAATTTACAAGGCGGTTCTCTGTTCCCACAGCCCATGTTCTTCACTTCCTTCTCCCCAGATGACCTATGTTCATATATGTGCATACATGCTGGCTCTCTCCAATAGAAGTAAGCCCTTTGTAGGCAGAGATAATCTCATTTTTGCACATATATCATCAGTGCTTAGCATATGGAAGGAATGGCAAATAAAAGTGTGTTGAATGTTAATTTCATCACATAATATGGCCTTCCCTATGAGTCACACTCAATTTTTTCTGTTTGTTTGTTTATCCTCTACCTGGTAAAATAGAATTTAGGTGAATAAGTTTTGATTCCCTGTTCCATTTCATTGCTTATGGGAAGTTGGAAACTGTGGTTCAAGAAGCAAAGGCACTTATCTATTCTTAACTGTAACTGATAAAAAAAACACGAAGAGGAGTCTTGGAGATAGAGGAATGAGTCCAGGTGATCTCTAAGGCTCCTTCCAGCTTTGTATGCTATAATCTCTTATGACCTAATCTAAATACTGACTTCAAGCTCAGACAATCTAACTTTCTTTGTTTTTCCATGAAGTATGCTCAGAGGGAAAGAACATTGGGTTTGAAATTGGAAGATCATGGACTCAAATTCCAGGTCTAATCTTTGTGGCCTTAGGGAAAAGGTTTCTTCTCTGTGGGACAGTTTTCTTCCTATAAAATAGGCAGTTTTATCTAAACTCTCTCTAATGACTCTTACAATTTGAATTTTCTTAACTCTGTAATTCTATGTCCAAAAATGGGTATAGAATTCTATTGCATTCACACTCTAACTAGCATCTAGGTATTATAGTGGATAGGGGACTGGACCTGGAGTCTGGAAGACCTGAGTTCAAATTCAGCCTCTGAGACTTACCAGCTGTGTGACCCTGGGCAAGCCACTTAAATTCTGCTGGTCTTATTTTTCTCAACTATAAGTTCTGTTGTAAGAATCAAATGAGATAAAATTTATAGAGTGCTTAGCTACAAGTTCCTGGTACACAGTTAGTACTATATAAATGCTTACTCCCTCCCCTCCACATCTTGTAGAAATACATATACACGTGTGAAAATATATACATATACATTTATATATACTCACATATATATGTATACATACCTATATAATGTGTACAAATATAGATAAGTATTATATTATATATGTGTTCACATGAGGAACAAAGTAATAATGAAATCAGCATTCTTGCCTTGCATAGGCCATTGTTACCTTCCGATGCAAAGCAATTTGCCACCTTCAAGAATCTGTCATTTGAGGAAAAATATGGAGATTAGGAAATGGACTTGAAAAGGGTTAATGGGCTAGGGAGGAAAGTCATTACTGATTTGGGTTGTTGGGAAAATTAAATGTTGTAGGACTGAGGTTTTTCATTTCCCTAAGCCACTGTAGCAAAGCAATCTGGTGTCAGCTGATGACAGATATGCATAATAAATACAGGATATGGAGTAGGTGAGTACAGAATACTGATCTTGCCCACTTAGCTTTTCTTCTGTCAAATTCATCAACTAAAGAGGATCCTGGGAGAATCTTAAAGTAAAGGAACACTAAATTAAATAGTTATCAGTATTAGAATTTGAAAACCATGTTATAGGGCTCTAAAAAGCCCTAATCTTATGCTGGGGTTACTCTACATGGTTTTTATAGCTAAGTGTTGTGACTGTGATTAACAAGCCGATAACATGTGTCTGTTAAGGATAAGTTCTAACCCTTATTCCCTAGCTAAATGAAGCTGAGTTTTCTTGGCTGACGCTGAAGAGAGCAACTAGCCCAGGAGAGATGCCATAATCAGATGTATGTGAGCAAGAGTGAAAACACCAGAAGGCATCAAGAGACCTGAAGTGAAAGAGCAATGAGTTGAGTGTTCCACACCTATTTTCCCATATATAGTCTCTACTACCTGATTCTGGCACATGCTCATTCTGCCCATTGACAGCATTCAAATTTATAGGAGAGTATGTCATGGGTTAAATGGGCAATATTCTGGAGCAGCCTTCTTATTAAATTATTTCAATAAATGCCTCTATTTTGAAATCACTGTACCCTCTGATGAGGAAAAAAAGAGTAAACATATCTGTTGAGACTTCTACTGAGTTCTGAGTTGAGGTAGACTCACAGAGTACCTTGAACTTGGAGTAGCTCTTCTGTGTTCCCCTTCTGTAAGAAAGGAAGACCTGGGGTACTTTATAATCAAATGTTTCCTTTTCCATGGTGAAATAAACTCAACTTTAAGAAAGTGAAAAGAAAAGAAGAAGAAAGGAAAGAGGAAGAAGAAAAAGAGGAAAAAGAAAAAAAAGAGAAAGAAGAAATAAAGGAAGAAGAAAAAAGATGAATAAAAAAGAAAGGAAGAAGAATAAAAGGGAGGAGAGGACAAGAAGAAGAAGGAGGAAAAGACCAAGGAGGAGGAGAAGGTGAGGTGGGGGAAGAGGAGAAATATTTTTAAGTGTGCAAGAAGTTCATTTTAACTCAACAAAAGCAATTTGTATTTTCAAAAAAGTGCAGGGATTGTGTGCAGAGGCCCACATGTCACATTAGCTTCTCTAACCTTGTTCTACTTTCAAGTGAATTGCGTAATAAACTTTTTTATACTGTACTATAAAAACCACAAAGCAGTAATACCTCAGGCCTCCAGAACAACCTTGTAGAAGGAAGAGGGTCAGCTTTACTTAAATGACTGGCTTCTTGTTTTTCTTCATTATGCAAAATGAGGACAATTCAAAACCCTGCCTCTTGTAAAAATCAGATATTGCTCCAAGCTAGGGCCCTGGCATTTGCTTTGTAATGAAAAAAAGCAACCCTAAAAGTCCCATTTGGTGATGTGCAAGGAGTCTGATTACTACAAGAGTAGAGTGTATTATTATTTTAAAATTCTGCTTAAAAAATAGAGTTGGAAGGGACCCTGTCACCCTCCAGCCCAGCCCATACCTGGAAAAAAAAATCCCTTCACCCTAAATTCAACAAGTCATCCAGTCTTTTCTTGGAGAAGTCTAGAGAGGGGAACCCCACTCCTTCTGGGGGCAGCCCATTTTGGAAATGTTCTGATTTTTAGAAAGAATTTTTACCTTTTCATGATGAACCAAGTTCTGACTGTGATAATTCTATTTAATGCTCCTAGTTCTGTCCTGTGGGGTAAAAGGGAATAATAAAATTCCTCTTTTGGATAAGTCTTCAAATATCTTCAAAGGTTCATTTTGGCTTTAATTGGTAGGAAGGTTTTTTTTTTCCTTATACCAAGCCTAAATATGAGAAAACTTGAAAGGAATATTTCTTTCTTATCTTGGTGTTCCTAGAGTCTAGAAGAGTGTCCTGCACACAGTAGGTGCTTAATAACTTCTTGTTGAATGACTTCCACTCATTATTGAAAGAAAGAGACAGAGACAGAGAGACAGAGGAAGAGAGAGAGGCATTTACTTAGAAACACACACGAGTTGCTGGCGCACACACACACACACACACCCACGAGTGCGTGTGTGCACACACACGCACAGACACACACCCTTTTTCCAACATGCCCCTGCAGAGTCTGTATTCTGGACTCTGAACTTCTTGGAGGTAACAGTTTGCTTAAGGATTTCAGCTACTAGGAAAAGACCCTTTGTGCCACTGGATAGGAACACTGCCTCTGAATCCACTGTGTGGGTGGTAGACTGTGTCTCTCCCACTGCCACCACTACACATGTGCATAAATTCTGTTCCAAGAAGACCACATGGAGTGCTGAGGGGGTTGTATTGCTGTGATCATAATAACCTTTGCCAGGTGGTAGGGATGGTTCTATTCTACTTAGATCTCTAGCCCCTCTACAACCCACAGCTCCTCACCTCCTTCTCACTATGACTGTAATGACCCATAGAATGAATCAGCATCCTCCACTCTGAGGGGGAAAAGAGATCTTTTCCCCTCCCTCTCCTTTTCTCTTCCTCTCCCCCTGCCACCTCCCTTTGTCTCCTTATTTTTGTAACATTCCGCTAACAAGTAATTCCTATTTTATTATTCACTAGCAAGGGGAAGGTGGAATCTTGACCATAAGAAAGCTCAGAACCCTTTTTAGGACCACACTAAGTCCTGAGGCCCCATAAGGGATAGCAGGCTCCATTCCTTATCTAAGGTTTTTGTTCAGTTCAATCAGCTTTCCAGCTGTGGAATTATCAGCTTTATACTCACAATCACAGAATCTCAGAGTTGGAAGATACCTCCAAGGCTAGCTAGTAAACCCAGAGGAATTCCCTCTACAAAATTATAAAAAAAGTTATTGATGAAGTTTTGATTGAAGAACTGAGAGAAGAGAAAGAAAAGAAGAATAAGAAAAACTCCAAATTCTTGTGTCTTTCTGCATATCTTAATTCTTTTCAAACCTGATGAATATTGAGGCAGACAAGGATCCTCTATCATTTAGGTTTATTTAACCAGAATAAAGTTGCAAACAGAAATATACATAGAAGATTTTCAAGAGAAGCAGTTTCCATATTCTAAAGGTGGTCCAGTGATTAACATTAGAGAACCAATGTGCATGTGTGTAATGTGGTTTGGTACATGACCAATTCACCTAAAATGCAGGTTATCTGTGTGTGAGGTGTTGAAGCCCCATTTTCCTGACATATAAGGGTTGGGAACATGTGTGGACCTTCTGCATTGGTCTACTATGTGATTTTGTGTTTGGGAACTTTCTGTTGGTGTTGTAGTCAAGAAATGTCTATATCTTTAAAACGACCTGACTTTATTTCTGGTGACATCCACAGATGAAGGCCTCATTCACTAACTGCAGGAGACACCATGCACGAAGCTCCTTTTGCCTTACACCATGCAGTATCAAGAAACTTGGGGATTTAATCCATTTCATTTTTTTTTCAGGTCTAGGTGAAGGTAAACTAGGTTACAGTGATCAGGGAGCACAGGTTTCTAGGCTGGATATTGTAGCCAGCCCACCAAGGAAGTCCTGAGAAGTCAGGGTCCAGGGAACACAATTCTAAGAGAAACTTTGCACTTTAATTTGATGGAACTAATACTATGCAGTCCGAAATTAAGTCGTGAACCTGATCTCTCTCTCTTGCCCTCTCCAAAGACCAAGATAGTATAGGACTGTTGGGGGACTAATTTATATGTTTCTTCTTGCTCTATCTTTGAAGTAACTATGATGTAAGTGGTCAAACAGAACTGAGATACTTAGACTCCCCCCAAAATTCAAGGAACACAACTGAGGGCTCTAGCCAGTCAGAGAAGACAGACTCTCCTCCCCATCCCAATGCCCTAGGACTTATAGAAATCCCAAAGCGGTAGAAATATAACAGACCTGGTCCTCATACATTGGGGTCAGAGATCGCCCATGTTACACATCATCTCTAAGGTCCCTTCCCATTTTAATATATTTTTTTCCTATGCAAATATATGCAAAATAGGCTCTTGGTTATGATGACTTTTTAATAAGAGAATTCAAGAGAAAATGTGTTTTTAGGGGCTTTTCAATCACAAAACTGGATTTTTCAGACTCTTAGATGGTAAATTTGGGGAGAAGATTTAATTGTTGGCATTTGACATCCTTTGCAGGCCCCCATGCCTGGAATGTACTCTCTCCTCATCCTCACTTTGTATTCCTTCATGGTTCAGCTTTGATGTTACCTCATTCACGAAAGCTTCCTAAATTCCCTCAGTGTATAATGTTCTCCCTTTACTTAAGTAACCTTGTATTGCTATATTAATTTTGTATCTGTAATATTTCCCACGTAGCCAAATGTAAACTCCTTGAGGGAATGTACTATTTTTGTTCTTGCCTTTTTACCTTTGGTGATTTGAATATATGAGACATAACATGTTTGTTGAATAGAATTAAATTGCTTGAGTTTTGGGATGACAATGATGAAGACAATAATGACCAATTATAGTAAGAGTAACAAGACAAGAAAGTTCAATGAGTGAAAAAGTCAGAAATGAATAGTGGCAGTAGTAGTAGTAGCAGCAGCAGCAGCAGCAGTAGTAGTAGCAGTAGTAGTGGTGGTGGTGGCAGTGGTGGTAGTGGTAGTAGTAATAGTAGAAATAGTAGTGGTAGTGATAGTAGTAGTAGTGGTAGTAGTAGTAGTAGTAGTCATAGTAGTATCAGCAGCAGCAGCAACAGCAATTCATATTTGTAGGTGATTTCAGCCTTTAAAAAACACTTTTACTAAAATAACCTCATGAGATAGGTAATACCAGGATTATTATCCCCATTTTAAAGAAGAAATAACTGAGGCTCAGAGTAGTAAAGTGAATTACCCATTGTCCCAGATTTAATAGATATCAAATCAGGGATTCGAACCAATTTCACCAGACTCCAAGTTCAGTTGCTGTTTCAATAGAACCTCTATTTCTAGGTAGGTGAGAATGCATCCCCAGGGAGTGGGCAATGAAATGAAGTAGAGCATGTCCTCATGTTTCCTAGGATACAGAGACAGTGACTGAACCAAAAGGCGAGAATAGGATATGTGTGAAATACAGAGTAAGAGAAATGTTTTATAGAGATGATGAGTAATTTCCATATATGCATATGTGTGTATACACATACATAATATAAAACCATGAATCTTTGTATATAATATATGCAAATAAGCAAATTAATAGTTTAGCTTGTGATACATCTACTTTTATGAGCCGTTACATCAAAAGGACTTTTGTTAAACTGAGAAGAGTATAAATTGTTCTTTGATTCACTTGTTGGTACCCTACTATTTTAAGCACATTTTAAATATTCACCTATCGCTATCTCCTTCACCCCCAACTAAAGTCATAGTCTAATGGTCCATCATAGCTTGAAAACGACCCTAGGTCCTCAAAGACTAGGCCAGGAGAATGGGAATTCTAGAAGATGCTACCAATCTGGGAAGGCTTTGGGATTATATGCCTTAGTCTGAACACCAGTCCAACTAAGTTTGGAGAAACTCAGAACCTGATCGACCAGAAGTTAAGGCATCAATATCTCCCAAGGCAAAGGAATTTCACTGGTAGAAGGAAGATCCACAAGGATGAGTTCAAAATGTCTGAATTATTAAAGAGTATCTCTCCCCTACCAATGCTTCATAGTGGCATGAATGTGACCCTGGGTTCTTTATGGTTCAAGCTATTTCAGGACTATTTCAGCTATTTCTATCATACTAAAAAAGTCACAAGCAAGGGATAATGATGATGGCCTATTATGTGTGGATTATACCTGCCATGCTCAGGAGGGGATTTTTTTTTAGCTACAACAAATAATAAATTCTGTCTACCAAGGTGTAGAGAGGTTGTGAACTCATTCATGGATGGAGTATCAATAACAATGACATCATGAACCTTTTCACAAGCTGAGTATACAGGCCTTGTTTTCTCTCCTTCTCTTCCTATCTGCTCATCTCCCTCCTGACCCCTCTCCTTATATGCTTTCTGCCTCTTCTCCTTTTCTCCCACTTTTTCTCCTCTTTCTCTTAATGCTCTTTCTACTCTTTTAACTTCTGCCTTTTTTCTTTCCCCTTCCTCTCTGTCTCTCTTTCACTCTCTTTTACCTTCAGTTGTGCATGTGTCCAGTAGGGCAAATGATCACTCTCTTCACAAGGTAATAAGAAATGGGCTAGGACATGAGTTGTATGACAGGAGAACCAATATCCTGGCATCTAGCCACGTCTGCTGATAGCTCAGACTCTCTCAGTAAACTATGAGTGAGGCTGTCATAAGACAGCATTGTATTTCAATGAGGCAAAATATGTGTCTATTATGATTTTTGCCCCCAAATGGAGAGGACTTTCCATCCAATTTCAGCTTCAGAATCAAAGACTTTTCATGATGTCAGAGCAGAAAACATACCTCTACCTCAGAATTCCAATGGAGTTCACCTTGACTAATTTGGCCAGTGTTGCAATGATCAATATGACCACTAATTTAGAACTTATAGAGAGGTCAAAATTAACACCCTAGCACATAACTAGATGCAGTAAAAACTTTTACTTTTACCCTGTCTCTCTTTCCATCTTAAGAATAGAGTATGACTCTGGAATATCCTCAGGCCCTGGGACAAAACAATTAAATGAATAATAAGAGATGGCTGAATCCTGCTCAAAGAGCTAATGTTTCACCCATACCTATATCACCCATATAAATTGTGAAGGGTGGTTTTGTCTATCCTGAGCTATGGTGGCAGGTATTAGGCAGGCAGTTCGTGGGGTGAGACTACTAATATGGAGACACTGAATTTATATAGTGATATTTGATTTTCATGTCATTTAACCCAAAAGATATTTAGCATATATGTAGTACCCATAAGACACTGACTGCTGGGGCCCAGAGACAAAACGAAAACAATCCCTGTCCACAAGGAGCCTGACTTTCACTGAGGAAATCCATTATGTACATAGATAAACATAAGCAAACTTAATTTGAGTTAGAAGATAATATTAAATGCTAGGATTCTAAGAGGCTGATGGAAGGTGAAAATATTTTAGGCATGGAGAGCAGGCTGTGTAGAGACATGGAGGAAAGAGTTGGAATATGAGTTTGGATAGTAGCAACTGTATCATTTTGGCTAAAACACAAAGTGTAGAAAGGGGAGCAATGTGAAATATGTCTGGGAGGGTAGAGAAGAGGCAGACTGTGATGGGTGTTAAAAGCCAGACTGAAAAAATAGCATTTATCATGTTACCATAAGGAAAGGTCAAGGCATGGAGCTGATGCATTCTTGATTTCTAGGACATTTCCTAGCGCTATTCTATATCTGTGATGAGAATGCTAGCACTACCACTACCACTAATACTCTAAGTCCTACTCCAACAATTTATGATCCAATCCATTAAACATTTATTAGGTGCATGCTTAGAGGAAGAAATGGCAACCATTCCACCATCTTTGCCAAGGAAAGCTCAAATGGGGTCACGAAGAGTTGACACAACTGAACAACAAGTGCCTACTATGTGTAAACTCTATGTGGAAGCACTATGTTAAGCTCTAGTGTTATAGCTAATAAAAAGACAGTCGCATTTATGTTTTGATTCATGGCTATTAAAGCAAATTTGAATAAACTACCTTCTTTGGGCCTTTCAACAGTCTAGTCAATTAGGCAAGACAAATAGTGTGGTATTTCTTCCCACATTACTTCTGCAGGAACTAAGTCTCAGGCAATGATTTTCCCAAGGTCACACAGTGGGGTAAATGGAAGAGCCAAGATTGGAACCTCGCCTTCTTGGACTTCCCCAGATGATGTGCAGTTTACCCCACTCAAATTTCACAAAGAATTTTCCCTGGATTTTTCCATTGTTCTTATCTCCCTCTTCCTTACAAGATGTTTACTTACGTAGCAACACCTGCTGCTACAGATATTTGTATTGTTTGTTCTCTTCACATTTGATTAAACTACAAGTTCATTGAGTGCAAGGGCAGTGTTTCTAAATATATGTCCCCAGTGGCTAGCATGGTGTTTGGCAACTTGTAAGTGTTTAATAAATATTTGTCTAACTGAATTATGCCTGAAAGTCTTCATTTCTCTTGGCCCCTGCCTTCAATTATCTATATGAGGAAAACATTTCACTTTGTTTTCTTCTTTTGTGACACTTTGTGAATAAAGTGAATCCTTCTTATGATTCACAATCAGAGGGCTGTACAGGGGGGCAGGGGAGAAATCTGTCTTTTGACATTTAAGATGCTCACTAAAATTAGAGAATGTTCAGCACACTCTTGTTGAACAATGAAACAAGGCCACGCAAAATCATGCATGTTTTAAATAGCTCAGTTCTGGCTTCCTGCTGACCGTATGAGTTGTGAGTAGGGTAATGCGTAGTAAGTGGTGTAAATGTAGAGGAATAAGAAACACGACTTTATCACAAATAACAGAATAAGGACTGAGGAACTTCCCACGTCTAATTCATAGGGGCTTTTTTTTCTGCCTTTTAGAACACTTTATAATTTAAGCTATGGTCAAATCTCCCCACACCAAATTTTGGCATATTCTGATCAACTGATCAACCACAAGGCCTGATTCAGCACACAGCAAGTCATAGCTGCTTCTGTACCCCTTCCTGAGGCTTTCTGGCATTTCAAACTGATGAAATAACTACATTAGCATCCATCATCACGTCTTCATTCTCTGCATGGTGGTTGCACACTTCCCCACCTACCCACTCTTGCTCATGAACTAGAAATTTCTATGCCTGGTTTAGCACCGAGCATACTCGGGACAAACTACATGAAATATGCCCTCAATATAGAACACTGGTCTACTGTGAATGGAAACCCTGTGATACTAAGAGGTTGCAGCTAGATGGATGTCTGTGGCTGAGGGGATAGTGACAAGCTTGCTTGGGGTACAGTAACAAGGGGAGGGAAAAAGTGGTTTCCTGTTTTAACGAATTCTTCCTGTTCCCTACGTGATAAGCTCTATTGTTTCCTCTGCTGAAGGACTGGAAGTGCGTTTAGCTCTCTCTAAATTTGGCCCCATGGGGGGAGAGTCCTGATTGCCCTGCCTTAGTTGCTGCTTGCTGTTTGTCCTTCCTTCTTAAACAGTACTATAACATTAGAGAGGTAGTGCTACAGCATGCAAATGAGTTGGATTTAGGTGAGTTAGAGCTATGCAGTCACCAGCCTCACTTTCCCCTCCACAGCCATCTGGGTCCAGTGGCCAGATATAGATCAGGATGATTAGAGATGGCTCAGGATGTAGTAGGCGACCTTGGCCTTTTCAAGCAAAGGTCTTATACAGGTCTCCGTTTGAGGCGACTTCTATTCACCGATTAAGGCTAATAAGAAATGAGGCAAAGAATGGCCTCTTTACAAAATAAAACAGATCTGGGAGAAGAATGTCTGGCCAAAAAAAGAAACAATTGCTATTTACATTCATTCTGAGCCACCTGCCTTAGTTATGGTACTGATGAATTATTATGTCCCCTTTCATGCACATTTATCCAAACAGAGAGACTCTCATTCCATCCCATCCACCTCCACTCCTATGCAACTCTTTCCCTGTCTTAGGGACGATTTTAGATAAGAGACTCAGATTTAGAGCTGGCGTTGCTGTTGTTCAGTCATTTCAGTCATGTCCAACACTCTGTGACCCCATTTGGGGTTTTATTGGAGTAGTTTTTCATTTCCTTCTACGGCTCATTTTACAGATGAGGAAAACTGAAGCAAACAAGGTTAAGTGACTTGTTGAGAGTCACATACATAGTAAGTGTCTGAGGCCACATTTGAACTCAGGTCTTGATGACTTGAGGCCTGTGCCCCCTAGCTAGAATGGATCTTAAAAATCATCTTGTTTCCAATTCATTTTACAGCTGAGGAAAGTACAGAGCAGAAAGGTGCTGCAAATTTGTGATGATTCTTTTTTTTTCTTTTTGGGGGGAAGGCAAGGCAATTGGGATTGAGTGACTTGTCCAAGGGCACACAGCTAGTTAAGTATCAAGGTCATATTTGAACTCAAGTCATCCTAACTTCAGTGGCGGTGCTCTATTCACTGTGCCACCTAACTGCCTGGTCATGATTCTGTAGAAAGCTAAATGGCAGAATCAGAATTTAAACTCAGATCCTGTGACACCAAAATCAGGATGTCTTCACTCTGCAGTCAGACCTCCTCAGGCTGGGGGTCTCTTGCTGTGATAAAGAAGATATTTTGAAAACCATCATGGTTTGTTGGGACAAGAACTGAACTGAGATTCAGGAGACCTAGGTTCTGGTTTCCTACAGGATTCAGCTGGAATCTCACTTTCTTTTGGGCCTGTGGTTCCTCCCTTATATCTTCCCTCTGAAATTATTACCCATCTTCTCTGTGTATATCTTATATCACACAGCATAGCCATTGACATGCTGTCTCCCCCATTAGAATGGAAGTACCTGGAGGGCAGGCTTCATTTTTGTCTTTCTTTGTACCTCTAGCACTTAGCTTAGTGCCTGGTAAATAGAAAGTACATACTAAATGTTTGTTTACTGACTGAATAATTCAAGTTTTCTATGGGCTCACTTTGTCACCTTGGAAAAATGACTTCATCTCATTGGGCAAGAGTTTCTCTAAATAGGATGAGGGAACTACCTTACATCAGGGCCTCTTAACCTTTGGTCTAAGGCCTTATTTAAAAAATGATAATAAGTACTTCAACAGCATTGGAGAGTTTGTTTTCTTGGCAATCTTATCTATTTTTTTAATTTAAAAAATATTTTTTTCCAAGAAGTCCATAGGATTCACCAGACTGCTAAAAGGTTCTCTGACACACAAATAAAGTTTAACTCCTACCTAGAGCTCTAAAACCAGTTTAAGTTCTACACTCTAGGAATCATTTGGACAATTTTATATCATTTTATACAAAGGGGTGATGAGCTTATATTGCAGAGACATACGTTTTCTGGCATAGCTAATGGGGGAGTTTGTTTGGGTGGACAATGTATTTAGGGATTTAGGTGTATTTAAAAAAAATTGCCCTAGGTGGGTAGTAATGTGGATAGAATAATTAAAAATACATGTAATTTGAATTGTTTTTTTTAATTAAGTAAATAACAATCAAGCAGATACTCTTGTTTCCAATAGATATCCATAGCATTAAGATAACAGATGGCAAGGGAGTCTACAATACATACTGAAAGTCTTAATAAAATAAAATGGGAACATTTTGTGTTCCAAGTTAACGGGTAGCAAAAAATCCAATTTTTCCACTTAAAATTGGAGCAGACAGATACTGGATAAAAATCCTTCTCAAAAACTGCTGATAACCCAGTTAGCCCTCTTTATAGCATGTAAACTTACAACTGAATTTTGAAACCAATACAGTCAGTAAATTAAACACCCATGATGTTCATAGAGAAACCATAAAATTCTAGTTATAGAAAATTTGAAATGCTTAACTTTAAGACAAATATTTAGGTCCCAGGATATTACATCAAAGCCCACTGCTCAAGTGGGAAACATTTTGCAATTAATATGAAGTTTAGTAAAGGACCATTAATTTATACTAGTATTTTCCCAGACTAAGAATATGAGGTCTGTATCACTTTCATATAACTAGGCTGAAATGAGTGTTTCATTCTTTTTTTTTTAAGCAATCAGGGTTAAGTAACTTGCTCGAGGTTACACGGCCAGTTATTTCTGGGTGTGGTGCTAAGTATCTGAGCCCAGATTTGATCCCCAGGTCATCCCGACACTGGAGCTGGTGCTCTTACTCGCTGAGTTACCTGGCCTCCCCTAAGCAATTGGGGTTAAGTAACTTGTTCAAGGTTACACGGCCAGGTGTTTCTGGGTGGATGCTAAGTGTCTGAGCCCGGGATTCGATCCCCAGGTCATCCTGACACTGAAGCCAGTGCTCTTACTCACTGTGCTACCTGGCCGCCCAAGTGTTTCATTCTTAAACGTCCTTTTGGGAATTAGAAAAACAAAAACCAAACAAAAAATCCCTATGGTATCAGTTTAGGCAGCCAGGTGGTACAGTGGATGAAGTTCTGGGTCTAGAACAAGGAAGACTCCCCTTCCTGAGTTCAAATCTTACCTCGGACACTTATTAGCTGCTTGACCCTGGGTAAGTCACTTAACCTTGTTTGCCTCAGTTTCCTCATATGTAAAATGAGCCAGAAAAAGAAATGGTAGCCTCTCTAGTATCCTTGCAAAGAAAATTGCAAATGGGGTCACACAGGGTCAGACACAATTGAAAAGAACACAATTTCAATACATTTGAAAAGTGATGAGCCTTTACTTAAAGATATCTCATAAGGGTGAACTCATTACCCCATGAGACAGATCATTACACTTTGGGATGATTATTTGTTAGAAAAAGGTCCATCCCTCCCTCCCTCCCTCCCTCCCTCCCTCCCTTCCTTCCTTCCTTCCTTCCTTCTTTCCTTCCTTCCTTCCTTCCTTTGTTTTTCTTTTTTCTATCTTCCTTCCTTCCTATTTGTTTTTTTTTTTTTTGCCCTTTCATCAAACCTAATATTACTTCTTTGAAACTTCTACCTGGTGCTCCTATTTCTGTTCTTTGGGGCTAAATAGAACAAGCCCAATCCTTCTTCCTTAGGACAGTTTTTCAGTTCCTAGAGAGGCAACATGGAGAAAAGAGGAGTAAGAGAAAACTGGATTTAGAGTTAGAGGACTTGGGATAAAATTGTGAGTATGGTTGAACATGTTGTGGTATATAAATATAATGGAATACTATTGAGCTCTAAGAAATGATGAGAAGGTGGATTTCAGAAAAACCTGAAAAGACTTACATGAACTGATGCTGAGTGCAGTGAGCAGAACAAGGAGGATATTATACACAGCAATGGCAACATTATGTGATGGTTAACTATGGTAGACTTAATTCTTCTCAGCAATACAATGATCCAAGATAATTGCAAAAGTCTCATGACAAAAAGTTTTGTCTATATGCAGAGAAAAAGCTATAGATTCTGAATGCAGATCAAAGAATATTATTTTCACTTTTTTGCTGCTTTTTTTTTCTTTCTCATGTTTTCTCCCTTTTTTTCTGATTCTTCCTTCACAACATGACTAATGTGGAAATATGTTAAACATGATTGTACAAGTCTAACATCAGATTGCTTATTGTCTTGGGGAGGGGAGGAAGGGAGGGAGAAAAAATTTGGAACTCAAAATCTTATAAAAATTTATGTTGAAAATTATCTTTCCATATAGTTGTAAAAAAGAAAATAATATTAAGTGTGAGTGGGAAAGAAAGAAAATACACTTGCTTCTTTGCCTTCTGAGTACAAAGTGGTCAAACTTATCTTGTGACTTAACTTAACAAAGTGGCTTAACCCTTAATTTCTGCCTCCATTAAAACCCAGCCTGGAGTTCTGGAAAGGGCTCATTTTCCTCCTAACAGAACAGGTACTGCAGTCCCTTCCCAGAAGCAGAGTAGAGAGTTCAGACTCTCAGTGGCCATTGAAGCTCACATAGCTTTATAGTCTGTGTGCTTTGTATTTTCTCATTAAACTCTCTAGAGTTTGGTGAAAAAGGTATGAAACTTTCTATTCTTTGAAATCCAGGAGTATCACTTAGATTATGCTGGTTCTCCTACCTTTTCTGGCTTCTTTGCTGACATTGTTTTTTCTCCCCAGAACTTCTCCACCCCATCCCTCAAAACTCCCCCTGCCAAAAAAATATAGTGTTCACTCAGGTTCTCTGCTTAAACCTCTCTTCTTCTCTCTATACACTTTGTTGTTAAGGTGTTTTTCAGTCGTGTCCAAGTCCTTGTGACCCCATTTGTCTTTTTCTTGGTAAAGATACTGGAGTGGTTTGTCATTTCCTTCTCTAGTTCATTTTACAAATGAGGAAACAGAGGCTAATGGGGTTAAGTGACTTGCCGAGAGTTACACAGCTATTAAGTAATAAGCCAAGGCTGGATTTGAATTCAGGTCTTCCTAACTCAGGAGCAACACTCTATCCACTGTGTCACCTAGCTGCTCTTCTATATACTTGGTGGTCCCCAAACATGACCTCCCCATGACTGTGTCTGTGCAAAGACTGTATCAAGAATGCCCTCTCCATTTAGTCAAATTCTACCTGTCCTTTAAGGTCCATTGAATTACTTAATTTTATAGAAATAAATATGTATTTAAAAATCAACCCTACAGATATAGAATTGGAAGCTGTGACTAGAAAATAGTTCAAATGATTACAAAGTAACACACACGTGTTTGTATGTGTGTGTATATTTTATAAGTAGACTTCAAGTATAACATATCAGAAGTGTGATTTAACATCTCAAATAATCAATTCAATCTTCTGCATATTTTGAAATTCTGGTATCCCAAGAAAGAATGGAAAAGCCCAATAGTCCCCTATTCCAGTCAGATCACATCTAGACTATTATGTCCAGTTTTTAGCATATGATTTTAGGGGGATCATGAAAAAATGAACCATATTCAGAGAAGGATAATAAGATTCGTGAGAGTACTTAACATGAAAATTTGGAAATGAGGACATTTAGTCAAGAATATAGAGGACATAGGGAGAAGTTGATTGTGAGTGTTAAATATTTTAAAGGCTTTCATATGAAAATGCTGGTTCTGTTTTACCTATGGAAGGCATAATTAAGACTACTGGAGAAAAGATTATTTCAGATCATACCTGGAAAGTTTCCTATTATTTAAAGCTCTCAAAAAATAGAATGGTTTGTTTCAGAGAAGGTAGCAATATTACCACCAATGGAGGTCCTCAGTAGAGGTTGAATGGTCACCTTTCAGAGATACTATACCAAGAATTAATAGTATAGGGAGACATTGAACTAAGCAGCCTTGAATATCCATTCCTACTCTAAGATTCAGTGCAATTATGATGTTTTCCACTACCTTCTTGGGTCACTATAGCCAAAGCTGTCTTTCTCCTAAAAAACTCCCAAAGCACTTATTATCTTCATTACCAATTTGGCACTGAATAATTTTAAGTTAATTTTACATAGTTTTCACTTACTCAGAGGTGTGCTGGAGCCAGCCAAAATGAGACCTTACCTATTAAATTTTCCATGTGGGCCTTTACACCTGGGAAATCAGCACTAACAATCAGGACTTGATTTATTGTTTTGTTAACTATCTAAACTTAAGAAAGTGATTGAGAAAATATTAATAATACCCATTAAGCTTAAAAGTATGTTATCCTTACACTTATACTTCCTCCCCCTTTAGTAACTGTAGGTTACTAAACATTTACCAGCATACTCCAATTTTATTTATCTGTGTGTATATCAAATTTTTATTGTTCAGTATTTCCAGTCATGTCTGATTCTTCGTGACACCATTTGGAGTTTTCTTGGCAAAGATACTAGAGTGATTTGCCATTTCCTTCTTCAGATCATTTTGCAGATGAGTAAACTGAGGCAAACAGAGTTAAGTGACTTGCCCCGTGTCACACAGCTAGTAAGAGTCTGAGGCCAGATTTAAACTCGAGAAAATGAATCTTCCTGAAAAGTTCTTTAAACTTCCCCACCTAACTGTATATTGCATACATCTCCTAATTAGAATATAAACTCTCTGAAGGCAGGTACTGTTTTTTGTTTGTATCCCCAGAACTTAGAACAGTGACTATCACAATATAAGTGCTTAATAAATGATTCTATTTTATTTCAGTGAATATATAATATCTATATAGACTCCCTATAGAGTCTAAAATGCCATGATAAATTTCTATTTATTTTTCCTATTAGTTTGTAGGTATCATGAACAAGAATACTATTTCTGATTCCATCTTTATATATCAAGCATATAATAAGTGTATTTTAAGTTAACTAACTTTGAAATGGGACCTGCTATTTTATTGCTTTAGGGAACACCTATCAATTTCTTCTACCAATGCAACTAACCATATACTCTGCAATTTACAGTAGGAGATGTCTGAAAGGTTAAGGATCACACAGAGTCACATACTTGCCCAAGGTGACACAGCTGGTATGTATGAGAAGTGGTACTTAAACCTTTTTAGGCTTCAGCGGTCCATTCCTGATGGACTACAACAGGCTACCTCTCATAATTTTAGAGATAAGATGATATTTGATATAGGCTTTGAGGGAATTCAAGAAAATTACTTTATTGAAGGGATGTTATGGGATTTTCATTGCTATAAATCTACACAAGCCAAGGGAAGCAGGAATTTACATGAAGAAACTTCAATGAATTAATTCTCAAAATAGTGTGAGAAATCCAAAGCCTTCTAGTTCTCTCCCAATCTGCTATGAAGTCTCACTGAGACAGCATTTTACTGGGATAGATTTTTTTTATTTTTTTTAAAGCAATTGGGGTTAAGTAACTTGCTCAAGGTTACACGGCCAGTTATTTCTGGGTGTGGTGCTAAGTATCTGAGCCCAGATTTGATCCCCAGGTCATCCCGACACTGGAGCCGGTGCTCTTACTTGCTGTGCTACCTGGCTGCCTCCAGGATAGATTTTTTTTTAATGAAATGTGCTTCACTAAGTAGACTTCCTCTACCAATGGAGACTGGTACTTTCTTTAAAATTCAGGGAATTTCCTAGAGTATTGAGAGATTTAGTAGATTTGTCTAGGCTTACACAGCCAGTATATCAGAGGCAAGATTTGAACCCAAATGTTCTTGTGTCTTAGGTCAGCTCTCTATTGACTGTTAAGAATTTAGCTGAAGGGGTGGCTAGGTGGAGCAGTGAATAGAGCACTGGTCCTGGAGTCAGGAGGACCTGAGTTTAAATCCTGCCTTAGACACTTAACACACACGCACAAAAAAAAAAAAAAAACCTAGCTGTGTGCTACAGGGCAAGTCACTTAACCCCAATTGCCCTCCAAAAAGAAAAAATAAAGAATTTAGTTGAAACAGTAGAGTGCTGGGTCTAGTGTCTGGAAGATATGAGTTCAAATCCAGCCTCAGACACTAGCTGTGTGAGCCTGGGCAAGTCACCAAGTCACTTAAGTTCTGTCTGCCTCAGTTTTTTCAATTACAAAATGGGAGTCATAATAATACCTACTTTCCAGGGTTGTTGTGAGGATCAAATGAAAATATTCTTTATAAAGGGCTTAGCATAGTATCTGGAAGTGATTAATTAATGCTTGTTCTCCTTACCTATCCCCTATTCTCAAGCTGTCTATGTCTCCCTTATTAGCACAGAAAATATAATGATTATTATGATCATTTTATGTTGCAGAAAACCCTGACAAGAATATCATATGGTTAGAGGGCATGAATAGGTACATGAAAGGCATCGGATGGATCTTTATGAGGAAGGTAGGATTTCAGATTTCCCACTTAACATGTAACTTTGAGCAAGTGACATGATTTCTTTGAGACTCCAGTAATTCACAAAGATATCTACTAAGGTATATCTAAAGAAGAAACCATATATCTTTTATGGAGTTCCCCCATGCCAACCAACAGTAGAGATGATGGGCCCTGAAATGTTCAGGTACACTCAATTCAGTTTAATTCACTCAGTGCTAATTTTCTACTTGTGTCACCATGGTCAAGATCTTTAACATCTCTGAGCCTTGGTTTCCCCATATATAAAATGAGAAGATTGTCTATAGTCCCTTCCAGGTCTATCTAAAGCTATTATCCTACATCATGAAATCATCAATGCACTGAAGTGTTTACAAAGAGTACAGCTTCTCTTGGAGCAGCTAGGTGGTACAGTGAATAGAGCACTGGCCCTGGAATCAGGAGAACCTGAATTCAAATTTGGCCTCAGACACTTAACACAAAAACTAGCCATGTGACCTTGAGCAGGTCACTTAACCCAAATTGCCCTACCCTACCCCTCCAAAAAAAAAAAAAGAGTAAAGCTTTTTATTGGAGATAACAAGAGAGTGAATGGTAGTACCAGAACTGTATCTGAGTCCTCCAAATATTGCACCTTTTTACTATATCCCACTGTGTCTAGAGACTTGATTTTGCATACAGCCTGATTCAATTGAATTATAGATGAGTGCCAAAATGGCAACTTCTAAAAAAATGAGAGCTCAGTATGCTGGTGCCACATTTATTCCATTGTTCTTAAGACTTACCCAGTAGGAGCATGGGTAAGGCTCTTTTCTAGGGTACCATATGAATGCTTGTTTCTTTTCTACTCACCTCTACTTTTTTTTTTCTCCCAAGAGATCTGCTATCACAGATACAGAAGCTATGTCACTACAAACAATTGCCTTGTTGGGAAAGGCATAGTTTGGCTTTTGGCAATGTTTCCATACATAACTAAAGACAAGTCCCAGAAAACAAAATAATGAGGGTAGGCACTCTATATGCTATTCACCTTGTAGGCTACTTTATGGGTCCTCCCTCTAAAGAGCTAAGAAAAAAAATAGACATTGAATTTCAACATGATGACCTAAGGTTATTTAGCTTTATTTGTATGCTGTCAAGTTTGAGAGAAAAGCTTTGAAGGTTAGAAACTTAAGATAAATAATAGTTTCCATTTCCATAGCTGTTATGGAGGACTTTCCTAACATTATTTACCCCATTTTACCAGTAAGGCAGCTAGGTGGGAGTCTGGAAGACTCTTCATGAGTTCAAATCTGGCCTTAAATACTTACTAGCTGTGTGAGACTGGGCAAGTCACTTAAGCTTGTTTGCCTCAGTTTCCTCATCTGTAAAATGAGCTGAAGAAAGATATGGCAAACCATAGCAGTATCTTTGCCAAGAAAAGTCCAAATGGGGTCTCAAAGAGATGAACACAACTGAAACAACTTAGCATAAACAAACAAAAGTCCAGTAATGTTTTCTACAGCATTCATGACTAGAGAATTAAGAAACATAGAATTTCTAATATTCCCCCTACACTATGCTGCTTTCCATGAAGAATTCATTGAAAAAGAATTGAATTGGGGGCAGCCAGGTAGCACAGCAAGTAAGAGCAACGGCTCCAGTGTCGGGATGACCTGGGGATCGAATCCGGGCTCAGACACTTAGCACCCACCCAGAAACACCTGGACGTGTAACCTTAAGCAAGTTACTTAACCCCAATTGCTTAGGGGAGGCCAGGTGGCTCAGCAAGTAATAGCACTGGCTCCAGTGTTGGAATGACCTGGTACTTAGTGCCATACCCAGAAATAACTGGCCATGTAACCTTGAGCAAGTTACTTAACCCCAATTGCTTATAAAAAAAAAAAAAGAAAAAGAACTGAACTGGAGTCCTGGAACCCAGGACATCTGGGTTCTGGTGCTATAAAAGTCATATATCACTTCATGTTTTTTGTCCTCTCTTTCCAATCTGTATCAAAGGACCAAAGACTCTACAAAAGGTGCTCTTAATGATTTCTTGTTGTTTGTTATTTGTTTTATTTTGTCTTGGACCATTGTGGCAGTATGGTGAAGAGTCTGTTCTTAGAATATTTTTAGTGAGTCATTCAGTCATTAACTCCCCCACCCACAGAATGCCATCAGGTCATTTTGTGTAGCAATAAGGAAATTTAATCAAATTTAAGTATCTCCAGTCTAGTCTGACTGCACCCAGAAGCTAGTGCAGAACTATAATCAGGGACCACGGGATCTGAGAAGAGACCTTAGTGGTGAAGGTTTTAAGATGCAGTATTCTGCCTTCAATACAAATCAAAGAAAGAGGCTGCCTGTTGAATCTATTCCTGGATCAGGAATCAAAGGACCTAGACTCAAATCCTGATAGAATTCCTTAATGCTTATTGACATTGTTATTGAGTCATTTTCAGTTCTGTCTGACTCTTTGTGGGTTTTCTTGGCAGAGATAGTGGTGGGGTTTGCCATTCCCTTCTCCAGCTCATTTTACAGATGAGGAAAATTGAGGCAAACAGGGTTAAATGACTTGCCCAGGGTCACATAGCTAATAAGTGTCTGAGGTCAGATTTGAAATCAGGAAGATGAGTCTTCCTGACTCCATACCTGGCACTATATCTACTGTACCACCTAGTTGCTCTATTTAACATTGAGCAAGTCATTTAAAATATCTAGGTCTCATTTCTTCATCTTTAAAAAAAAAAGGAAGAGATCACCTCTAAGATCACTTCTGACTCAAAATCTATGATCTAGAATCAATCTAGAAGCAGGACCTAGAATTTCTCAGTAGATTCTTAAAGATGACAGGCAAAATCCTTATTTCTGTAATACTGGGAAATGCTCCAGCATGAAGACAACAATGAAATGGTAGAAAGATTTAAAGTAGAGAGCCAAATTTGTACATTTGGGAGACTGGGAATAGAGCAAATAGACAGTAGGATGTTTGCACCCAAAGAGCCTAAGGCAATGTGTTGTACTCTGCTACCTGGGAAGTCTGAGAGCTTGTAAGCTGTGGACTTAGGGCCTGATCAACCACCTGATTTCCATCTGCTGCTGGGGTGGTGCTGGCTCATTTCCTAGTCTTCTGAATGGGAAGTAGTTGTGGTAATCATGTTTGGATCTTTGCTAATGAAAAGGACACTTGATGGGAAAGATTTGCTATTCTTTTCTAATTTTCCTTTATGATAGCAGAAAAAATAAATACCTAATGGCTCCAGCCCATTCAAATCTAGGTTAGTAGATCTGAATGGCTGTCACTGCAGAAGGGGAAGTAGCTCTGTTCTGCTTGAGGACAGAAGTAGATGCTTTTGAGCAAGAAGAAAACAGTAAACAGATTTAACCTTCATGTACAATTAAAACTTCCTATACATTCTTATTTAAATGTTGAGATTTACACAAAAATCCCTTCTGGAGTATGAAGAGCACAGATAAAGAGAAGTGTGGTGGTATGTCAGCAAAAAGATGGCTCAGAAAGACAGTGGGGGTTGCTGGGAGGGGGAGGCAACACCAGCACATAGTGGAGAGAAGAGTCCAACCATTAGTCAACTTGGGAGGTATAAAAAGGAACTCTTGCCCTAGAAAGACCTGCCTGTACCCACGTGGATGCTGAAGTAGGGAAAGTAGTCCCAGAGAAAGGTGTATAGTAATGGAATGTTTGAGTTGGATTTGCAATGGCTACCTGCATATCTCAGGGACTGTTCAAGGCCTGGGTAAAAAGGTGAGGGATAGGGATTCCACTGCACAGTGTAGTAGAGCAGGGGACTGAAAATCTCCCCAGTGACTATCTTTATAAGGCATAGAGGCTGTAAGGATGTGATGTAGACCCTTTAGACAGGAAGCTTACCTTCCCCTCAAAAAAATATTGGTTCACAAGAGCAGAGCTTGCCTGCCCTACTGTACTGTCAGGAAGTAGTAGGCTCCCCCTCATTGAAAGTCTTCAACAAAAGACTGAATGACCACATCCAGCTGGGTAGCGCAGTGGAGGGAGTGCTGGACCTGAAGTTAGGAAGACTCATCTTTATCAAGAAAACTCCAAATGGGATTATGAAGAGTCAAACACAACTAAAATGAGTGAATAACAGCAATAGATTGGATTAAACATTGTCTAAGGGCCCTTGCAACTCTGAGATTCTGACATCCAAAAGAACTCTAAAATGAGTAATAAATGATTATATGATTATTATTATTATTTTCATTTTCAAAGGGTAAGGAGTTTGAGTTTTATGCGTTGTGGAGGAGGTGGCTAAAATTGAGCCCTGAGTTTGGGAAAAATATTTGCTCTAGGGAAAAGTAACATCTGAGACTATGTAAATACAGCTCATGGGTTGTGAAAACAGAGACCCTCAGACTGTAGACAAACCTCAGAAAAATGCATTTTCCCACAAGAACAAACCTGCTTTTTAGCAACTCCTATGACCCTAAGACCAAGCTGGCCTAAAAATGTTATAAAAACCCAAGCTGTACCCTAAGAAGCTAACACTGATCTTAGCCCAAGTGATATTTTTTGATGCACTAATAAATTACCTTTCAGTCTGTCTACTCATTATAGATATTGGCATCAAGATTCCCTTGGACTTTCATGGAACCCAAGCAGGAAAGCTCACCTGACAGTATGTTTCTTACATTGTGGAATGATTCTACTTGAGTATTTACCTCATCACATTTGGTAGAATTCCTTGCTTGAATTCTCATGTCTGTACCCTGTTTAATAGAAAGAGAGGATGGAAAATCACGCAAGATTAGGATGAAGAAGTGAGAAGTTGTTGATATGGAAGCTTTAAATCGGTTACTGTTTCTCACTCTGGCTCTTGGAACTCCCCCAAGTAGAGGACCCAGAGGAGTTGACAACATCAGAGTTGCAGGGACCCCAACAATTGCTTACGGCGGAAAGCATCCAGTTTTCTAAAGTGAAAAGATGACACAAACATTTTCAGATTTCAAGGACTTCCTTAGTTGCCTCCATCTCCAGAACAACAACAAAAAGTCTCTAATATCCAATATGGCATCACAGAAATAGAGCTAAAGGGAGCATAAAGATTAATTAGTCAAATGTACCAAACAGCACTTACAGAGACCATTAAGGTGTGCAAAGTGATATGTATAGATAGAGATAGATATAGATATACACGATATATGTGTGTGTATACACACAAATACATATGTGTATATATGTATGTATGTCTACATATGTATATGCATACACATGCATATATAATTTTATCCTCCCCATAACCCTGAGAGCCAAGTGTTTTTATTATCCCCACTTCACAGATGAGGGAACTGAGGCAGAAGTTAAGTAACTTGTTCAGAGTCACAAGGCTGGTGTCTAAGGACTTGTTTGCATGTGGGTCAATTCTAATTCCACTTCCAGCACTTTATACACTCTCCCACCTGCTGCACCTGATTAGGAGGAATCTCAGAGGCAAGGAGGCTGAAGAGGAAAGGTCCAAGCTGGAGAGAATGATTTTGAGAACCTGGGTGAAGTGATTTTGATTCTGGGAACCATCTGGAGCTTCTGCTGGGGAACTACTAGCTTCTCCTGGGAGCTGCCAAAGACTGATGAAGCATGACTGTGATATTGGTACTTTGCATGAACCTCTTTGTGGCTTTGTTAAGCCACAAAGGTGGACTGGACACTGTGAGCTTCAGTGTGGAACAGGACGAGCATGGAGAGCTGGACAAGGACCTGGGAGCTGTCTGCCTTTGAACCCAGGGGACAATTTGGAGAATCTAGGTAGAAGCTGAGACCATGGAAGGGGATACAGGGAATCTGAGAGACTACCCAAGTCAAGCTGAAAGAAAACTTTACGTGGATACTATGTACTGACTGAGAAGATTGTAACTTATTTGTGACTGAGGGGTGGATGGCCTGTGTATTTTACACTACCCCTTGAGAGAGTGCTGAGTAGTGACTGATATTGTAACTTAGTTGTCCCATGAGTGGAGAACTTTGTATCTTGTATTTTGTGACCCTTAAGGAGGTCTCCTTAAAGATGATTGCATGATTGAGTTGATGAATGATTGATTGACTAAATGATTATATTTTGTTCAAAACACAGTGACCACTGTGGTGAAAATTACGTGTCCGTTTTCTGTAATAATTTGTTGTGAATGCTGTATTTTGATTATCTGTGATAAGTTGTAAAATTTTGAATGCTGTACCTTGATTTATTGTGAATGTTTTTCTATGATTTGTTATTGAATAGAGTGTTCACTATACTATGTAATCAGAACCTTAAAAGCTGTTCACAGTAGCATTCTTCTGAAAAGCTGCTCATGCATGGCTTTACATGTTTACAGGCATACCTTGATCTTTCCTGATGCCATACATTTGATCACATTCTTCCCCTATCTGGAAAGGCCTTTCCTTATCAAAGCCAATACTTTGTTGTTGTTGACTCTTTGTGACCCTGTGGGACCATACTCACCATGGAGTTTTCTTGGCAAATATACTGGAGTGGATTGTCATTTTATTCTCCAACAGATTAAGGAAAATAGATATTAAATTACTTACCAGAGGTCGCACAGCTATTGTCTAATGGTGGATTTGAACTCAGGTCTTCCTGACTCCAAACCTCGTGCCAACAAACCATCTAGCTGCCTCTGCTAAATTCTTCTCATCCTCTATAGTCCAAATCAATTGCCATCTTCTAGAGAAGAGGTGCCAAACTTTCCATTTTGGCCAGAAACAAAATATAATTGATAGATATTTAACAAAATAAATAAAAAATGCAATATGACATAGCTAATGTTAATTTGTGTTTTTTTTTTTAATTCAATATGTAGCAGGCAGAGGGCCATTTGTATTCTAGTTTATCACAAGTGTTCTGGAGGATGTCTTCCTTAAACCACTTCAAAGTATAGCAATATCCTTCTGTTCACTTCCCTGATTACTTCTGTTCTATCTCATTAGAAATTTCCTATCTCTACGTTAATCAATAAATTTAAAAGAAAACTATATCCTACTCGCTCCTCCCATTCTCTTATGCCCATCCTCCTTAACCCTATTACACCCATGTTGCACTCTAATCCTGACAGCACCTTCTACCCTCTGAGATTCCTGTTCCATAGTGTACAAATTCCCCTTCAATCTGAAACTATTTATCTTATGTTCCTTTCATCTACCATTGCTGTTTAGTCATTCAGTTATGTCTGATTCTTCATTGACCCAGTTTGGGGTTTTCTTGGCAAAGATACTGCAATAGTTTGCCATTTCCTTCTCCAGCTCATTTTACAGATGAGGAAACTGAGTGCTCAGTAAAACTAGATTCCCCTCTGAGTACAATGCATCCTCAGTTTTCTTCTTCAGCACTGACTTTTTTTACACCTCCTGACACACTGCTCCAGGAAGGAGAATCAGAATAATCCTCCATTAGCACTGTCACTTTCAGATTCTTCCTTTACCTCTTATACTGGACAAACATTTCTCCTTTTGACATCCACTCAGTCAAAATCTATCCAAACAAAATTATGGCACCAGTCAGTCATTCTCCCTCATTTTATTGCTTTTGCATTACCTCAGGCCTTCATTATTCAAACCATCTGCTTTCTCTCTCTTAGTACTCATGAACTGCTGGATAAAACTACAGGAAGTCTTACAACTGTGCTGACTAGACACGTTACAGATTCATGTTATCCAAGCTCAGCTGGGCCCTTACTACAGCAAGGGAGATCTTTATATTCCTTTCTCATACATTTCCTATCTCATTCCCCACAGAAGTTATTGCAAACTTTCTCTTCTTTCTTCATGTTCATTCCTCATTTTTTATTCCCCTCTCTTGGAGTTGAGAACCCTGCCTCTTGACTGAAAAAATAAAATAAAATCTATGATATTACACTTCCCTCATTCCCTTTATCTCAAAATACCATAATTTCCTCCTTTCCCCTAGTCTCTGACAAAGAAATTGCTCTTCTTTGTGACAGCCAAATACCCTACATGTCTCTTGATCCCCTCCCTTTCCTACCCTCTTCTCCAGAAGATGGCATCTTCAATCATCCTCTCTCTCCAATATTCACCGTTTTTATCCACATGTTCCTTCTTTAATTCCCCTAAACATGCCCAAGTCTATCCCACTCTCCTAGGAAAAAAAGAGAAAAAAAAACAAAAAACAAACTTTACTAGAGCCTACCTTCAAGCTATTATCCTATCTCTTCCCTTCCCTTCCTAGAAAAAAAAAATTTCTTAAAAAAGCTTTCTATACTCCCAGCTTCCACTTATTCTCTTCTTATTTAGTCCTCAACCTTTTGCAGATACTGGCTTCTAACCCCCTCATTCAATTGTAAACTCTTCTCTTCAAAGCTATCAATGACCTCTTAATTGCCAGACCTAATGGTTTCTTCTTAATCATTGGATGTCTTTACTTACCTACTGCATTTGACATTGTTAACTACTTTCTTCATTTGAATTATTCTCTACTTTCTGAATTTTGATGACTTTAGTCTCTTGGTTCTTCTACATTTTCATGTATGTCTCAGCTTCCTTTATCGACTCATCATCCATATCACAACCCTAACTGTGTGTGTGTGTTCTCTTAGGTTCTGTCCTTGGATCCCTTCTAATTCCATTCCATTCCCTTGTGGTAACCTCATCAACTCTTCTGGGTTCAACTATCACCTCCATATAGATGACTCCTAGATCAATATATACATCCCTAGGCTTTCTCTTGAGCTTCATTTCCACATCCCCAATCACCTTTTGAATATTTCAAATGATGTCCTGGGGGTATCCTAAATTCAACATTTCTAAAAGTTGTACTCTATCTCTAACCCTGAATTTTCAACTTTTAAAAACTTCCCAGTTTTTTTTTTTAATTCATCATCATCCATTCAGTCTCCCAGGTTTACAACCTTAGCATACTCCTGGACTCCTTACTGTTACTGACCTCACCCCAAAAACCTAATCAATCACCAAATCCTGAATCATATTTCTATCACCACAACCTCTCTCACTTGAACTCTTCTCTTCATTCACACAGTAACCATCTTAGTTCAGGCCCTACTCATTCTCCTCCTATTTAATCTGCCAGCCTCAACGTTCTCACCATTCTAGTCCATTCTACATATTACTACCAAAAGAATTTTCCTTAATCAAGGATCTGATCATGTGGCCCTCTTATTCAAACTCTGTTGTCTTTTCTTCCTTCTAGAATGAAGTATAAACTCTTCTGTTTCAATCAACACAGTCTCAACCTATATTTCAAGACACATTGAACATTACTCCTTTTTCTGTGCACTTGCAAACTTGACAACATTGCTATGCCTCTGCATTGGCTGTCCACCATGGCTGTAATGCACTCCCTTCTTACATCTCCCTCATAGAGTCCCTTTTATTTTAAGATGCAGCTCCAGCACCATCTTCTGCATGAATTCTTTCTGATTCCCCCCTCAACTGCCATTTCCCTCCCCCTTAAACTATGTGGCAAACACTGCCTAAAGGGATAAACTTCTTAACCTGGATTCAGGAAGATCTAAGTTTAAATACCAACTCATACAGTTATTAGGTGTGTGACCCTGAGCAAGTCACTTAATCTCCATTTGCCTCAGTTTCCTGAGATGGGTAATAATAGCACTTACCTCCCACAGCGGTCATGCAGTTCAAATGCTGTAATATTTGTAAAACATTTTGAAAACCCCAAACTGTTATGAAATGCTAGCTATTATTATTAACTATATTGTATGTATTTATATTTGTTGTCTTTACATTTATGTTGTATGTGTACAGATATTCATTACTTGTTTCCTTCATTAGAATGCAAGCTCTTTTCCACTAGAGGCTGTTTCCTTCTTTGTACTTGTGTCCTTAGTTCCTAGTTCAGTAATTCCCTCCTATTAGGTGCCTAACAAATATTTGTAGACTAATTGATTCATGTACCTGTGTCTTCTTACCCTCAACTAAATTTCGAACTCACGAGGGGCAGAAGCCATGCTTTATCTTTTGAATTCCTCTGAGCACCTAGCACCAGGACTTGCACAAAGTTCAATATATTTTTCTTGTTAACTGAGGGAACACTCAACTATCAATCAATCAAAATATATTAAGTACCTACTATATGTCAGGCACAGTACTAAGCAATGGGGATACAAAAAGTGACAAAAGACAGTTCCTGGGTTCAAGGAGCTTACAATCTAATGGGGGAGAAAACATGTAAACCAATATTTACAAAGCAAGCTCTATATAGGAACAAATAAGAAAATTAAAAGAGGGTAAGTATTGGAATTAAAAGGGGTTGAAAAAGCCTTCCTGCATAAGGTGAGATTTTAGTTGGGGTTTAATGGAAACCTTTAACCCTATTCTCCAATGTCCCATTATCAGATGGACAGGAAGGAATGGAAGGATGGTGATTCTACATCTTTGAAGGCTGCACTAGCAGATTACAAATTCTCAATGCTACTACCAATCCGGAAAGTATTTGATGTTGGGTCTAGGAAAGGCCTATGTTTCTCACACAAGGACCATCCCAGTTATGTTAAGAGAGGCTCCTCACCAAGGAGATGACCACCATTGGTTCATTTTCTCCATATTAACTAAAACTAATGAAGAAGCTCAAGGATAAAATCAGAGATGCTTGAAGTATAAAATCAGAACTGAATGAAAACAGTGCATGACCTGATGTAGAATGTAGAGAACAGAACCAGCAGGGTAATTTGTACATCAGCAGCAATATAAAGACAAACAACTTTGAATACTCAAGAACTCTGATCAACACAGTGGCCAAGAAGTAATGAAGAAGAATGTTAACCACTTCCTGACACCAAGATGACGGACTCAAGGTGCAGAAAGAGACATACATTTTTGGACACATCCAATGTAGAAATTTCTTTTGCTTGACTAAAGGAAATTTTAATTTAATTTTTAAACAGTTAAATGGAGAAATTTTTTACAACTCCCAAAAGATATTATATATATATATACATATATATATATATAATAGAGGATGTATATATTGCAAAAACATGTGCCTATATTATATGCATATATAATTAAACATAATTTTGGGAGTTTTAGGAAATGTCTATTATTAACATATGTGCATGTGTGCACATATGTATATGTAGGCATATTTCTGTATATATGTGGGCATCTATATATGTATGTGCCCATGAACACATACACACACATATATATACATAACATACATACACAAATAAACACATACACTGATACATATACATTACCTATAAACAACTTATAAATGACCAGGATGGGTTAAAGGAAACTGAATAAAGTGATAATTCACCTCTCAATATAACAGTAGCAGTACTAGTTCATTTTAAAATAGTACTTTGAGAGCACTAACAAAGTCCTTTGCCCACAACAGCCTTATTATGTAGGCAATATAAACACTACTGTACATAAGAAAATTGAAGTTAAGTGAAGGTGAATTGGGGTGGCTAGGTGGCACAGTGAATAGAGCACCAGCCCTGAAGTCAGGAGGACCTGAGTTCAAATCTGGCCTCAGGCACTTGATACACTTACTAGCCGTGTGACCTTGGGCAAGTCACTTAACCCCCTTCCTCCTTAACCCCCTTAAGTCCATTTAACCCCCTCCTGCCCTTCCTCCCCCTCCAAAAAGTAAAGAAGAAAAGGAGAAGGAGGGGGAGGAGGAAGAGGACAGGGACAAGGAGGAGGAGAAGGAGAAGGAGGAGGAGGAGGACGAGGACGAGGACGAGGAGGAGGAGGAGGAGGACGAGGACGAGGAGGAGGAGGAGGACGAGGAGGAGGAGGAGGAGGAGGAGGAGGAGGAGGAGGAGGAGGTGAATTCCTTGTCCAAGTGGCAAGGCTAGTGGCAACATGAGAATTTGAACTCAGAGCTCTTGGCTACAAAGCCTTCATTAAAACAATAAATCTAGTTGTATTTGTACATTGCCTGTTATCTGTATTCTCTACCCTTGAAAGACTTCTAGTTCCCTAATAAACTGTTTATATTAGGAAGGAGTTTTCATTGTAGCCAGCTGTTAAAGGCAAAATACTGGCATTTACTTGTCTGCTAGTAACTGAACCCTCTGAAGCTGTTACCACTGACTGGGTGGAGAGATAATAACATGGATGGGATATTTACTCTTGGACAGCAAAGTAGTCAGGTTGCCTAGTTCCCCTCATGAGGTCCTTTTCTACTCTACAATTCAGTCAATTTCATAGAACTCTCATACTACCATGTCCCTTCGATTCCAGATTTAGGTCTTTGCTATGTGATTAGTGGAAGTAGAAGTGATTCTGGTATGGAATCAGTTGGGTCTGTGAAAAGAAGTTAAATCATTACTCTCTCTTCCCTAAAGAGCCCTGGAGTGTATTTCTTATCCACAAAGGCTATCTACTTTGCTGCACTGACAATTCTCTGACTGATATTCTACATCTTTTTGTATGTATTCAATCTCTTACTGGCTGATACATTTCTTGAGAATAGGCATTGTAGTTTTGTGCTTGTTTTTTTTTTTTAATTCCTTGGGATCTTCGAATGGTTTTCTGCACATTTTTTTAAACCAGGCTTGTGATTTCTTCAATGTAGGGACCTCCAAGTGAGGAATTTCATCTATCAATGCTGATCAATGCCTTACTGGAAACATAGAGTCTTAGAGAGTTGCTCAGGGGCACTAAGAGGTTGTGTTCTTCCAATGTAAATCAAAAGTACAATTTAAGTCTAGGCCTTCCTGAGTCAGAAGCTAGCTCTCTATCTATTAGGGTATATTGGCTTTCTTGCATTTAATAATTATATATTATGCAATAATTCAAACCAAGCAATAATTTAAAATTAAGTGATTTAATAATTGTTTAATACATCTTTGTGGAATGAGTTTATGAATGTACCTTGGATGTTCTCTAATGGGAAGCTCTGCTATTTTCCACCCAAATTTCTCCATTCTATTGGAAAGCAATACAGCTAGTTCAATGGCTGTCAGCTCATACAAAGGCAACAGAAGTAATCAATAGAAAGAACAGATCTTGGAAGCAGTCCTGGAAGGCACGGCCCACAGAGGCAGGCTCAGAAGAGGCCTGATCAACTTGGAGGGCAAGTCATCCCACCAACCACAAGGGCCACTGCCAGGCCTATCACCAAAGGGCTGGGCCTGGAAAGTGCAAGGTAAGAACCAAATGCAGCGGCCCATGTCCTGGACATCAAATACTCCTGGGGCTACCACTTCATAGCCCAGAAATTTAAAAAAAAAAAAGCCCCTATCAGGATCTCCAAAGACTAGGATAACAGAGTGAACCTCACCTGCTCCAACTACCCCCCCACCCCGAAAACATAGTAACTACCATGTTTCCCTGATAATAAGACACTGTCTTATTATTTTTTTTGGAAAGAAAAACACCAGAGGGCTTATTTTCAGGGGAGGACTTATGTTGTCCTGCCTCAGCTCTCCTCCACGGCACTGCTCTCAATGATGCCAGCAAGCAAATCACTGGGGAAGAACAGGATGACGCGCTCACTGCTGCAGCTCTGATTGGATGCAGCTCGGAGCTTGGCGTGCGTTTCACCGGAGGGCGGAGGGGGGACGGTGCATACAGAGGGTACTGTAATGTAGCGTGTAGCGCAGGGGATCACCTTCACTACAGTAGCAATCTCAATGGGGCTTATTTTTGGGGGAGGGCTTATTTTAGAGGAATCTTACACAGTAAGGGGAGGGCTTATTTTCGGGATAGGTCTTATTATCGGGGAAACACAGGTATTGCTCCAGGGCAAAACCCTCTACAGTAAAGGCTTGGGATCCCTAGAGGAAGGGTGTGGCTAGGGCCCTGCCTCAAAATGGGTAGAAAGCAGACTACAAAGACTCTGGTGTCCTACTATCCTCAGAGGGAGGAACCAAACTCAAAGGGAGACAATGTGGACTCCACACCCACAGCCAAAACATCAACAGGGAAGGGGTCCCAAGCACAGAAAGCTCTCCTAGATGAGCTCAAAAGGAACTTTGCCAACCAAATGAGAAAGATAGAAGACAAAATGAATAATTCTCTCAAAACCAAAATTGCAGAATTATAAAAACATTATAATGAAGAAAATATCTCTCTAAAAAGAAAAGTGTATGATATGGAAAAGGAGCTCCAAAAATTAACCAAGGAAAATTATTTGCTGAAAACTGGAATCAACCAAATTGAAACAAATAACTCTATGAGGAACCAAGAATTAGTCAAACAAAACAACAAGAATGAAAAATTAGAAAAAGAGGTAAAATATCTCAATGGAAAAATAACTGACCTGGAATATAGATGCAGGAGAGGTAATCTGAAAATCAGAGGCCTACCAGAAAATCATGATGAAAAAATGATCCTGGACAACATTCTCCAAGAGCTCATTAAGAAAAACTGCCCTGAGATACTAGAACCCGAGGGTAAAATAGAAATCGAGAGAATCTACCAGACACCTGCTGAAAGAGATACCAAACTGAAAAGTCCTTGAAATGTTGTGGCCAAACTCCAGAACTACCAGATAAAAGAGAAAATACTTCAAGTGGCCAGAAAGAAACAATTCAAATATCGAGGGTCCACAGTGAGGATCACACAGGATTTGGCAGCCTTTACACTGAAAGATCAGAGGCAGTGGAATACAATTTTCTGGAAGGCAATAGAGCTCGGGTTACAACCAAGGATCACATACCCAGTGAGACTGAGCACATTCTTCCAGACAAAGAGATGGTTATTCAATGATATAACAGAGTTCTAGAACTTCCTGATGAAAAAGCCAGAACTCAATATAAAATTCAATCTCCAATTACAAGATGCAACAGTGACATAGAAAGGTAAACAAGGAAAACACACACACACACACACACACACACACACACACACACACACACACACACATAGCCTGCTGTTTGATAAGAGCAAACTGGTTATAGACAAGGAGAGGGTATGATTATAAAATATACAAAATGATGATTTAAAAAGAATCTTATTAAGGGCTACAAAGGGACTGCAATGGAAGAAGAGGAATGAATGAAGAGGAAAAGGGTAAATTATGCCACAAAAAAGAGGCATAAAAACAGTATAGCAGAGGAAAAGAAGGGAGGGAGATGAGAATCACATGAGCTTTTCCCTCATTGGTTCTGGTGCAAGGAGGGAATAACAACCAGTTAAGCATAGACCTCTATGGAGAAGAAATGCAAAAAGTTATCATTTTAGAGGGAAAGAGGGGAGGGAGAGGAGCTTCACATGAGATTTGTTCCTGTCACTCTTGGTGCAAAGAAAAAATAACATACTTCATTAAGTATAAAAATATCCTACAGGCAGCAGGAGGGGGAAAGGGCTGCAAAAGGGGGGGGGGGGGGGGTTAGTAGGTAGGGAAGAATTAAGGGAAAGGGTTAAAAAGGGGAGGGGGGCTGATAAGAGAATACTGAGGGAGGCGGTGGTCAAAAGGAAAACTATTAAGGGGAGAAAGAGAGAAGGGGGGAAAATATGAGCCTTAACAGGGGAGGAAATAGGATGGAGGGAAAGAAATAGATAACAATCATAACTGTAAATGGAATGAACTCTCCCATAAAATGGAGACAGCCGAATGGATTAGAAATCATAATCCTACAATATGCTGTTTAAAAGAAACACATCTGAAACAGAGGGATACACACAGGGTAAAGGTAAAAGGCTGGAGTAAAATATATCATGCCTTAGCTAAAGTAAAAAAAGCAGGGGTAGCAATCCTTATCTCAGATAAAGCAAAAGCAAAAATTCACCTAATTAAAAGAGATAAGGAAGAAAATTATATCCTGTTAAAAGGCACCATCGAGAATGAAGCAATATCATTTCTTAACATATATGCACTAAGTGGTATAGCATCCACATTCCTAGAGGAGAAGGTAAAGGAATTAGAGGAAGGAATAGATAGCAAAACTATACTAGTGGGAGACCTTAACCTCCCCTTCTCTGAACTTGATAAATCCAACCTCAAAATAAACAAGAAAGAAGTTAAGGAGGTGAACAGAATTTTAGAGAGGATAGGTATGATAGATCTCTAGAGAAAACTGAATGGGAATAAAAAGGAATATACTTTATTCTCAGAGGTTCATGGCACATACTCAAAAATTGACCATGTTCTAGGGCATAAAAACCTCACAATTCTATGGAGTAAGGCAGAAATGTTAAATGCATCCTTCTCAGATCATGATGCAATAAAAATTATATGCAATAAAGGGCCATGGAAAGACAAACTAAAAACTAATTGAAAATTAAACAATTTAATCCTAAAGAATGAATGGGTCAAAAAAGAAATCATAGAAACAATCAGTAACTTCATTCAAGAGAATGATAATAATGAGACAACATACCAAAATTCGTGGGATGAATTAAAGGCAGTTCTTAGGGGAAGTTTTATAGCCCTGAGTGCATACATGATTAAATTAGAGAAAAGGGAGGTCAACGAATTGGGCATGCAATTGAAAAACATAGAAAAAGAACAAATTCAAAATCCCCAATTAAATACTAAATTAGAAATATTGAAAACCAAAGGAGAGATTAATAAAATTGAAATTAAGAAAACTATTGAATTAATAAATAAAACTAAGAGCTGGTTTTATGAAAAAAATAACAAAATTGATAGACCCTTAGTCAATATGATAAAAAAAGAAAGAAGAAAACCAAATTATGAGTATCAAAAATTAAAAGGGTGAATCTACCTCCAATGAAGAGGAAATCAAAACAATAATTAGGAATTATTTTTCCCAACTGTATGCACATAAATTTGACAATCTTAGGGAAATGGATGAATATTTACAAAAATACAAGTTGCCCAGATTAACTGAAGAGGAAGTAAATTACTTAAATAACCCCATCTCAGAAAAAGAAATTGAACAAGCCATCAGTCAACTACCTAGGAAAAAATCTCCAGGGCCAGATGGATTTACTAGTGAAGTCTATCAAACATTTAAAGAACAAATGATTCCAATATTCTACAAACTATTTGGGAAAATTAGTGAAGAAGGAGTCCTACAAAATTCTTTTTATGATGCAAATATGGTACTGATACCTAAATCAGGAAGAGATAAAACAGAGAAAGAAAATAATAGACCAATCTATCTCATGAATATAGATACAAAAATTCTAAATAAAATACTAGCAAAAAGACTGCAGCAACTTATCTCAAGAATAATACATTTTGATCAAGTAGGATTTATTCCAGCAATGCAAGGATGGTTTAATATTAGGAAAACCATCAGTATAATTGATCATATCAACAATAAAACTAGCAGAAATCACATGATCATCTCAATAGATGCAGAAAAAGCTTTTGTCAAAATACAACATCCATTCATATTAAAAACATTAGAAAGTATATGAATAAATGGAGCCTTCTTCAAAATAATAGGTAGCATCTATTTAAAGCCATCAGCAAGTATTATATGTAATGGAGAGAAGCTAGAAGCATTTCCCATAAGATCAGGGTTGAAACAAGGGTGTCCACTATCACCCCTCTTATTCAATCTGGTACTAGAAATGTTAGCAGTAGCAATTAGAGAAGGAAAAGAAATCAAAGGAATCAAATTAGGTAAAGAAGAGACCAAGCTATCACTCTTTGAAGATGATATGATGATATACTTAGAGAATCCTAGAGAAACAAGTAAAAAAACTACTTGAGACAATAAATAAATTTGGCAAAGTTGCAGGATATAATATAAACCCACATAAATCCTCGGCATTCCTATATATTTCCAATGAAATTCAATAGCAAGAGTTAGAAAGAGAAATCCCATTTAAATTTACTGTAGACATAATAAAACATTTGGGAATCTACCTGCCAAAACAAACCTAGGACCTATATGACCACAACTACAAAACACTTTTCACACAAATAAAGTCAGATCTAACTAATTGGAAAAATATCAACTGCTTATGGCTGGGTCAAGTTAATATAATAAAAATAACAATTTTGCCTAAATTAAATTATATATTTAGTGTCATACCAATTAATTTACCAAAAAACTACTTTATAGAGCTAGAAAAAATAGTAACAAAATTCATTTGGAAGAATAAACGGTCCAGAATATCAAGGGAATTAATGAAAAGAAATGCTAGGGAAGGTGGACTAGGTATATCAGATTTAAATCTGTATTATAAAGCAGCAGTCATCAAAACTACTTGGTACTGGTTGAGGAATAGAGGAGTGGATCAATGGAATAGATTAGGCACACGAGATTCAGAAGTCAACGATTCTAGTAATCTATTGTTTGATAAACCCCAAGACCCTAGTTTTGGGGATAAGAATTCACTATTTGACAAAAACTGCTGGGAAAACTGGAATATAGTATGGCAGAAACTGGGCATAGACCATTATGTAACACCATATACCAAAATCAAGTCTAAATGGGTGCATGATCTAGGTATAAAGGTTGATACTGTAAGCAGTCTCCTAAAACAAGGAATAGTTTACCTGTCAGATTTGTGGAGAGGGAAAGACTTTATGACTAAACAAGAATTAGAGAACATTATAAAATGTAAAATGGATAATTTTGACTACATGAAATTAAAAAGCTTCTGTACAAACAAAGCCAATGTAACCAAGAGGGAGGTGGGAAATTGGGAAAGAATCTTTACAACCTATATCTCTGATAAAGGACTCATTTCTGAAATATACAGAGAACTGAGTCAAATTTATAAGAATACAAGGCATTCCCCAATTGATAAATGGTCAAAGGATATGAACAGGCAATTTTCAGAGAAAGAAATTAAAGATATCTATAAGTACATGAAGAAATGCTCTAACTCCCTATTTATTAGAGAAATGCAAATGAAAACAACTCTGAGGTACCACATCTCACCAATCAGATTGGCTAAGATGACAAAACAGGAAAATGACAAATGCTGGAGAGGATGTGGGCAAATTGGAACACTAATGCATTGCTGGTGGAGTTGTAAACTGATCCAGCCTTTCTGGAGAGCAATCTGGAATTACGCCCGAAGGGCTATAAATAATTTCATATCCTTTGAGCCAGCAATACCACTCCTAGGGTTATATCCCAAAGAGATCATCGAAGTGGGAAGAAGACCCATATGTACTAAACTGTTTATAGCAGCTCTTTTTGTGGTGGCAAAGAAGTGGAAATAAGGGGGTGCCCATCAATTGGGGAATGGCTGAAAAAGTTGTGGTATATGCATGTTATGGAATACTATTGTGCTATAAGAAACGAGGAGCAGATGGACTTCATATTTACCTGAAGAGGCTTATACGAATTGATGCTGAGTGAGAAGAGTAGAACCAGGAGAAATTTGTACACAATTACAGACACAACATATGTGTGATGACCAACTTTGATAGGCTGGACTCTTCTCAGCAATGCAGTGATATAAGTCAATCCCAAAAGACTCATGATAGAGAGAAATGTGTGCATCCAGAGAAAGAACTAGAAAGAACTGAGTTTATATCCAGATGGAAGCAAAATACCTGATCTTTTTCCTTTTCTTTTTTGGTTTTTTGTCCTCTTTACCATTTTTCATTCCATCTGATACAATCTGTCTTTATAACCTGACTAATGTATAATTTGAAAGTATTTACAGATCCTATACTTGACTATATGCCACCATGGGGGAGGGGGAAAGGAGGGGGACAAAATGTGAAACTCAAGGAATTGTGGGATTGAATCCTATAAACTAAAAGTAAACAAATTAATTTAAAAATTAATTCAAAAAAAGAAAGAATAGATCTTTACATATTTACCACATTTCCCCCATGCTTTCAGCAATCTGGAACAGACTGAACCAAGAATGGAGTGAACCAGGAAAATATGTTTGGTATCTTATTCCTTCTATTATCTTTCCATGTGTCTCTTAAGAAAAAACACTAAATCTCTCAGCAACTGAATTTTAAAATGGTTTGGGGCAGGGGGAAGAAGGGATGGTACTTTTATATAATTTTTAAACATCTTTCTGGATCTAAACCCTTTGAGTTTCTGGGAATGTTATCATGCAGATCCCTTTCTTATGTAATTGGACACCTCCTGAAGTTCCTTCTAACTCTCTCATTTCTTAATTCTGAGGTGTATTTGCCGCCTAAATATTTGATATTTTAAAAGAATCTATTTTTAAAAAAATCTTTCACTATATAGGGTAAGGAGAATACTTGAATACTTTTAAATGAATAATGAATTTCATTAGTGTATATTTCCTCCAACAACATGTGCCTCAACTGCTCAATGGTTTGTATGATGTAGACAAGAAAAATGCATCACCTAGTAGCCAGCTTCTGGTGAAAAATCTTTCCCAATACAGCTAGCCTAGACCTTATACAAAAGACAATAGATTTCCAGGATTATACTTAAAGTTTTTCCAGGTTAGTGGGGCCTCTTAGACCTTGTACTCCATTGTTATTATCTTCAAGAACACAAGGGTCATTTTCTATGCCACGATGAGTCATTGGAAGAAAATTTTATTGAAAGTAGAAAATGGCAGTCAACCTTAAATTTCTGCTTCTGTGATGGTTCAGTGTTCTGGTTTGTTTTTTATCTATTTGATGAACAACAATAATCAAGTAGGTTTGTGGTTACATCATGTCCTATGGCTTTCTTTGCAGGGCAATCTATAATTAGGATGTACAGAACAGAATACCTTTGGGATCAGCTTATGACTTATGTCCTCATGGGAAGAGTAGTCAGATGCTATACCTAAATAATTTGGTATGGCAGGAAACTATCCCAGATTGATCCAAAGTACAAGAACTGAGAGTGAGTGAACCTCTTACCTTGAATATTTCTCACTACCACTTATTTTGGTTTCTGGTTGTATACTAACTTCTTATACTATAGTCTCCAAAAGTCATTTAATTTCTTGTCTGATTCCTCATTTTTTTAAAATTATGTAAGGCCTTATCTACTGACAAGTTAGATATAGCATGAAGACAAGGATCGATATTCCAGCCTTGCTATCTTTGTATACAAAGTTGCCCAGAACATGCACTTAGTAAAAGCCTGTTAAAATTTTGATAGATCTGACACTAATAATGGAATTATCATCATTTAAAACAACAGCTTCTTACTTATCTTTTTTTTTGTTATTCATTGTCTGTTCAGAGAGGTGGATTAAGGTTGAGATGAAGAGAAGGAATTTACCATAGAATTATCAATTTAAAGCTGCTTAGAGAGGGAGAAGATTGACAGTCTCCATCCCCCAAGTGATGCATCATAGAAGGCAGCTACAAAGAAGTCAAAAGAATAGCAGTTGAGATACCCAAAGAGAAGAGGAAAAAAGGAAGTCTTAAAACAAAAAGGCAAGCTTATTCTGAGAGGTATCAATGAGATTTGTTGGTATATATTCCATGAATGGATAGTATATTTTATTCAAAAGAAACAGGTGTAAACATACAACAAGAAAATCCTCCTTCAGAGCTTTGGAACCAACAGCAAGGTTCCAAGCCTTCTGCAACAACAGGACTGTCTTTCACCAGTGGACAAATCTGGCAAAACAACATCAAAACAGACAGACAAAGTACCAGCATAACAGCCATGTCTCCTCAGTCATTGGCAGCTCTGGGTGTCAGGTCTCAAAAGTCCAGGGCAATTCAAAGTGGCCCCCAGTAATCCTCTCAGTCTCTCTCACCTCCAAAGGTGCTGCTTCCAAAAAGTTCTTCTGCCTCTCTCTTGTGTCTCTCCAAATCTATGTCACCAGCTCCTCCCAGTTTAGCACTCTCTTTTCATGTCAACAAGTCCATCCCACAAGTGGGATTAACAAGCTCTGGGTTTTAACACAATCAAACCAAAAACCAAGTCAATACAGGGGAATCTTTAAATGCCATTACTATTGCAACAGGACAGGGAAAAAAATATATCAGTATATATTAGAATCCCTTCCCACTTGAGGAAATCCAGGGATGAGACTGGGAAAGCAAGATAGAGAATATTTAGGTGAAGTTCAAAGCAGGGAGAAATATAAATTATTTTTTTTGTCACTGGAATATTCTGCAGACCACCTGGACAGAAATAGGAAATAAATAAGTAGTCTGGGGAAAAGATCACATGTGGCACAGAGACCCAATATAATAGCAATGGGAACTTCAATTATTAATATATCTGAGGGAGTTTTCTCTCTGCCAAAAGATTTTTGCAAAAGGAAAGATTATTAGGTTCCCAGGGAGTAAAGTGTTTCAGAGGAAGTCATCTCAGAAGAGATGGGAGATGCTTAAGAATTAAATCATGAAGACACAAAGGGAAACAATTCTGACAAGGAGTAAAAAGGTGATTTGTCTGAAAAGACCAATGTCAATACACATTGTACAGAATTTTCCAACAACTTAGATTTTAAAAAGAAAAATACAGAAGATGAAAACAAGGACACATAATAGGGGATGAATATGAATGTGACATACTTCTGTAAATATGTCAGCCATAAGTGATAAATCACAGAAAGAGCTAAGACTATCAAAGGCAGGTAAGGATAACAAAAATATTGTTTATTTTTAAAATTGCATTGGGATGAAAAAGAAGGTTCAGAAAAGTACTAGATCTTTTAATTGGCTATGAGATGATGATATCTGACAAAAAATAAAAGAAGTTAAGAGCTGTTCCATTATTATTTTTCTTCTATCTTCTCTGCCAAGAAAAAATGAACTTAGCATTGAAAATGACAGGGGGTAAGGGGAATGACTAAAAGGGAGTTGATACCCAAGACAATTAAGGATACGTTAGGAAAGCACCTAGCTACCCTTGATGAATTCAAATCAAGCAATCAATAAACATTTAATAAGACCCTACTATGTTCCAAGCACAGTTCAGGAGAACTATATCCCAAGGAACTGAATGAACATGCAGATACGAACAATGAGCCACTGTTAGAGAACATGGAAAATGGGAGAGGTGCAATGATGAGTAAATTATTTGGTAGAAGGAAAAATTTTGATATGACTCCATTTTCTGATGGCAACAGTAACACATGAATGCATCTGCTGACATTAAATGAGAATGGGGGGAAAGGCTCTGGCGCAGAAAGCGCTGTCATTCTCAGCGCGAAGCTGCCCGTGGGATCTGGGGGTCTGCGGCCTGTGGTGAGTTCCAGGGCCCATCCTGAGGCAGTGAGTTCCAGGGCCCATCCTGAGGCGGTGGCACAGGAGGAGGAGGAGGAGGCCCAGGCCCAGCACAGGCAGGAAGATGCCCATGGCCGTGATGGCGGACAATGCCGCCTTCAGCTTCAAGAAGCTGCTGGACCAGTGTGAGAACCAGGAGCTCGAGGCCCCCTGGAGGTATCGCCATGCCCCTCCCCCCCTCCCGTCTACAGGCAGCTGCTGGCCCTGTACCTGCTGCACAATGACATGAATAATGCCTGATATCTATGGAAGAGAATTCCTCCTGCCATAAAATCCACAAATTCAGAGCTTGGGGGAATCTGGTCGGTAGGACAGAGAATCTGGCAGAGAGATTTCCCAGGAGTCCACAGAACCATCAGCTCCCATCAGTGGTGTGAGACCATTCAGCCCATCATGGAGGCTCTCAGAGATGCCACAAGAAGAAGAGCCTTTGCCCTGGTTTGTCAGGCCTACACCTCCATCATCGCCGATGACTTTGCAGCATTTATGGGGCCAAGCAGTGAAAAGTGTCTTGGAGCAAGGATGGCAGGCCAACTCCAGCACAAGGATGGTGATGCCCAAGAAACCCGGTTCCCTGGATGTTTCCTTTAACACATTTATTCCTTTATCAGAGCCTGCTCCAGTTCCACCAATCCCCAATGAACAACAGTTAGCCAGATTGACCGACTGTGGCTTTTCTTGAAAACTGACGCATCGACTTTTCTGTTCAAGATCAAACTTGGAATCCTGTGTACTGACCCATCCAGAAAAGCACCATTTTCATTGTGTTCTGTTGGGTGAAATACCCCGACATTCTTTATTAGAACATGGGATAAAATACATATGTTAGATACATATATTTTTGGTCCTTAAACATTGTGCAGAATTCACCTTTGAACAGCTTCCTAGTCCCATGTACTTATTAATTTGGAGTACAACAGTATTACGTGGTTAGGTCTTATCTTGTAGTAATTCCTGATGGGGAAACAGCTGTCTCCATCTGTAAGATGTAAAATGCAGTAGGTCAGCAAAGACAATGATCTCCTTACATTAGCAACTGGCTTGGCAAATCTTAGCTCTTCTCTGCTGATTTCTTCAGTGCACCCCCTGCTGGCAGTGAGGAGGATGCCACAAGTGGGGACAGAAGCCCTGACAAGGGCAGTGGAAAGAGGACAGACTTCTCAGAGAAGGAGGGAGAACACTGGCTATGAGGGGCCTGGGTCAGTCAGGGCCATCTGCAAAGTTTCCAAACAAGAGAAATGAGGAGTCCAAAGTTGTTCCCGGAATGGTTTGATACCACGCCCCTTAGCTCACCTTCCTGAATGAGAAGCACATTCATACCTTGGCCCCTCTCTATTCCTTGAACTCCTGGAGAGCTTGATAAGAGCATTGGCGTTTGGGCCTGTGCTTTTAGGTGGTCCCCTGGGTGCTGGGTCTAGAGGGAAGCATGCGCCTATCTTTGCTGAACTGGCTCATTAGGAAGATGCTTAAGAAAGAAGGTACATTGCAGAGAGGACCTAGGCCACACTGTTGAGCTCTGAGAACAATGGTCTTGAAATTCTGAAATTTAAAGTTGGCTTTGTATTTGGAAAGATGCAACTTGGATGGCCATTATGATTCTGTTTAAAATAGAATTTTGCAAATTCATGACTGGGTGGTGCATTTCTTTCATCTTTTCATAGTGGCGAATGTCATTTTATAAGTGCTTTTGATTGGGTGATTTCATTCATTTGTGAGACTGGTAGATTCTTTTATTCATAGTAAGATTTCCTTCAGTGCATTGTACTACTGTACATTTTTTTTGAAAACTTTAGTTGTTTTTCACAAGGTCCTGAATTGTGCACTGTTATTTTAAAAGTCAGTTAAACATGCGTGACAATTAATCTCATAGGATATTTATTTGAGCCCATTGTAATACTGGAGTTTTTTCTAAGTGTTGAAGGAAATGTAATTTCAGTGACATTAAATATGTTTACACTAAGCCTCAAAAAACAAACAAACAAAAAAAGATTGAATGAGAATGTCTCACCTGGATGAGATGAATTCAGACAGAGCTACTGTCCTAGTTACTTTCCTTCATGTTAAGTAATGATTTCTTGCCATACATGTGTTTCATTATTTTTAGCTTCCAGGAATGGGGGGGATAACAGTCTCCCTATACTTGGCCCCCATTAGACCTCATTTAGATTATTGTGTTCAGCTGCGCATTTAGGAAACAGAGTGATAAGCTGGAGAACATGCAGAAGAGAATAACCAGGATGGTGAAGGGGTTTGAGTGCTTACTGTATGAGAATCAAGTGAAGAAACTAGGTTATGCTGAGCTTGGGGAAGAGAAGACATAAGGGGGACATGACAGCTGGCTTCAAGCATTGGAAAGGCTGTAATTAGACTTGTTCTGCTGAGCTTCAGAGGGTAGATTCAGGGGCAATGGGTAGAAGTTTCAAATGGACCAATTTAGATTTGAATTCAGGAAAAAAGACAATTTTCTTGCAATCAGAGTGGTGCAAAAGTAGAATGAGGTGCCTTGAGAAGTGAAGCATTTATTCTCTGTGGAAGACATCAGGCAGAGACATAAAGGCTCCATGGCCATTTATCCTCACCACATTGTCAACTCTCAAGTTCTGTAATTGTGTGTTCTTAGAGGTCCAGGATGACAGATGTAGACATGGAAGGGGCTTTAAAGATAGTCTGATCCAATCTTCTCATTTTATAGATGGGGAAACTGAGGTCCATGGAGTTTATTTAACTTGATGGAGTTCTCATAGAATCAGCAGTTTAAAGGCACTCAGAGAAGGAGATGATTGACTGTCTTAGCATAAGTAGTAAGTAGCCAGATTGGGAATTAAATATGTTTCCCATGAGTCTAGGCCCAGAATCATTTTGACTGTGACAAAAAGAAAACAGAGCAAAAGATGAGTGCTAAATACAATAGTACTCAATTCCTGACCACCTTGCTCTCAAAGCTGACAGAGCATTCTTCGTACACTGTGCTTTTCAGGCATAAGTTTAGAAAAGAGAAGGTTATGTAGTAGAAACAGCATTGAACTTCAGAGTGAGAAGCTATGGCTTTGAGACTATATGTAGCCACTTGGCAGGCCAAGAACAACTTCCCTTGACATCCTTGAAGCTTAGTCTTCTCAAATGTGATATGATGGTTACTAGTTCAACACTACCAACCTTACAGTGCTGTTGTGACATAAGCACTTTGTAGAGCATTAATAAATGTGAGATACAATTCATATCTTTCTAGGCAGGGAACAGGGCTAGACTACTATTCCCACCACCAATTTGCAAGTAAGAGAGAGGGGCTGAAGAGTTAAATAACTCTGCCCAAAGTCTTGAGAAGCCAGTAGTAGATCCAACAGAAGGGGTCAAATCATTAAAGTCCAATCAACTGGATAAGAAGCCTAGAGTAATAGGAAGGACCAGGTTGTGAAAAGTATTAAATATCAAATAGAAGATTTTATATTTAAATCTTGAGGTAATGATAAGTTCTTATACTTTGGTTCAAAAATTGACTTCATTAGTATAAGATGGAAGTCTTACTTTCCTGTATTTTGAAATATTGTGTTCAGTTCTAGGTGTTCGACAGTCAGATAACTAGCATTTATTACATATCTACTATGTGTTAGGCAAGTAAGTGCTGGAAGCCTACAGTCTATGATCTCAAGTAGCTCATAAGCTAATGTTTTATTTTACAAAAAATTATTTGTGGGGCAGCTAGGTGGTGCAATGAATAGAGCACTGGCCCTGGAGTCAGGAGGACCTGAGATCAAATGTGACCTCAGACACTTGACACATTTACTAGCTGTGTGACCTTGGGCAAGTCACTTAACCCCAATTGCCTTAGCTTTCCCCCTCCAAAAACAAACAAAAATATTTGTAAGAGTAAGGGGTAGACAAATAGACTAGGCATGGTCCTCAAGATCATGCCATGTGAAAATCATTTGAAGGATTTGAAAATATTTATCCTGGAATATCTTGAGAAAAATGATATCTGCCTGCAAGTATTTTAAGTGGAAAGCCAATGAATATTTGTTCTATTTAGTCCTGATCCACAGAACTAAAACAAAAGGGTCAAAGTGGCAGATATTTTATATATAGGCTTGATATAAACAGGAAAAAAGAAGAATACAACCTCCTAATAATTAGAGCTGTGCTAAAGGGGAATAAAAGTGCCTCAGGAGGTACTAGGATCCCCTTCATCAAAGACATTCAAGAAAGGCTAGGTGATCACTTTTCAGGTGTACTGTAGCAGGGCCAAGTGGGACTAAATGACCTTTCCAAACTCTGTGATTTTGTGACAATAAGCTCAGACTCTCCTGCCCAGTATAGCTGTGAACTCAACTAATCCTTCTCTTGAATCTGTAACACCCTGAGAACTTCCATATGTTTTCAGAGACATAATTAGGTAGAAAGGATTATTCAGCAATCAAGTACAGAATGTCATGGTCTTGTTAGGTAAAACACACTCAATTCTCTAATTTGGGCATTTTTCCAAAAACAAAGTAAGGATCTAAAACAAGAACAACTATGAAATTTTTCATCATGGTGACAGCTCTTGAGAAAAGGCACAATTAACACACTGTAAAATATGGGGGGAAATTTCCCATTATCCAAAGTGACTTTATGTCACATACCTTCTGTTGGAAGTATAGAGAGCTACCCAAAAACCAGGACTTCTGGGAACTCTTTATGTGTTATCAACAGCATTTTAATTAAAGTGGTTTTGACAGAGAATTCCAGTACGTCTCCTGAAATTGATGATTTAACCTTACACATGGGAGTCCATTAATCTCTTGACATCAAAAATCATCATCCATGCTTGTAACAGGATTCCCAGTGCATTCCTCTGATCACATCACTCCCCAGCTCCAATCCCTTCAGAGGCTCCCCACTGCCTATTGAAGAAAATTTAAACTCCTTAGCCCAGAATTCAAGGACTTTTACAACCTATTTTTTCAGTCATTTAAAGTTACTTCTCTTTGAACCTTCTATATGTCATCTCAAAATTGGACTACTTTTGTTCTTCACTACTGTCTGGTGCCCTCCCCTTTCTCAGAACCTTTGGGTGCATCATCTCTTTAAGTCTGGAAGGGAGTCCCACTGACCTTTTCTTTGCCTATTGACTTCTTTCTCTTCCTTCCAAGACCTAGTTGAGCAATCACTTTCCCTTATGAAATAAGGGAAAGATGTGTGTGTGTGTGTAGATATAAATATATCTATATTCCTCCTTGAATTTCCCAGCTCACTTAATATCTCTTTCATGGATTTATCATAATCTAATTTAAATTGCGGTTACTGCTATACATGGTTTATATAGAGTTCTATGAAAATATGTCCCCTCTGTGGAGCAGGTACCATGCTTTAGTCATCTTTGCATTTCCAATATAAAGCACAGTGCCCCAAATATACTTCAAGAATTCATGATTCTCATTGCTGTGGATATCTCCACCAACAACAAACATAACTCTTATGTGACTTGTTCAATGGTCTTTCAGTGTTACCAAGACTAAACCCAACAAACAAAAAGTATTACCCTGTGGCAATTTAGAAATGAGCTGCTCTGAAATGAGCTAGTTTCATCCTCAGATGACAAGCTAAAAGTCTTTTTCCTACTTCAAAGTTTTCCAGCCAGGTACAACCAGTACTTCACTGATATAGTGATATCACAATGAATGAGGAACCAGTCAGATGTTAGTGGTACACACATAGTGGTTTTTTTTTTCTATAAAGCAATTGGGGTTAAGTAACTTGCTCAAGGTTACATGGCCAGTTATTTCTGGGTGTGGTGCTGAGTATCTGAGCCCAGATTTGATCCCCAGGTCATCCCGACACTGGAGCCGGTACTCTTACTCGCTGAGCCACCTGGCTGCCCCTAAGCAATTGGGGTTAAGTAACTTGCTCAAGGTTACACTGCCAGGTGTTTCTGGGTGGGTGTTAAGTGTCTGAGCCCAGATTCGATCCCCAGATCATCCCAACACTGGAGCTGGTGCTCTTACTCGCTGTGCTACCTGGCTGCCCCTACATAGTGGTTTTTTTTAATAAATAATGTTTGGAATCATGTTAAATGAGACTCAAGAGAATATGTGTTCATTTTAGGTACCCTGTGGGAGTGGATCCAATGTAAAATTTAGTTATTTTTACTCTTATACAATGAGTTCAATTTTTATAAAATAACAAAATAAGAATCAAATAAAACACAATAACAGTATTGTAATCTTCCAATGTTCATCTGGACAGGGCATGACAGTGTTATTTTCTTGTCACCAATAATGGACACTCCAACTTGGTTTCAAACTGTGATATTTCAATCTCAATTCAGGAAAAATTTAATATATTTCCTTATATCATGAGATTACTTCAGAAATCTTTTGTTTAAAAAATAATGAAACAAAGATATTTCTTAGAAAAAGGGGAATACAATAGCCCTTTGGGCTCTAGTATGATAAACTATTTATGTTCTCCCTCTCCCCTCCAATATATACATGTAAACACATCAGAGCCACATTAAAAAAAATGTTTAGGGGCAGTTAGGTGGTGCAGTGAATAGAGTACTGGTCACCTCAGACACTTAACACTGACTACCCATGAGACCTTGGGCAAATCACTTAACCACTATTGCCTGCCTTCATCCCCCCCTTCCCTCCAAAAAGCAAAAATAAAAATGTTCATATGGGTGCCATCATATAATTGAAGTCACGTTGGATTGAGATTTAGAAATGGGTTAAAATCTTTCACTGCTACTCACTATAGCTCCAGATTCCTTATGGAGAGGCATGTGAAAGATTTCTTCCAACACTAATATCCTCTGATCCTATAACTTTCCTGGGAATGGAACATTTTCCTAAGAGATTAATAATTAAATCATACATTGTTGGTAAGAAACATTCTCATTTCTATATTTGCAAACTATTTTTTGATAATAGCACATGCTATCATTATTATTTTACATAGGGAACAAACATGGTCATCACTAGTTTTTCTGATCAAAAATGATCTCTCCAGCATTCTGCCTCAACTTCTAACTTCAATGGGGGCAAATTCCCAAGTTAAAAAAAAACACACTGAACTACCTTATTCTAAAAGGAAAACAAGGTCACTGTGGGGTAGGGTTGGGAAATGAAATGTGAGCAAAGAGTGATTTCTACCCAACCCCTCTCTCCATTTACTGTGAATTTTTTTTTTCTAAACTATGAGGTGATGGCTAGGTGCTGAGGTGGAGGTGGTATTTCTCATGATCAAAGGCTACAATGCAGCAAAAGCAAAGAAAATAACACTGATCTGATAAACAGTACTTAAGTGACTAGGAGAGAAACCCATTGTTTTTTCCAAATCCCCAACATACCATGGACATTTTGGAAACTGATTGGTTCAACATCCAGAAGGAAATAAAAATGATAGCTATTTTAGGTACTTTGTGGTCTACAGAGTCCATTCCAATGATTTAGGGGTTCATGTAACATTCTATGAATTTTTACTAATTGCTTACTACATACAGTGCACCTATAATATGTTGTCATAGAATTTATGCGATTCTTTACAATTTGTGAAAAAGTTTACAAATATTACTACATTTAATCCTCACACTATCCCCAGGAGGTATATGCTATTATTATTATCCTCAATTTACAAATGAGGAAACTGAGACATACAGAGATTAATTGATTTGCTCAGGATCACAGTTTCTGAGGCTGGATTTAAGTAAGATGTAGGCTCTGTACTCACAGAGTCTACAAGAGGTATGAGAAATAGAACCATGATATACAATATTACTTGATAAGGCTGTCAAAGAGGAATAGAACATAGTCCTAAGTGAAAGCAGTGGAAGAAAATTCTGTTTTACAGATAAGAAAACAGGCTCAATGAGGTTAAAAGGTTTGCTTCTTGCCACAAAGCTAATGTGTGTTGAAGCTGAGTCACAAACCAAGATCTCTTGGCTGTCGGTCCTCAGCTCTTTCCATTATTCCTAGAAGAATAAATCATGATCAAACTGTAAGAATGTTCAAAAAAGAAGAAAGTTCATCGTAAACTCTTATAGTTTAGAGCTAGAAGGGACACACTAGACTTGTGGTCAAGAAAGACCTGAGGTCAATTATAGGTTCCAAAATGTCCTAGTTTTGAGACCTTAGGAAAGTCACTTAACCTGTACCTCAGTTGCCCCCTCTGTAAAAGTGAGGTGGTTGAACTCAATGGCCAATTAGATGCCATTAAAATCTAAGATCCTATGATATAGATTGGCAGCTTAGTTGTCTAGGGGCAATGAGAGTTTAAAGGACTTGCCCAGGATATTTTGGAGTCAGGAATTGAACACACATCTTCTTGATTCCAAAACTAATCCTTTATTAACTATGCAACACAGGTATTCAGCCTCTCATTTTACAAATTAGGAAACTGAGAAGTTTCAATGAGGCTAAGTGACTTGTCCACAGTCTCATAGCTAATAGGTATTGAAGGTGTCACCCAGATCCCCTGACCACACTTCCAAAGCTTGTCCCACAGCAAGTGATGCCACTCTGATGTGATGCAATTTTAGGTTGTGATTCTAGGTTAGGTGATGCATAATTCTTTCTGCCTTAGTCAGTGAAAAGGAGCCAAATTCTTCTTTTTTCTCAAGTTTTTCTTTAAAGGGATCCTTTTAGGGTTGCCCCTTCTCTGATGGAAATCCCTACAGCTTAGAAATTAGAGCTTAAAACAAGCCCTCCATTGCCATCGCTATAAAGGCACTGCTGTGAATTCTAAAGGACAGCTAGGCCTAAACTCCTCTTTTTTTCCCTGGTGCAATTTAGAAAAGCTGACTTCTAAACATCATTGCCACTGAATAGTTCCACAAGAGCTGGGATCACACTTCAGTCATCACCACACATTTCATGGTTCTTTTAACTCCCGTGGCATTTCCAGATTCCACTTTTTGGGACCTCAAGGAATTAAACCATAAACAGCAGAAAGAGGTTTTGAGCCTACAGGCAATAACTGAAGTTCATGAATCTCACTTCTTTAATTCTGTTCTGGAATATCCACAGGCATACACAAAGTATGAGCCCCCTGGGCATGCTAAGCCCATGACATAGTACTATGGAAACCATCACATCACACCCCACCAAGCCTCACTTCTGGATCCCCTTAGCTCTCCACAGCTGCAGGGTGCCTCAGGGAACAGATGAGTTTCTAAACAACTTTGTGTAACTGCAATCAGCTTTTAAATGCATTGGAGAGCAATTCTACAAAAAAAAAAATTTGTAAAGCAATGAATTTTTTGGTAATGTGAATTACTGAGTCCTGGCTCATCTATTTGGTCATTTTTTTTTTCAGGGAGAGAATAGATTTAATTCATTCATGCCTTACATGGTAAGTATTAATGGTTTCCTCAAGACATACTAAAGATTGTGTTAATGTAATCTTTCTCACTTTATCTCCACTTGTCTCGTTTGCCCCAGTGAATTGTAGGATCACAGACATAGAATCATAGGCCCAAAGCTAGAAAGGGCTTAAGATGACCAATGGAATTGAATTGTCTTAAGAAGACTCTGAAGACCACCTGGCAAGATAAAATGTCAGACACTGAGGTCTTTTTTCAAACTAAACTGCCATGTATCCAAACTCTACTGCAGAGAACATAAGTCATATGGGCTGCCCACAGTGTTCAAATGTAAAATATACACTTACCAAAAGGACTATTTTGTGAACTCACACAGGGCAAGCACTCACATGGTGGTCAGAAGAAACCATACAAGGACACTCTCAAGGTCTCTCATAAGAATTTTGGATTTGTGACATGGGAAACACTTACACAGGACTGCCCAGCATGGTGTGCCAACATCAAAGAGCGTGCTATTATCTGTGAGCCAGATAGAATCCAAGTAGCTCAAAAGAAACTCGAGATGCACAAATTTAGAGAACCTACCACAAATGTTTACATGGAGGGGCGGCTAGTTGGCACAGTGAGTGAGAGCACTGGTCCTGCCTTCGGGAGGACCTAGGATGAGTTCTGGTCTCAGATACTTAATACCCACACAAAATAACTGGCCATGTAACCTTGGGCAAATTACTTAACCCCAACTGCTTTAAAAAAAATGTTTACATGGACTATTTCTCCCCAACCTACGCCAGAACAACATTCCAAGCTTGTATTGGTCTGATCAGTCACAGTCAGACACACTAAAACTTGACTCTAGCATAGTGATGTCATTTTGGTCCTCTTCAAGAACAAAGGACAACAACCTAGCAGAAACTTGAGATCCAATCCTATTTCCAAGCTTGGTTATCTGGCATTATACTGACTGGGGCCCAAATAACCGAGATTTTGAAGCTGGTATTCAAATATCACTAAAACCAGGAACTACTCTCCTTGTTCAATTTCATTTCCTGCTATGTCCTATCATATACTTTTATACTCTACCAGGGGTGGAGATCCTGTGGCCTTCTAGGTTCTTGCATGCAGCTTTTTGACTGAGTCCAAGTTTTACAGAACAAATCCTCTTATAACAGGGATTTGTTCTGTGAAGTTTGGATTCAATCAAAGGGCTGCACTTGAGGACCTAGAGGACCACAAGTTCCCAACCCCTGCATCTAGGCAATAATGGAATATTTACTGTTTTATTTACATACCACAGGCTTTTTCATTCACTTGTATTTGCTTAGAATTTCTCTGTATCTGTAATGCTGTCCTCCAAGCCTCCTATCTTCACCAATTGGAACGGAATACAGTCAAGACCCATCTCAAACATCACTGTCTTCATTTTGATGTTATCTTTGAATCTCGATTAAGATACAATCATTTCATTCCAAGGCTTAGCAAAACATTTTGTCTTACAAAAAGTAGTGTCATATAATGGATTAGGGTGATGCATTAAGAATAAGAAGATCAGGGATCAAGGGGATTGCATTTGACAGTTATTAAGTACATAGGAAAGTCACAACCCAAATCTGTTTTCTCATCTGTAAATAGATAGCACTAGCAATGACACACACTCTCTCTCTCTGTCTCTCTCTCTGTCTCTGTCTCTCTGTCTCTGTCTCTCTGTCTCTCTCTCTCTCTCTGTCTCTCTCTTTGTGTCTCTCTCTTTGTGTGTGTGTCTCTCTCTCTCTCTCTCTCTCTCTCTCTCTCTCTCTCTCTCTCTCTGTCTGTGTCTCTCTGTCTCTCCCTCTGATAGATACTGGAAAGAAGGTGTTGTCTGAACATGGTTTAGTGTAGACATGCAAGAAACAATAGAAACCCATGGTTTAGGTGAATACCTTTCATGAAATATCACAGAGATTCAAAGGTCAACTACATAACAGTCATCTCTGACTAATACATATTACAGTTTCATAAGAGGAATCTCTGAATTTACTGTTTAAAATGTGAACTCCTTCACTTTCTTATGCATGAATGATTTACATAAAGACAATGACTCAGTGATCGCAATGCTATTCTTCCTCCTTTATTTATACAAAAACTGTGCCCAGATAACCAGCTTGCAGTATCCCACAAGGATAATTAGGAATGGGTTCTGGTGTTCATATGCCATGCTGAGAATTTCAGTGATGCATTTTCACAAAAACAGAGAATTCTGATGGAAAAGAAATAGTATTAAAGAAAAAAAATAAACTGTCCATCAACCCTGACTGATCATCCAAGTAACAAAAGTGGGGGTAATCACATAAGATTATATTCCTAAATTGATTTAAACTTTGAAAAATTATTTTACCACAATAAACCTGTAGAACAAGCAGAAAAAGAACTATGATCAGACAAGAACTTCAAAGCATAAAATGAAATCCTAATTGTTTATTGATTCATTCATTTATTTGGTTCATTTGTTTAATCAGCATAGAGAGCTCCCAGAACCACTACAGATAAGTGCCTGCTCTTCAAACCACGGTGCTAAAGAGTGGTCTTAGGGGCACCAAGAAGTTAAATGACTATGCCAGGATCACACAGCTGGAATATGTCAGAAAGGAGATGTGAATACAGGTCCTCCTAGGAACAAGCATTAGTATTCTAATTTTTATAAGAGAAATCTGAAGCCCCCAGATGGAAGGTGATTTGCCCATTGGTCACACAGCTCAAATAGGTCAGAGCCAGTATTTGGCCCTAGTTCTCCAGAGTTCAGGGTTTTCCACAGACAGTGAAGATGAAAGAGCCCTGAGTACATTTGAAGAAGTCTTGATCATTAGCCTGGATCTGAAATAATAAGTTGTGATCTTGGGGACTTCCACATGTGTACACTACTGTGCAAGAGGTAAGAAATACCTAAGTTCAAATCTAGCCTCAGATACTTAACACTTATTAGTTGTATGACTCTGGGCAAGTCGTTTAACCCTGCCTGATTGCCTTAAAACAAGAAAACATGATTGACTCCTGGAAGTCTCAGGGTACTCCAAAGTCTTTGGGAGATGTCCCAGAACTCTAGATCTCCCTTCATAGGTCTTCCACAATGGGAGGTTAAGGATCTTAGGATAACTGGGTTCCAAACCAAATCACTTACCAGTAGTTACTAGATGCAGGTTTTCATTATTTTTAACAAAATAATTTATGATTGGAATATTTTATTTTCCCACTTTCTCTTAAGAAAAAAGCTTCAATCTTAAACAGAATTTCCTTATTTTGTCAATTTACTAAAGACTTAGGCATTACCTCATCTTTGCTGAACCATGTTTTAATTTTCTGTGCATTTATTCAGTAACTTTGTTTTTTTAAAGGCAAGACCCCAGCAACAGTTTTAAACTGCAAGAAAACACTGCATGAATTAGTACACTGGGGAGAAAAGTGTTAAACAATTCTCAGATCCATTACCAACCTGCAAATGGGGTTGGATTTCTGACATTTCCTGGAGAAGGAACATTTAGAACTGAAGTGAGCTACTTCTAGAGAGGGGTTCTTAATCTGGGATCCATGTAGATGTTTTTAAAACATTAAATGCAAAAACAAATATTTTGATAGTGTTTTTATACCATTGGTTACTTTTGCAATTATATATATTTTATTTTATGCATTTAAAACATGATACTTAGAAGGGTTAAATAGGTTTCATCAGACTGACTGACAAAGGGGTCCAAGACACAGAAAGGTTAAGAACTACTGATTTAATGAGCAATATTTTGGTCAGATCTTAACTTACTTGTAAAGAGTAGCAGGGTAAAAACAAATTGAAAGTTTGCTCCACTGAAAATAGGTGACTAACTGTCATAGTTACTTAATTTTTGTTTTGTTTCCTGCAGATGGCCCATATATGTGTGTATGTATATGCATATATGTCTATGAATGTAGAATAGAGTATATACACATATGCACGTATACATATTATACATATGCATACATATATACACATACATATACACATATATATTTAATTCAGGAATGAATGATACATTTTCTTTTGAAAATATTTTTCCAATTACATGTAAAAACAATTTTAACATTCTTTTTTTAATTTAAGTTCCAAATTTTCTCCCTCCCTCCCTCCCTCCTCTCCCCACTCCTCAAGATGGCAAGTAGTTTAATATAGACCTTACATGTACAGTCATGCAAAATGTTTCCATATTATTCATGTAGCAAATGAAAACACAGACAAAAATAACAAGAAATAAACTAAAATAAAATAAATATTCTTCAATCTGCATTCAGACTCCATCACTTTTTTTCCTCTAGAGGTAGAGAGCATTTTTTTGTCATAAGTCCTTCAGAACTATCTTGCATCATTATATTACCAAGAATTGCTAAGTCATTTACAGTTGGTCATCATACAATATTGCTGTTGCTGTGTACAATGTTTACTTCATTTTGTATCAGTTCATATAAGTCTTTCCAGGTTTTTCTGAAAACCTTCTGTTTATTAACATATTTTTAGAGCAAGGGTTCCCAACCTGGCAGACACATGTCATCAGAGGATACAAGAAACTTGTCATGGGAGAATAGAGAACATTTGATAATAATGATATTATCTCACTGATATATTTCAAATGTAATAGCACTAGTTTGGGAAAAAAAAGTAGATTGGAGAGAGGAGAGTGAAGAGGAGGCAGAGTAAGGATAGAAATGTTTCAGTACCTCAAAAAAATTTAAAAAAACAATTGAAGGAATAATTTCTGCTGACCAAAACCAAATGAGGAAACCTTTGTTCTTCTTAACAAGCAAGAATAAAATCAGCAACAATGATCCAGTGAAAGACAAGCTAAACGATTTCCATAATAACTAGAAATTTCAAACTGAATTCCAGTCAAAGGAGTTGCACATTTTTAGAAGAGTACATCCCATTCAAATTAAATGGGTCCACATGGCTCTAATTGAATTTATAACAATGTATCTGTGAATCAGAATTATCAGTTATATTCTCCATCAAATCCGAAGCAAGAAATAAACTGGAGGAGTAGACTATGTGGGAGCACTTTCCAAAATTCTACTCAGAACAAAATACTGGTGAAGAGAAAGAGAATCAAGGTTCTCACTAATTTATTTGTCTGTATTCTGATGAAAATTTATGATACTAGAAATAGTTTTATTCATCAAATCAGAGAGCATATGTAATGTGCTTTGGAAACCTTAACGTACTACATAAATGTTAGCTATTATTCATAGTATTGATGAAAGAGTAATGTATCTTCTTATGAATATATGCGTCGTAAACTCCAGAATTTATTTCCTTTCATATTAAATATGGGTTATGGGAGTGAAAAAGATTGGGAAGCCCTCTCTTAGGTGCCTAAAGGACCAAGATTCAATGACTAGCCTAAGTCTAACAAAGCCTTGGTATGACAAAGACAGGATAGGAACCCAGAGTTCCCACTGCTAAGACTAGATCTCTACCCAACTCTACAATACTCCCTCTCAGTGCTACCTTGAATAGCTACTAACCATGAAAATTCACACTTCTATATTTTACAGGTGACACAGCATTTTCCTCCTAACAACTCTATGACTCCACTATACAGATAAGAAAATTGAGGCCCAGTAAGGTGAAGATGCTATGTTAATATTAGTCAGCTTGTAACAAAGCAAAGCTAATGTAATCTAATTTTAAGTCCGCTGCCCTTTTGCCAGACTACCTTTTATGCATTAAGAATAATGCATTATGCATGCAGCCTAAGACACAGCATTGATAGTTGTTAGTAGAATTGTACAGGTGGGAGAATCCTTAGGAATCCTATAGTCCAATATGTTCATTTATTAGATGAGGTCAGTGAGGCCTAATGAGAGGAAGCTGCAGTCTTGCCTACTTACTGGCAGGGCTGGGGCTAGAACTCGGATATCTTTATACACCATGCATTATTACTGCTGGAACACTTTCTACCTACTCAAAAGCAACAAAGACATTAGATTCATAAAATCTCAGACTTGGAAGAAACAGCAGAGGTTCACTGGTCTAAACCGCACCTGGACAATTCTCATTTTAGAATTTTAACAACTGAGGCACACAGAAGTTACTGATTTACACTGGGTCACAAGGTAATTTACAGTACATGAAAGAAAGAAAGGAAGAAAGAAAGAAAGAAAGAAAGAAAGAAAGAAAGAAAGAAAGAAAGAAAGAAAGAAAGAAAGAAAGAAAGAAAGGAAGGAAGGAAGGAAGGAAGGAAGGAAGGAAGGGAGAGAGGGAGGGAGGGAGGGAGGGAGGGAGGAAGGAAGGAAGGAAGGAAGGAAGGAAGGAAGGAAGGAAGGAAGGAAGGAAGGAAGGAAGAACAAAATGAATTTATTAAATGCTTACTATGGGCAAATTGAAATGCTGGGGATGCAGACAGAAAAGCCAAGCAGTCCCTGTTCTTAGGTTGAGGTTAAAAACACATATGGGAAGTTTTCACTGCAGGGTATTTGGAAAGACTCAGGGGTATTTGAGGTTTAGTGGGAAGACAGATGTTAATGCATCCTCTTCAGTGACATCCCGATTAATAAAGTTGTAAATATTCCTGATGCTAAATTTTTGGAAATGCAAAGTACTTTTGTGGGGAAAACATTCTTTTTGGTTTTTTTTAGTTGTGGCTGCTGAGGATTTGGAGGGCTGCAGAAACCACTGAAATGGTTGCCTGGTCATATCTACACAAAGTTATTCCCCTGGATGACATCTTCTTTGACTGGGCTGGAAATAGGGCTAGAGGTGGTAAAAAGCTTGTTATTCCCAGGACTCATGGGCTTACTTGCCCATCCATGGCAGGTGGTTGTGGTAGAGCTGGGGATACCAGCTCTTGATTGTTCCCCTGGATGATGGTTACAGTTGACCACTCTGAAAACTGGCAAAAATCAAGACTAGAAATTAAGTCTTTTGCCTTCCAGCCCAGAGTTCTGAATCTGCTATACTACCATGCAGATTCAATTTCCCATTGTCAATGTAATGATGAACATGGTAACTGGAACAACAACAACAACAATAAGTAATTAACATCTACATTGAGACATGTACCCATGTGCACACGTACGTACACACACACACACACACACACACATACACACAGATACAGGAAACATCACAGATAATTGGGATATTCTGCTTAACAATTAATAAGCAACTTAGTGACTCCAAAATTCCTTTGTATTTTTTATTAATAATAATAGTTAATATATATCACTTTAAGGTTTGCAACATGCTTTACTATATTAATAGAAAGATCAATGCACTTGGTATTGGACCTGAATTCTATTTCTGATTTTCTACTTACAATTGGGGTGGGCTAAGGCAAGTCACTTAAACTTTCTGGAACTCAAATTTCTCATTTGCAAAAAACAAAACAAAACAAAAGAAAAAAGAAGGGGGAGCAGAAGTGAAGATGTTTAAAGTCTCTTATGGCTCTTGGTCTAAGATCTCAAGAATTCTGGTTCAAAGTTTCATCAATTAGCATTTGTTAAGCATTTACTATGTATAAGGCCCTGGGGAAACAAAGAGGCAAACTGCCCAGCAGTCAAGAAGCTTAGGATCTAATGGGTGGGACAACAAGCAAACAAATATGTACAAGCAAGGTATATAGAGAATGAATCTGAAATAATTTACAGTAGGAAGGCACCTGAATTAACAAGCACCAGAGAAATGCTACCTATAAAAGGTGGGATTTTAGCTGGGACTTAAAGGAAGCCAGGGAGGAAAGTCTTTGGAACAAAAGATGGAGTGCATTACCAGTATGAAGGACAGCCAGAGAGAACAGCCAGAGCCCAGAGATGAAGTGCCTTTTTCACAGAATCTCCAAAAGGCCAGTGTCAATGGATCAAAGAATGCACACCAGGGAAGAAAGTGTAAGAAGAAAGGAGGGTATGTTTTGAACAACTTTTGAATGCCAAACAAAGCATTTTGTATTTAATACTGGAGAATATGGGGAGTCAATAGAATTTATTAAGTAGGGAGGACCTGAGCCTTGGGAAAATCACTTCAGTATATGAAGGGAGGATGGACTGTTGTGGGGAGACACTTGAGGCAGAATGGTCCACCAACAGCTATTGTAATAATCCAGGTATGAGATGATGAAGGTGTGCTCTAGAATGATGACAGTGTTAGAGAAGGGCATCATTCTTTCCATCACTATGTGGCCTTTCTTTCAATTCTCTATTCTTTCTTTCTATTCTTTATCTATATCTCTTATTTTTGTAGTTATTCTTTATCTCTATCTATTCTTTTATCCTATATCTCCTTTATTTTTACTCTTCATTCCATTCCTTTATCACAACCTCTTACTCTCCTTCAGGATCCCGTCACCTCATTCCCCAAATACATCAATTGCTTCCTCATTTGTTTCCCTATAGTAAGTCTCTCCTCATTTGCCTTGTATATTAATGAAAAATTAATCTTTTTAAACTTCTTGCTTTTCTCTGACTCAAAAAGTACTATGCCTAGTCAACAAATTTAGTTGGGCTTTTGAGAGAACAAGTACATTCTATCACTAGTACTATAGCTTGAAGCCACTTAAAAATGTTATTTGGCAACTATGTCCACTAACTCTCTCAAAATCCTTCAGTACTTCTTCACTTTCTGCTAAATAAAATGCAGATCTATAAGCCTGGAGGTGAGGGTCCTCAACACATGGGTCCCTGTTTGTAATTCCAGATTTTACCTACATAAAGGTCCTGCTCTAGTAAAATCAGCTGATTCCCATAACTGCCTCTCACTTTTCAAATAATGTACCCTCTAAATGAATGTGCTGATTACCTTCTAACTTTCTGCCTCTATTTATTAAAGCCTTATTCACCTTTCAAGGCTTGATGTCATTTCATTCTGGAATCCTCTTCCTTTCCCTCCTATTTGAAGTGGTCTCTCTGTTCTCTAGCTAAAGGACTTATGGTATACAACACTCAAAGGTAAATATTAAGTGATACACTGCATTGTATTGTAATGATTCATGTAAATCCATTTCCCCTGATAGAGGGATAACTCTTTGATTATGAACTCAGAGACAATATGACAGTGAAAAGAGTGTTAGAATCAAGGAACTGAGGTTCTTCTATCCAAGCTCTAAGATTTTTTTAGATTATTTCATCTCTGTAAGTTTCAGTATACTTATCTGTAAAATGGAAATAATTGTCATTAAACTAATAATTACAGGGTCCTTGTGTGGAAAGCACTTTGTAAGTATTAAAGTACCATGTAAACATAAACTACTAATAATATTTGGTCAACAATTATGTCTTATTCTTGCTCAAATCCTGATATATTATGAAGGGGGATATTCAAATAAGGGACACCATAAATATTTGCTGTGGTGAATGAATTCATTTTGTACCTGCCCATGAAAAGCACCCCCCTCCACAAGTACATGCTCTACTATTGTTAGTTTTGTACAGACATACAGAGAATGAACAATTTTAGATAATTATATTCAGAATCAATCAGCAGCCTTTTAAAGCCTGTAATCTAGGGTTTAGTAAGAATCAAAATGTTTCACATAAAGAAAACACAATCAGATAAAATGTCAGACTAGGAAATAAATGAATAAAAGTGATCACAAGAAGATGACATCCCTGTATGATTCCCTAACCTAATCAGGGAACAAAATCTTGGATTCTTCTCAACAATGGGTATTGATATATCTCTCCAGGCTAAGTTCAAGTGTACTATTCATTCACTAGTGAGTGGAATAGGAAGCCCTGTGGCAGAGTGGGAAAAGGCTGCATTTGGAGGCATAATCACGGAAGCTAAGTGTTAGAAGAGAGTGCAAAGATCATTTATTCAACTTCCACCTAATCAAGAAAGAAATGCTTCTAAACTATCCTTGAGAAGTGGACTAGCTTCTAGCTTCTGCTTGAAGAACTTCTTTTATTTAGGAATGATCTACCTATAGGAGGCTACTTGTGATAGTGATCATTGTTAGGAAGGTGTTCATTAACCTATCTTGTCACTGCACCTAGTTTTGTCCTCAGGAGACAACTAGAATAAATCTAATTTCTAATCCTCATAAGAGCTCTTTAAATGATATGTCATTATACCATATTATATCATAATGTAAGGTGTAACTAGTTGACATAGTTTTTTTTTTTAATAAACCCAACATCAGCAGACTTGGCAATAGCAAAGGCTCATAGTAGTAAACATTTGAATGATGGAATATTCTGTTCCTTCCCCATCTGGATGTTTATATCCCAGTGGTACAGGTCTACACTGGAACAGATCCAGGGGCATCTGTTTCTAGTACAAATCTTTTATTTAAAAAAACTAATTTAGCCTCTGTCTGGCCACACTTAGTAGAGTAGGAGCAAAGAGGGGTAGAGAAGGGACTAAAATATACACAGGTAGTTACTTCAGTTTGGAGGATTATGGATGCAGAGGTGTAAGAAATTATAAAGGTCATCTAGTCCAAGTTTCTCCTTTTATATCAGAGGAAACCAATGCCCAGAGGTCATGGGACCTACCCAAGAGCACACAGGTAATTAACAACCCTGGAGTTTGAAGTCCTTTGACTTCAGATCCAGAATTCTTTGCTTTCAGAGGAAATATATTTAATCCCCTATTCTGCCACTTACTACTTATGTGAACTTGGGCAAGTCATTTCCCTTATTTTCTCCTCTGTAAAAGGGGGAGATTAGAGTAACTGGCCTCTAAGGTCCCTTCCAATTCTCAGTCTATAGTCCTATACCCCTCATCCCTAACCATGGGAAATGGGGAATTTTTTGTCCTAAAGAAACTTCTTGGAACCACTGAGATGGAAAGGAAGGAAGGAAGGAAGGAAGGAAGGAAGGAAGGAAGGAAGGAAGGAAGGAAGGAAGGAAGGAAGGAAGGAAGGAAAGAAGAGAAAGAAAGAAAAAGAAAAACCTGACATTTGAAAACCATAATCATCTACTTCAGCTGACTTCTAGTTCTTTACTCTCCCACTTGACTGCAGTGTGGAGACAGTCTAAAATAGACAGAGAGTAAAAAGAGCTGACAGGAGCCGAGAGCTGTCTGTGGTCCTGACTCAGCCAGCACATCAGAACTGCTGTCTGGCAGCTGAGAGCTTCAAGCTTCTCTTAGGATTTGTAAACAACCAATCACTCCTGCATGGCACCTGAGGACAAATGAGCAAGAACCAGAACTCCACCTGTTTTGGAGCAGGTGCCTTGGCACCTGTGCCTATAGAGCTCAACAAGGAGATCAAAGCCTGTTGTCATTGTCATGTTCACCAGGTCCCCTTCTCAGCCTGTGCAGCTACAAAGTGAAAGAGCAACTGATGAAATTACCTTCCCAGGGAACCCAGAACTCCATAGCATCTGGCAGCTGCTCTTTCTAGCCCTAAATGTCATGATTACATCAATATCCTGCTCTTGGTTGAGGTCCTAAGCTCTAGTTTGGGAAAAGTTTATCTCTTTTGTTAATCCACTTTTGCCCAGGATTGTTTTTCAGGTACCTAATTAAAGTGTGGGGTTGAGGAAGTTCAGTGAAAGATCCTGAACCTCAGTGTGGCATAATGATGAAACGTCTCCTGGAGTGTAACAAAAAGCGATCTAGGCTTTGTGGGAAAGGACCTGGCTGAGAAATCTACCTCTTTTCCTTAATCCCTAAGTGATAGTGATTACTTCAGTTTCCACATTAATAATAATAAAGGGGTTGGGTTAAACTAATGAGACTCTTGTTGGTCACTTCAGAGTTTGCTTTCTATGATTTTAGGAGCTAACAAACATTAATTAAACATTTACTATATGCCAGAAGTTGGATACACAAAGAAAGGCAGAATCACAGTCCCTGCCCTCAATTATAAGATATATTATATTAGTTTAATAATTATTAAATAATTAATTAATTGCATTAGTTTAAAAGTAATATTGAAAAATCCTTGGGGTGGCTAGGTGGTGCAATGAATAGAACACCAACCCTGGAGTCAGGAGGACCTGAGTTCAAATCCAATGTCAGACACTTAACACTTACTAGTCATGTAAGCGGGCAAGTCAGTTTGCCCTAATTGCCCTGCATTCTTCCCTCCAAGAAGCAAAAAAAATAAAATAAAATAAAATAAATCCTTAATCTTGAATCTCAATGTTAATCTTTGGGCCCTCCACATTTGATACCTCCCTACCTTTCCAGCTTCATTTTATATTACTTTTCTATATATAATATTTTGACTGCTGAACATTTTCTACTTGCTGAAAATATACTATTATGGAGACTATGGAGGTTGGGAATGAAAATGGATTTTAAACACTGAACATCCTGGCTCAAATACTACTTCTGATGTTTTACTCCCTGTGTGACCCCAGGAAAATCCCTTAGCATCTCTAGTTCTCAATTTAATCATCTATAAAATAATGGGGAATGGCTAAATAATTTCTGAGATTCCTTCCAGCTCTAAATCTATGACCCAATGAACATCTTTTCCACCATTTTACCTTTGCCCCATTCTCAATGGCTGAAATGTCCTCCTTTTTAATTCTTTAATTCCTTATCATCCTTAAAATTATAACTCAGATTCCAGTTCCTACATGACATCTTCTCACATCACCCATAGCAGCTATGACTTGTATCTCTCTAATATCTTTAATATACAAGATAGCTTAATATAGTCATTTCTTTTAGTAACCTATATTCCTATCAGACCACAAATTGTTGATGACAGAGTTTGTTTCTTTTCTAAACTTTTTCAACTCTACAAAAGCCTAGCAGAGTGCATTGCACACAGTAGGTTTTTAAAAGCATTCATTAAAGCATGGATGCTTGTTGAGCTTAAGATCGAATCATTAGAATTCTATAGAGGAGGGTAAAGAGGAAAGAAAGTAAAATTTAAAATATTTCCTCCCTCTCCAAATAAAAAGGGTGAAGAACTATGAGTAGATAGTCCTTTCAACAGAGTAATCAAACATAGCTTGCATGTGACCCACAACACTCCAGAGTAAGGTCCATACCTGATTAAAAATATTTAGGAAAGATTTAACTTACTAAAAATACAATGGAATTTTGAAAATGTTAATATGTAATTTTCTAAGTCAATATGCCACCTAGAGGGATCCTTAGGTATGTTTTTCTTAACTATTCTTTATTTTAATATTCTTTTCTTTTTAAATTTTGAGTTTCAATCTGTCCCTTCCTCCTTTCCCACTCACTGACTAGGCAAATAATATGATATCAATTTTGCATGTAAAATAACATTTACATATTAGCCATATCACAAAAAGGGGAAAAATTAGGTGAGAAAAATTATACTTCAGTTTGCATTCAGAATTCATTAGTTCTCTCTCCAAAGGCAAATAATATTTTTCCATCATGAGTCCTTTGGAATTGTCTTGAATCATTTTATTGATCAGAATAGCCAAGTTAATCATCATTACCACATGGTTATTAATGTGCACAATGATCTCCTAGTTCTTCTCACTTCATTTTCTATAAGTCATTGTATGTTTTTTTTTTTCTGAACTACCCCCCTGTAATGGGAATGTAAATTTTTAAGATCTTCCCTGCCCCTAGGCTAAAGTGCACCTGAAGCCTGGGGTAGGGGAGGCTTGTTTTTCAGTAGATACTTTTTGATTGGCCAGTGAGTCAATAAGGTTGTTACATTCTCTGAGGCAGGAGAAAGCTATATAAGCACTGATGTGTAGCTTTGTTTGGGGGCTCACTTTGAGAAATGTTCTGTTATTTGATGAAACTCTGGGAAGCCATTGTTGAGAGTCTCCTGGCTTTGAAAATCCCAATGTTGAAACCCAGATTTTAATTTGGTATGGATGTAATGGTTGGACAGTTTGGAAACTGTCTACTTGATCTGTTTCTCTGTCTTGATAATTCTGTCTGTATATTCTGAAGTTCAGGGTGCTAACCTTTTTCCCCTGAACTAGGTAAATGATATATATGTCTGACTGATTAAAGTAAGCTTGTTAACCCATTTTGAGTTTCTTTCCTTTAACAAAGCAGATCTAAGAACCTGTGTTGGCAGCCACCCTGGGATGCTAGGGTGCTTGCTGCTACACCCCCCCCCCACATCAATTCTAATATCACAATGGTACTTCAACATAATCGTATACCACCATTTGTTTAGTCATTTCCCAATTGATGAAAATCCCCTCAATTTTCACTTCTTTGCCTAAAAGGACAAAAAAAACTGCAACAAATACTGTGTGGGTATGGGTATGGGTGTGGTTTTGCTTTCTCTTTGCTCTATTCAGGAAATAGAGCTACTAATGGCATTGGAGGATCAAAGTTTTATAGTCCTATGAGCAAAGTTACAGATTGTTCTCTATAATAGTTGAAACAGTTCACTAACTCCACCAAGAGTTCATTAATGTATCTATTTTCCCTCATCCTCTCCTGAATTCTTTATTTCTTAAAGGTACAAAGTGGTACTCCAGAGTTAACTTTGCCTTCCTCTAATCAACAGTGATTTGGAGCATTTTTTTCATAAGGCTATGAAATCTATGATTTCTTCTCCTGAAAACCAACTGCTCATATCCTTTCACCCTTTGTCAATTAGGAAATTACTCTTATTTTTATAAATTTGACTCAATTCCCTATATGTTTGAGAAGTAAAAACTTTATCAGAAAAATTTGTTATAAAAATTTTGATTTTACTTCATTGTCTATGGTAGCTTTTAGCAAAATGTAATTTCTCTGATTGTCTTATTTAATTAGATCCATTTTTTTGCTTTTGCTTTGTCTGAGATCATGTTTGCTCCCCCTGTCTTTTTCACTTTAGCTAAAGCATAATAGTCTCTACTCAAGCCCTTTATTTTATCTCTGTGTGTATCTTTCTTCTCCAAATGTGTCTTTTGAACAAAACATATTGTTGGATTCTAGTTTCTAATCCATTCTGCTATCCACTTTAATTCAATGGATAAATTCATCTCATTCACATTCATAGTTATTGTTATATCATAGTTATAGTTATGATTATGAACTGTTTATTAACCTCCATCCTATTTTCTTTTGTTTATTCTTCTTTTTCTTTTTTTAAACCTCTCTGTCCTCAAAAGTCCATTTGGCTTCTGACTACTGCCTCCCTTAATCTGCCCTTACTTTTGTCATCCTTCCTGTATCATTTATCCTCTTCCCCTCATATTTTCCTATTAGGTAAGATAGATTTCTATACACAACTGAGAGTGTTTATGTATGTGTGTGTACACACACATACACACAACCAATATATACACATACATATGGACATATAAACACATGCATGCATACACATACATATATATGTGTGTGTATATTCTTCCCTGTTTGAACGAAGTTAGATGAGAGCAAGATTCAAGCACTGCCCACTCAGCCCCATTTTCCCCTCCACTATAAAAACCTCTTGCTTATATCTTTTATGTGAGAAAATTTCCCCTCTTCTAACTCTCCTTTCCCCCTTCTTCTAGTGCATCCCTCTTTCTCATCCCTACATTTTTTGAGGTCATCCCAACATGATCAACTCACAGATGTACCCTCTGTTTATGTAGACTCCTACTAACCTCCCTAATAATGCAAAAGTTTTTAGGAGCTACATGTATCATCTTCCCATATAGGAATGTAAACAGTTTAACTTTATTGAATCCCTTATGATTACTCTTTCATGTCTTTTTTATTCTCTTGAGTCATCTGTTTGAATGTCAGAATTTCTACTTAGCTCTGGCCTTTTTGTCACAAATGTTTGGAAGTCCTTTATTTCATTAAATATCCATTTTCCCCCCAAATGATTATACTCAGCTTTGCTGGATAGGTTATTCTTGGTTGTAATCTTAGCCTTGCTGAACATCATATTTCAAGCCCTCTGTTCCTTTAATGCAGAAACCACTAAATCTTGTGTGCACCTGACCGTGGCTTTATGATATTTGAACTGTTTCTTTCTGCTGTTTGCAATATTTTATCCTTGTTCTGGGAGTTCTGGAATTTGATTATAATAATCCTGGAAGTTTTCATTTTGAAATCTCTTTCAGGAGGCGATCAGTCAATTCTTTCAGTATCTATTTTATCCTCTCAATTTATAGTATCAGGAGAGTTCTCAATAATTTCTTGAAATATGATGTTTAAGCCCTAATTTTTTTATCATGACTTTCAGGTAGTCCAAATAATTCTCAAATTATTTTTCCTTTATTTTCCAGGGCAGGTGCTCTTCTGATGAGATTCTTCTGATGAACTTTTTTAAACTTTATCTATTTCTTGAGGTTTCATGGAATTATTAGCTTCCACTTTTCCAATTCCAATTTTTAAGGAATTATTTTCTCCAGGGTGTTTTCTTCCTTCCTTCCTTCCTTCCTTCCTTTCTTTCTTTCTTTCTTCTTCCCTCCCTCCCTCCCTTTTTCCCTCCCTCCCTCCCTCCCTCCCTCCCTTCCTTCCTTCCTTCCTTTCTTTCTTGCTTTCTTGCTTTTTGGAGGGGCAATTGAGGTTAAGTGACTTGCCCAAGGTCACATGGCTACTTTTTGTGTTAAGTGTCTGGAGGCCGGATTTGAACTCAGGTCCTCCTGACTTCAGGGCCAGTGCTCTACTCACTGCACCACCTAGCCACCCCTGTAGCTCTTTTTCAATTCAAGTCAATGTTGCTTTTTAAGTTCTTTCTTCAGTGAATATGTTTGTGCCTCTTTTACCATTCTGACAATTCTGTTTATTTTTTTAAGGCATTATTTTCTTCAGCATTTTTTTGGCATCTTTTTTACCAATCTGCTCATTCTCTTTCCATAATTTTCCTGTATCACTCTCTCATTTCTTTTTTTTTTTTTCAAATTTTCCCCAACCTCTTTGATCTCTTTAACCCTTCTAGGTATTCATGCTGACCTTGGGTCCAACTAGCATTTTTCTCTGAGGCTTTGCTTGTAACTGCTTTCAAATTATCATCTTCTAAATTTATGTCTTGGTCTTCCTTGCCAAAAGCATAGCCTTTTATGATGAAGTTCTTTTTTGTTATTGTTGTTGTTTGCTCATTTTCCTAGCTTATTTCTTCACTTTGAACTTTACATTAAAGTTATGTTCTGCTCACCTGGCAGTGGGGACTCATGCTTGCAATATTTATACTTCTTTGTGCTACTTGTTTTTGGAACTAGGTTGGGGAGTATGTATGTTTTTAGTGCTTCCTTGGGTGAATGTTAAATTGGGAGAGGAGTGGTCACTGCTCTCTTGGTCTACACTGTTATCTTTACCCAGGAAGTGCACCTGCTTCCTTGCAGTCACAAGTATTGGTGTTCTTCTTATCCCTGGAACTCTAACTAGGTCTCCTGCTCCCTTATGACTGATCACAAGTGTCCCTTTAAGCCCTGGAATGGTGACCCATAGCTGCAACAGAGTTGCTATGCAGCCCTAGCTGCAACAAGTAGCAGCAAAGGGTCCCCTGTAATCTCTTTCTGACTGGTTGCCCAACCCCCTCATTGTCTCTGAGCAGAGAGCTCCTGAAGATGCTGCTGCTGTAGTTGTGGTTGGCTCCAAAACCTACTGCTAGTATTTCTGCCACGCTCTGGACCTGTTACCACCCTACTGTGAATCTCCTAAGGTGTGTTTGACTGTAAAAATGTCTCCTGACCTAATGTTGATGCTCATGGTACTCCAAAATATGATTTGCATTATAATGTTAAAGTTGTTTGGAAGGGAATGCTGGAAGAGTTCAGCTAGATCCTAGTCTGTACTCTACATTAGGGTTTCTTAAACTTTTTTTCTGCTCAAGACCTCTTTTCCTGTTTCAGCAGCAATTCCTTGGAGTTGCATGGTCTGAAGGAATGCACAGTGCAAAGTGTTCATGCTTTGTTTTCAGAACCAAGGCTGCAGTGAAGATGTCCAATGCAATATGGCCAAACACTGCCAGAAATACCTAAGATTCATTGCATGTTTGATTTTTAATTAATTTACGGTTGCTGCACATTCAGAAATCTTTTACTGTTGCCAAATTTTTCATGACCCCATATGGGGTTGCAGCTCACAGTTTAAGAAGTACTGCTTACATCTTGACTCCACCTCCTTAGGTACATTCCAATGGTCTTCATTTCTATTTGAGTCTGACCTCAATGGTTTACATGATCATAGTAATTAATGGGCAATACGGACACATGTCAATCTAGCTCAAACACCAATAGAAGACTGATAAGGAAATTGGTACTTCTAGTTCTACAATCAATTGGCACAACTGAACTAATAATCTGGTTATGGAAGGGGAGAGAAAATTAAGTGATCTCTGGATATATACTTGGAAACAAAAGGTGGGATTATCTTATAGGTTAGTGGATATTAAGGAACATAGATGGGCTTCATATTCATCTTAAGGGTTTATTTTTTAACAGTTTGCAATCCACTAATAGGGCATTCACTCCTACAAAAAGTCACATGCTATCCTCCTCATTGCTATTCCCAGCTTCTTACTTTGGCCTGGTATAGGAAGTGAAATTGTATGTCAAATGTGGAGCCAAATCCTTGGAAACTGGGTTATTAGAAGCATCATAATATTCCTGGATGACCAGCCCAATGTAAGGAGGATATGAGGGTTTATAAGAAGGTAGAGAAAGGTAGTCACATATTTAATTTTTTTTTCATTCAACAATCACTCTAGGTATCTCTATCTGAATGTCCTCCTTTCTCTCAGCAAAATGGGTCTGCTCTAACCATCAGGAAATAAAATGATTTGATGGCTTAAGCTATTCCTCCTAACTAGAATGACCTTCCTTTTGCTTATAGCTATATAGCACCTTAAAGTTTGTAACGTGACCAATAAATGTTATCTCATTTTATTGTCAAAACCTTCAAAGATAGGTGCTATTATCATCTCTATTTAACAGATTAAAAAAAACAAATCATATAGACATTAAATGACCTCCAATCCCTTGACTCCTCAATTCTCTCTTGGGTTATCTCCCTTCTCCTCTCTTTCCCCCATCTTGAACTATGATGAATCAATTCAGATTGATATTGCCCTTTTTCTTGAGGTCTTAGCTCCCTTATTTCACCTATTGCACCCTCAACTGCAAGCCTCAACCTTGGATCACTCTCAACATCTACCACTTTCATACACACACACACACACACACACAGGTGAATATGTGATAAAAATCATACATAACTTCTGATTAGGTCCATTAAAAATTTGTGTTACACAACCTCAATTGGTCCTCAACCTACTATACCACTCTCAATAGAAATTATTCTAAACCTTTTCATCCCTCCTCAAAATTTCCAATGTCTCTTCTTCCTCCCATCCTCTAAACTGAGAATCTTGCCTCATATTTCATAGAAAGAAAAAACTTGTGGCCATTTGTTTTGTTTCCCAATTCTCCCTTCTTCATCATTGTTTATCACTCATATACCTTCTGCCACTATCTCCTTCTTCACCCCTGACATACATGATGAAATGGTCTTATCCCTTACCAGGCTAAGCCCTCTATTTACACAACCCATCCCATCACATCCCATCACATCCAACAGATTGTCCCCTAAGCCACCTTGACTGTATCACTTATTTTCAATTCTCTCTGTCTGAGGCTCCTTCTTTCCAGCCTACAAGCATGTGCATGTCTCTCTCATCCTCAAAAAATCCTCACTTGATCCTTCCATCCTTGCTACCTCTTGTCATATACCTCTTCTGCCTTTTAAGGATAAGCTTGAAAAGTCTGTCTAAAATAGATGCCTCTACTTTCACTCCTTTAACAGTCTTCTTAACCCCTTACAATCTGGCTTCCATTATCATCATTTGACTAAAAATGCTCTTTATAGAGTTATCAACAATCTCTTAAAAGCCAAATCCAATGGCCTTTTCTCAATCCTCATTTCCTCAACCTCTCTATAGCCTTTGACACTGTTGATCACCCTCTTCTTGATAGGCTGTTCTCTAGGCTCCAGGGATGCTACCTTTTCTATTTTTTATTAATCTCCTTTGCTGGATCTTCATTCAGACCATGCCTTCAAACCATAAGTGTCCCATAAGGCTCTGTCCTGGACTCTCTTCTCTTCTTCATCTATATTTCTTCACTTAATGATCTCATCAGCTCCCATGGATTTAATTGACATCTCTGTGCTGATTATTTTGAAATCTACCTATCCTGCCACAAACTCTCTGACCTCCAATCACATCACCAACCTCCAGACATCTCTAACTAGATATCTAATAGAAATCTTGAATTCAGCATGTTCAAAACTGAACTCATTATCATTCCCTCTAAACCCTCCCCTCACTCTTACCTCCCCTATTACTGTAGAGGGAGTCACCACTGTCTCTCATCAATCATATACTTTCTGTTGCCAAAGCCTGCCATTTTCTCCTTTGCAACATCTCTCAAATACGCCTCCCTTCTCTCCTCTAACAGAGCCACTGCTCTGGTATAGGCCCTCATCACCTCGCATCTGAACTGTTGCCGTAGCCTACTGGTGAGTCTGCCTTCCTCAAGACTTCCCCCACTCCAGTCCATCCTCTATCCAGTCAGCGAAGTGATTTTCCTAAACAGAAGCTCTTCCCATGTCACCCTCCTACTCAGTAATCTCTAGTGGCTCCCTCTTTCTTCCATACAAAATCCTCTTTTGGTTTTCAAAGTCCTGCATAACCAAGTCCTCCTCTATTTCTCTGATCTTCTTACAGCTTACTCCCCATTACATACTATTTGACGTTGGCCTACTGCTTGTTCCATGAACAAGATTCTGCATCTTTTGGCTCTGGGCATTTTCACTGGCTATACCTGATGCCTATAATGCTCTCCCTTTGCATCTCTGCCTACTTGCTTCTCTGGCTTCATTTAAGTGTCAAAGAAAATTTCATTATTTTCAGGAAACCATTTTTAATCTGTCAATTCTAGTGCCTTACGTCTCTTAATTGTTTACTGTTTATCCCATATGGAGTTCGGTTTGCTTATTGTCTCCCCTTTTAGTTGTGGAGTTCTTTGAGAGTGTAGAACTTCTAATGCAGCACTTAACATAATGCCTGGCACAGAGTAGGTGTTTAAACATTTTAATGACTGACTTCCCCAAAGTCATATAGCTAGTGGTTGAAGCTGGATTTGAGCTTAAATCTCTAGGTCCAACACTCTATCCTTCATCTAGTTGCCACATAAACCTGAATCTGTAAGGTTCAGCTCAAATTCCATTCCTTCCATGAAGCCTGTTGAAGATCTAGATGCAATCCTTATTATATGGCTTAAAAGCAAAATGAACCTAATAAGTCATTTTACCTCTCTGAGACTCCGTTTCCTTATCTTTAAAACAGGGACAAATAATGCTTATGGGTATTATTTACATTTATCATATGCCCATAATTTAATCATTTTAAAACTTTATATAAGTGTGACTTATTTGTATTATTATTAGCTGCCCTGATGACTCTAGACCACTGAGATATTTTTCTTCTCTAAACTCCTTTATGGACCCTCTTTAACTCTTGAAGACAGTACAACATAGCTTAAACTTAAAATGTGTTTTCCTTGTCTTTGGATATTCTCTTGTATCCTCTCAAGCAGCATATAAGCTCCTTTAAGGTCAATACCAAGAGTTATACTTCTGTTTTATCTCATTAGGACCTAAGCCACAGTCAGTCACATCATAGTCAAGAGTGGACCAATGAAATATCCCACCCTAAAGAGCTCTGCAGTGAGTAAACTCTTCTTTCATGGAAGCACTGACCTAATGGAGCTGAACTGTAAGCCCAGAGTGTTACAGGCTAAAATGATTTGCAAGCAGGACAAGTTATGTGGTAATAGAATCGAGATTGCCAATTAATCTAGGAAAGTGAGACCCATGGACCCATAATATTCCTCCATCTGGCCTCCTGGAATGCTTAAATGCTTCCTCTGAACAAGTTGCTACTACTTACAATTTGCTATGTCCTTTTTGTAAAATATTTTCTCTGTGAAACTGAGTCCAGAGGGCCCTCTTTCCTAGACTAAGGAGAATGGATTTCTGAGAACATGCTCTGCAATCACTTCCCAAAGCCCCTATTCATAGCCACGTGATTCCCAGAGCAGTGGGTAAGAACAGCATTCCTGAATGCTATCATCCTATGATGAGGGCAGGGGGGTGGAGGAGAGAAAAAATGAGTTCTTGTGAAAGAAGAGGACAGGACTGTAGTATGTCAAGTTAAGTTTTATAAAATATGCTATAACTCAATACGGAAGAAATTTTTACTTAATGTCATTTTTTTAGGAGCCATGATTGCTTGTTCTCCTTCTGAAACAAGATACACATTAGGAATTTCCAATAAGTCAATAAAAATAAAAGTCCCCTCCCCAACACTACAAAGGAAAAACAGACTATAAATATACACACTTGACTATGCATTTCTTTTGGTACTACTAATGAGTGAGGGGGAGGGAAAGAGGAAAGTCAGGAAGTAGGAAGGCAGATGTGAAAGAGGGAAAGAAAGGGAGGGAGAGAGATTGAGAGAGAGAGAGGGAGGGAGGGAGGGAGGTAAGGAGACAGAGAGAGAGAGAGAGAGAGAGAGAGAGAGAGAGAGAGAGGGCGAGAAGAGAAAAGGAAATACAGTTTATAACAATTATATTGCACTGGCTTTCAATAGGTGTTCACTTCATACACTTCATCTGCCAAAGCACTGACTCATGAAATTCAAAACGTGCTAGAATTATATGAAGAGCACTTCCTATAAAATTAACATAACTGAAAGGTTACTTGAGGGAACAGTGCACTACTTTTATGGGTGACCCAGTTATAATTAAATTGAGAAGCTTGGCACCTTGTTCTGTCTACACCTGACTATACTGCTAAGTGAGCTACTACACACCTTTAGGGACCTCTTCTGCATCATGGCTTTCAATGGAAGACCAATCCAGATGTAAATTCAGCAAGTATCTTCAACAAATATTTATTTTTTCAGCACCTGCCATAAGCCATCTGCTGGGGAGACAGTCAAAGGCAAAACCACCCTTGCCCACAAAGAACTTACAATCTACTGAAGGAGACTCAAGAATGCAATGGCCCCACAACTTTCCACCCAAATGAAATTCCAATTTAGAATGATAGTTCCTATGGTGTGGCAGAGGAATTGCTGAGGGTGGTCCATATGCTGGTGTTTTATCCTGAATCTTAATAACAACAGAGAACTTTAAATTTTCCAAAGTGTGTGTATAAGTGCGTGTGTGTTTCATATTCCTCCTCTGAAATAAGTAGGATAGACATTAATTAAACAGATAGAGAAACTATACCTCTAAAAGGGAACACATATCCTCCTTGATCCAATGAGGCAAGTTCCAAATCCTAAATTAGACTGTGTTGTTTTTACTTTTTTCCCTACACCACCATCTATGCTGCTTGACTTGTAAATATAAGCATCAATTTACTGTATGGAATGCAAGTTACTGTACCTCCCTAAACTTTATTTTATGTTTCTGATTGATAAGTATTTATTAAATGCAGCTTATAGGACTTTACCATTGCTCCGGGCATTGTGAGAGATATAGCATAATGTATAGTCTCTACATTGATCATATGCCCAACATTGTCAGGTATTCAAAGTATGATCTCAGATCTTGGCCCTCAAGTAGCTTTCAATCTAATTGGGGAAAAGAAACTAACACATATTAACTAGTGAACAGGTAAGTATTCAACTGTGGTACTATTTAGAGGAAAGGGAATTATGGTATTAAATTACCTATCTTGAGATGGTTCTAAAGACAGATAAAACTGTCTCTGTAGAGGGGAAAGGGGAGGGGAATTCTCTCCCCTCATTAAAGATGGATAAGATAGTATAAGTAAATTTTGAGCAGAAAGGATGGCCATGGTGGAATTCAGAGGGAATAATTTGACTGCAGAATGAGCACCTGTTGGGGAATATAATTAATAAACCTGTAATATAGTGGTTGAGATTAGATAACAGGGAATGTCTTGAAAACTGGAAGAGTTTAGCAAACTGTAGGATCTTTAATATGGGAGCATTTGGGAAAATCATTCTAGCAGTAATATATAGACTGGATGGAAAGCCATAGAATTACAGAATAGATGTAGGCCTAAAAAGAGATTTAAAAGCCCAACACCTTTATTTCACAGATGAGCCAATCAATGCTTACAGTGGTTAAATGGCTTGCCCAGAGTAATATCAGTGTTTACAGCAATATTTGAACTAGATTTGTGTGAGTCTAGGTTATCTACTACACCGTGCTGTTGTTCAATTGTGTCTTTGTGACCCCACTTGGAGTTTTATTGGCAAAGACACAGGAACAATTTGCTCTTTCCTTCTCCAGCTCATCTTACAGATGAGAAAATCAAGGTAAACAGGGTTTTAAGTGATTTGTCCAGGGTCACACAGCTAGTAAGTATCAGAGGCCAGATTTGAACTCAGGAAGATGAGGCTTCCTCACTCCAGGCCTGGTTCTCTATCCATTGCAACACCTAGCTGCACTACTGCACCACAGAGAATACAAAAAGTCAGGATTTGAGGCTTATTGTATTCCAGGGGTGGGGAACCTGTGACCTTGAGGCCACATGTGGTCCAACAGGTCCTCAAGTGTGGCACTTTGACTGAATCCAAACTTCCCAGAACAAACCACCTTTACAAAAGTATCTGTTCTATAAAACTTCAGTCAAAGGCCACAACCAAGGACCTAAAAGACAACATGTGGTCTTGTGGCCACAGGTTCCCCACCCCTGTTCTAATCTCTGCTGCTTTCACCAAAATAAAAAAAGGAGGAAACATACCCTCAATTTTAAAAACCTGAATGCAAATAAGGAATTGAATGATTTTTCTTTTTCTGTCAAGAAAGATAAGGTGCAATGGTTAGAATTGTTGGACTTGAAGTCATGAAGCCTTGAGTTCAAATTTGTCCTTAGACACTGACTGTGTGACCTTGGTCAAATCATGTAATCTCTTTCTGCTTCACTTTCCTCAAGAGTAAAATGAGAATAATAATGATGATAAGAAGCCAGGGTTCTTGTGAGGATCAAATGAAATATTTGTAAAGTGTTTAGTACAGTGCCTGGGACATAGCAGGCACTTAATTAATTAATTAATGCCTGTTTCCTTCCTTCCTTTCTTCTTCCCTCCCTCCCTATCTTCCTTTTTATTTTGCTTCCTTCTTTCCTTCTCCCAACTTACTAGCCAAATGCTGCTTTAGCTAGAGAGTCTATGGAGAATGCTTAAGCAATCAAGAGGGGATAGATGCACCAATTGGATGGACTCCTGGATGTGAGTAAAGTGAGATAAAAACCTAATGGAATGCCTTTGCACTGAAGTGTTATCCAAAGCAGCTTGGGCTGAATGTTCAAGCACAATGCTCAGGAGGCTTTGCGTGTTCTAATTTGAATTCTTCCACAGCAGCAATACCAAAGAATAATCTCTCCCAAGGTGTCTGGCATCTCCTCGCTGCTCAGAACAACAAAATTTGCAATGGAAAGAAACATGTTTCAGCAAGTATCTGGAATTCACAGGTCTGCCTGCTCTGAAAACGGATCTTGCCATTTAGGGACAACCCAGGCAGGTTACTCAGTGAAAGTTATGACAAAGGCACCACCACATGGTTAACTTTGAAGCTACTATAGATGAAAGTTCCTCCCTACCAGAGCCAATCAACTACTAATTCTTATCAGAAGTATCTCTACAAAATCTCTAGCATCTTTGCTCTTTTCTCCCCCAACTCAGCCATTATTCTAGTTCAGACCCTCATCACCTTTCAGCAGGAGTGTTCTATTTGGCCTGCTTCTAATTTTTCCCCTCTATAAGGTGCCTTTCACAGAGATGCCAATTTTATATTCCTCAAATATGGATATGAATAAGTCACTCAGGATCAGAAATTGTCGGTGGCTCCCTACTGCCCATAGGAGATAGTTATAGGGAGAGATAGCTAGAGATAAAGATGCATTCACACACACACACATAATTATTAGAGAACAGGCAAGTATTAAACTGTGGTACTATTTAGAACAAAGAGAATTATGAGATTAACTCCCTTGGGGATTTGAGATGGGCCTAAAAACAGGTAAGACTGTTTCTGTAGAGAGGAAAAAAAATGCATTAAAGGTAAAAAAAAAAAGTTAGTATAAGCAAAGGTGCAGTGTGGGGGGCAGGGAGGTGAGTGTGTATACATACATGTATGTATGCATTAACACTTGACTGATCATTTAAAGTGCTCTACAATCTGGCTCTCACCTTCTTCTAGTGTGGAAAACCATGTCTAGAAATCCCCTCCACTTCTGAGAATTCTTAGATTTATTTAAAGCATAGTTCAGGAGCTACCTGCTATGAAAGACTATATTAATCCCCCTAAATGTTAGAATTCTTTCCCTCCACAATCTTTTTTAAAATGTATATGTTTACCTGCTGTTCTATACTCTACAGGAGATATGTGAGCTCCTTTAGGGCAGAACAAACCTGTTTCATTTGATACTTAGCATAGTGTCTCATTCTTAGTAATCATTTAACAAATTTAATAAATTTCTGTTGAATTGAATAAAAGAATCTATTTGATAGAGTCTACTATTGCTACATATAAAATTGGTACACTTTTATGTCACTTTAAATTATATGAAATCATTTTTATATATGTATTACACAATCTACATATGGATTATTATATATATGCATGTGTATATATATATACATATATATTATAAAATCTCATTTTATTTTTACAATCCTTATTTGGATGTTATTCTCATCTCAATTTTATAGATAAGAAAACTGAGGCTGAGAGGTTAAGTAATTTGCCTAAGGTCATGTGGCATTAAGCTTCTGGTGAAAGATTCAAACCCAGATTCCCAGATTCTCCCAAGTCTAATACTCTGTTTATTGGGTCACATAGCTACCACATATGGTAAGCATTCAGAAAGGATATAAGGAAATGCTTACAATTAGAAAGCTATAAACCATTTTGAAAAGCAAAGAAAGGTGGAAAGTCTTTTAGCATATATTTATATTCCTTATGAAAAGGAGTGATAATTACACAGCACTTTACACTTACAAAATACTGTATATATACTATCTCATTTTACCCTCTCACCAAGCTTGCTGAAGTGTTTTGTGTAAACATTCAAATTCTTTTGATAAAATGAGATACGATATGTAAAGCTCTTTGCAGACCTTAAAGTACTACATAAGTGCTACTTAGTATATTTTTTCATTGTCATATTCTCATGTTGCCATTCATATCTGCTTATCCTTATAGGAGAGAGCATGAGGTTATAAAGACCATCAGAAATACCCAATTCTTGCTTTTTCCATCTCCATTCAAATAGGCAAATTCATCTGTCTACCAGGTTTGCTTGTAAATACATGGTGCCACTTAACTAGAGACTGTGATGGCAAAGGAGTACTTTGCTGCTTGTTTCAGCTATTCAAGTGCCTTTGAGTGTAGTAAGAGTCTTTGTTGGAAATAGTACATTGTGTTGCCCTTAGTAGACCTAAGGAAGTTTGAAGACCTTTCCTACCATTAATAGGCCTAATGGAATTTAAACACCTTCTCTGACCTTAATAGGCCTAACAATTGCATGGAGCTCACTGTGGGAGAAGCTTGAAGAAAGAGTGGAACAGGAAGGAGCAGAGCTGGGAGTGAGCAGAGCTAATAGAGAGGATGTCTGTGATGTCAGTACTCTATTATTCTGTCTGTGTTGATGTCACTTTGTCAGACAGAAGCATTCTGTCTCTCGAAAGAAGATTTTACTATGGTTACAGAAGTCCTGAAAGAGGAATTTACTGTGGATTTGTGTTTGATTTCTCAGACTGAAGCCTTGTCTGTTGATTTGCATTACTTTGTCAGACAGAAAGTGAACTGAGATGTATATAAATGTGTAATGTGTGTAAAAATTGTTGTAGCTCTATTAAGCTTAATGTGTGTAAATATCACTGAAGCTCTTTTAAGCTTTGTCTTCCTAGAAACAGAAACTGTGAAGGGCTTGGAATAGGGCAGTCCCTGCGAGTTGAGATCTATAACAGGAGAGGAGACCTGCCTATGTATGAAAACAGGCAAGAGCTGGAAGTGGTCATCTAGTGGAAGAGGCAGAAAAGGAACCATGGGCTTTGGAAGCCAGCCTCGAGTCAAGATGAAAGAAGATTTTACTTGGGTACTCTGTATTGACTGAGGAGATTGTGACTTTCTGTAACCTAGGGGTGAATGGTGTTTGTACTTTCTGCTACCCCTTAAGGATGACTGACTTAAGGATGATTGGAAGCCAGTCTCTAGTCAAGATGAAAGATGATTTTACTTGGATACTGTGTATTGATTGAGGAGATTATGACTTACTGAATGATATGGTTTAAGACTATGCGGCCACTTTAGTAATAAGTTGTTATGTTATATTGTTTTGAATGTTGTGCTTTAGTTTCTTGAATGTTTTGCTTTAGTTTATTAATGAATAAATAGAGAGATCACTATACTATGTGATTACATCCTTAGTTATTCATAGCAGCAGTCCTCAGGAGAACTACACATGATTGGCCTTACAGAGGCCTACAGAAAATCACATAACCAGGATTCAAATCAAAGATTTTTGTTTGTTTAACTCTAATGTTCTTTCCATTCCACTACTGTCTCAATTCCCAACTTGGAAGAAAACATGGAAGAATTAATTCTATATCAAGAGGATCTATGATTTCTTGCCTTTGAGTAATTCCTTCCAGGATCCACACTACAATCTTGCCATATATTAGTAGATGGTCTAATGAATTTCTATGTCTAAAAAACCCATAATATCACCTGGTGAACAATCCTCTTCCTAGAACCACAACCTGGTCATTCCCACAACAGAGACTGACTAAAGACTCAACATTACAGTTTTCAATGTCTAACATTCCTTTTTAGCTTTCTTATGGTCTATTTCATCATGATATAGAGGTGATCTTGGATTCTTCAATTCTATGCCAGTGAAAAACAAGCTCTGGCAAGAAAGTCTGAGAAATATTGTATAGCACAATTTTCAGATAAGGACATTGAGGCACAGAGAAGTTAGCCAGGGGTGGGGAACCTGTGGCCAATTCAGTCAAAGGGCCACACTTGAGGACCCAGAGGGCAACATGCGGCCTTGAGGTCATAGGTTCCCTACCCTTGGATTAGGCCAATCCAATTCAACAAGCTTTTAATAATCACCTACCTTGTGATTGCTATGCTAAGTGTCAGTGATACATAGACAAAATGAAAAAGAACCTGTATTCTCAAGGAACTTACATTCTCTAGGAAGAAGAGGGAAAGGGGAGAGAAAAGGGTACAACACTGAAGTAGATTAGTGTATACTTGAAACTTTGAGGAAGGAAGGGATGTGAACATTAGGGAAACTCAGGAAAAAATTCCCATAGACAGCACCTGATTCATCCATGATCACAAAGGTTGCAAGGAGAAGACTAAGGGTTTAAAGTGAGTTTTATTTTACTCCAAATTCCATGTTTTTCTTACCATCTTTTTTCTTTACATCGTTGTATCTTGATGAGTCATTCTACCCTTAAAGCTGTTCCTAATAAAATAGATATACAGGAAATAGCCATACCTATACACTCTAAATATCTCCATTTTTGTAAGACCTGAGGAAGCTTTTAGATAGTCCATATAAAAGGCAGGTAGGTGTAATAGTGGATAAAATGCTGAAATAGAAGTCAAGAAGACACGAGTTTGAATTCCATATCATTTAATTACCAGCTATATGACTTTAGATAAGTCGCTTAACTTATGTCTGCTTCGGGTGCCAAATCTATAAAATAGAGATAATCCTGTCCTTAGACTATTCACATCAGTCATTCAAGATTATATGGTAAGCCTGCACAACCTGCAGCCCACAGGTCACATCCTTTGGTAGGCCGCAGGTTGTGCAGGCCTAGGTGACACCATCCAGCCCATTACTTTGTCAATGAAGGATCTAAACTTACAATAAAGCTTATCATCATATGTATATACTCTCTTTATTCAGGATATGTTCATACACATTCACACATGACCATAGAACTAGACATGTCCCTGTAGAGCATGGTACTCTGTCCAGCTTGGTGATCAATACTGACAACTACAGTCAGATTCACTGCATTACCAAAAAAAAAAAAAAGCACTCACAGGGACCTGATCAGCCATGCTATACAATCTTGAGCTGTCTCAATTTTCAGGAAATATATGCAACATATAGAACTCAAGTGAAATCCATGACTGACTACATCACCACTTAGCAATGGCATTCCAGGCTCTGAACAGTCCAGCTCCCTTTTTGGTCTTATCACACACATTACCTTTCATATCCTCTAGCATCCAGTCAAATCAGATCACTCACTGCTTTCTGATTTCTAGGCTCCATGCCTTTGTATGTACCATGTCCCATTCTGTGGTTGGAATTGTCCCCCTGCCTCCCAAATATCACACACTTACACACACACACACACACTGTTTTGAAACCATTGTCTTCCTTCAGACACAAGTGCTTTCTCCCCTGGGATGCCTTTCCTGTGTACAAAACCAGCATCCTTTTATCTCAAGGACCCTGGCATAATGCAAGTGTTTACAGAATGTTTGAATTGAAGTGGAAATCAACTGAACTTGCCCCAAAGATACTGAGACTGAAAGGTGAGAGGTAAAATATGACTTCTCCATCCCTGACTCATCCTGGGGCATCTGCATGTTATAGGTGAGATTTTAATAAGATACTTCCCTGTTATTGGGTATCATGGTTGTAATGCTTGGGTGGAAGAACAAATATAACAAGTATAGTTTCTGTCACCTTCTTAGTCCCTAAGGAGTTTCTGCAGGAAAACTAATATGACTCAGATTCCCTTTCTGTCCATTATAAAGATCACTGATGCTTATACCCATCAATGGAAGGAGGAGGGGAGACAGGCAGGAAGGATGGGGAAAAAGGAAAGGAGAGAAGAAGAGAGGGAGGGAAGAAAAAAGCATTGATTAAGCACTTACTCTGGAGTCATGAGCTGTATTAAGTGCTTAAATGTTACCTTATTTAATCTTCACAACAACCCAGAAAGGAAACAGGTTAAGTGACTTAACCAACATCACACAGCTGGTAAGAGTCCAAGGAAGGATTTGAAGTTATGGCTTTATGCTCAACACTCCACTACTCAAATGCCTCAAGGAAACTAAAACCTGAAGACTTTATTTTCTCTACATCCATAACTAACTGTTTTTCTTATTTCTCAAAGAACATTTCACTCCCGATATTAAGGTTAGTTTAACAAGCATATTTATTTGTTTACTTGTTTATTTTTGGGAGACAATCAGGGTTAAGTGAATTGTTCAGGGTCACATAACTAGTAAGTATCTGAGTTCACATTTGAACTCAGGTCCTCCTGACTCCAGACTGGCACTCTAAACACTGTCCCATCTAGATGTTCCTTCAACAAGCAATTACTAAGTGTTTAATTTGTGCCCAAGACTAACCTGGGTGCTGGATTAGATATCAAGAAAAAATGAAACATTACCTGCCCTGTCCTGCCTTCAAGGACCTTAAAAGTTTTGTTTATTGTTGTGTTTCTGGATTATTTTGTTTTGTTTAGTGCCTTTTGTTAATAGAATTCTATCCCTACATTCCACTGTAGCATTATTTGTTAACAGAAAGCTACCGCTATAAGGTAAGTAATTATGTTTCCTTGGGCACAATTCCATAGCCAGGCAGTTCTTACAAGAAGCCCTCTATTACATTATACTCAAACCTAGCTCATAATGTGGTTTGTTCTTGCCATAGTTGCAAGAGAAGAGGGATGAGGATTTCAGTTAGAAACCAAAATGCCTTCCCAAACCCAGCTTTCTGCTCAGATGCTTCTAGGCATTAGACTCCTAAAATGCCAAGAAGAAAAAGCACTTAGTGTATGCACTACAGGTTACCTTGAAACATTTATTCCTCAGCTATTCTGGTCTACAGGTGTCTAAGAGAAGCAGTGGATAGAATGCCAGGTCTGGAGTCAGGAAGACCTGAGTTAAAAACCGACCTGAGACACTTATTAGTCGTGTGACCCTGGGCAAATCACTTAACCCTGTTTGCCTCAGTTCCCTCATCTGTAAAAAGAGCTGGAAAAGGAAATGGAAAACCACTATATTATCTTTGCCAAGAAAACTGCAAACTGGGTCACAAAGAGTAGGGCACACCTGAAAAGACTGAACAACAATAATTCTTGTCTATAATTGAGGTTACAAGATTTGACCAATAACATTTGACCTCAGTTGGGCCTAGATATCCTAATGTCTTATTGTATTCATTCTCTCTCTCTCTCTCTCTCTCTCTCTCTCTCTCTCTCTCTCTCTCTCCCCCTCTCTCTCTCCCCCTCCCTCTCTTTTTCTCTGTCTCTGTCTCTCTCCTTCCCTCCCTAGGCATCTCATAGAAGACATGGAACTATTTGCAGAATTATTTTTTTTTTATTACAGGGGCTCTAGAAATAATTCTGTGGTATGTAAATGTAATATTATTGCATTTTTGGAAGTGATGTAAATGTGAGAAACATAGGAAGACATGAATAAAATAATACAATAAAAATCTAAATGAAAATACTATTAAGTGAATGAAAAAGTAGGGCAAATGATAAGACACATTCCCCAGGCAGCTGGTAGGGTAGCGGACAGAGGGCTGGGCCTGGGGACAGTAAGCACTGAGTTCAAATCTAGCCCCAGACACTTATTGGCTATATGATACTGGGTCTCAATTTGTGCATATCAATTTCTTCACTCTCAAATGAGGAAATTAATAACATCTACCTCACAGGGTTGTTATGAGGATTACATGAGTTAATAATTCTAAAAGTTCTTAGCACAGTGTCTAGAAATAGTGGGTGCTTAATAACTATTCTGTCTCAGTATGGAAGTGGAAGGTTATAAAGAAAAACTTGGATTTTCAGAAATTAGTTAGTTTTGCTGAACCATTTTTGTATATTCTCAATCCCATGTCAGCAAATTACTATGGCATATAAAAAGAGAACAATAAAACTTTTGAAAATAGTCATTGGAATATGAAAATGTAAATAATGATGGGGACAGTAGAACAGATGGATTTTCAGTTGTGGCCTTAATGTCCCCAAATGGGCCAAGACCAGAAATAGTACAGTAGGGATCTTAGGATCACAGTGTTGTGGATTTAGAGTTGAAATAGTCCTAAGGGCTGGCTGGTCCAACTCTGTCATTTAACCGATAAGGAAACTGAGGCTCAGTTAGGTGAGCTGCCCAAGGCTGTACTGACAGATGTGGAATTTGAATCAAGATCTTCTAACTACAGAGTCACTGATGTTGATATTAGTTTCTGGGCTCTAAAAAGACTCCTGGAAAATGAGGCATTTTTACAAGTTGTATTAACTTTTTCTGTAACCTAGCGGATGGGGCATGGTTGAGGAAATTAAGCTCTACTACTGATTTCCTTAACTATTTTCAGCTACTTCTACCTGATTTTCCCTCTGAGGTCTCCTCAGTTTTCTTCCCTGTAAAGAAAAAAAAGGTTTGGACTAAATGATGTCTCAGGCCCCTTACAGACATAGCATTTTGTTCTTCTTTGACTAATTTAATGGTAAGGACAGGGATAGGGGTAGCTGATCAACCAGTCTCTCCTAGGAATGGATATTAGACATGCCCAAGATGGTTAGGCCAGGGAAGGCTCCAGTTGCAGTGTTCTGACCCTTACTTTGCAAGAATTCTCAGAAATGGCCACACCCCTGAGGACAGTGGAGGACTGTAGGAAGGGGTGATGTTTCCTGAAACTTCTTGAACCAACACTGACAAGGTTGAAAACTGTTAGCCCCACACCTAACAGGCATTTACTTTCAAGGAAGCAATTCCTCCCACATACTAGAAACAGAAGGGGCATAAAAAAATAGTAAGATATTTGCCAAAGTGTTTCATATTTCCTTATTTTATGGAAACATTTTAGAATCTATTATTAGATCCTTCAAAAGGCCAACAGGTATGGGAAAATGCAGGGGCACCACTTTACTAAGTTATAAATCCAAAAGCCTCATGGGCTCCTAATTAATCACTTAATGACCAAGGCTCTGGGAAAAGGTGATTTAATATTTTGGTGACTTGGACACAAAAGCAGCTTTTTGAGAAGTCAGCATGACTGAAGGCCTGACAATGCAGGCTTTTGTACCAGAGAAAACATTTTCATTTTAAAAAGTACCTTTACCTGAGTGACATTTTAAAAATATTTTTAAAAAGTCCTCACAACCTCCTCCACTGAACTTGATAGATAAATTGGTATAATTTTCAGTTTGTCACCAGAAATAGCCTTTTTTTGTCAAGAAATTGTGACTTAGCACACGGTGACAGTTGCCAGGTTTGCTGGTTTCAGTGTCTGGGCAAAGGATGTCAGTCAAAGGAAAATGGCCCTTGGGGCCATTTCAGGACTAGGTAAAGCCAAGAAGGGCCACCAGTGCAAAGCCTGATCCCATGTCTTCTACAGACAATCTATGACAATGAGGAGATCACAGTCACAGATTTGGAGCAAGAAGAGATCTTTGAGGCAACAGAGTAAAAGAATCATTGAATTAGAGTGAAGGGGTCCATTGACTTCTACTCCATCCCTCATTTTACAGATAAGAAAATTGAGTCAGAAAGCTTGCCCAAGATTAGATGGGGAGTAAATAGGAGGGTCAGAATCTGAGCCCACAGCCTCACTCTAGACTCAGTGCATTTTCAACTGCAACACACTGCTTCCCCATCATTTGAAAAAATGAAGAGACAACAGCCCAGAAGGTTTTAGTGGATTGCCCAAGGCCACACAAGTATAAAGTAGCACAGAAGGATTCAAATCCAGATACTTGTGACACCAAAATCTACATGTTGTTTACCACACCAAGTTCTATTCTATCTTAAAGGCTGTCTCAACCAACATCTACCTATATCTACCATTTAAAAAACTCTATCCATCAAAAATATCAATTTGAAATGTTGATAGGATCATAGGTTTCAAAATATAAGGGACCAACTAGGTGGCACAATGGATAGAGCACCAGGCCTGGAGTCAGGAAGACCCAAGTTCAAATCCAGCCTCAGACATTTACTAGCTGTGTGACCCTGAGCAAACCACTTAATCGTTTTTGTCTCAGTTTCCTCATCTGTAATATCCCCAGCACCTTTCCTCTCATCCTCCAAACCCAACCTTTGCTTTCCTAGGGCAGACCTTAGGACAAGAGGGGCCACTCTTGTCAGTCATGACATAATGCCTGCCCCACCCAGACACAGGAAACACCAGTATCAGGGATACATTTCTTGAGATTCCATTCCATAGGATCACTTTTAAATTACATATATTCATAAGAGGTAATAGGAGCTTATTCACTCTCAGGTAATAGGGACTTACTCTACTATATGGAAGCAGAGAGTGCCTAGTTGGGACTCGGTCCTGTTAGACTCCTTGCCAGCAGGTAATAGAGGTTACAAGCCAAGGTAAAGATTGAGAACTATAAACTTTATTTCACAATTTTTCCCAAGATGGGGTTCATTATTTCTTCAAATATATCTTTTTTTTCCTTTTTGGAAGGGGGAAGGTAGGGCAGTTGGGGTTAAGTGATTTGCCCAAGGTCACATGGCCAGTTTTTTTGTGTTAAGTGTCTGAGGTTGGATTTGAACTCAGGCCCTCCTGACTCCAGAGCCAGTGCTTTGTTCACTGCACCACCTAGCCACCCCTTCTTCAAATATTTCAAAACAGGTAAGGTAACTCTAAATTCTGTTGACAATAAAATATTACTAGGTTGAATCTCCTATCCCTTTCCATTATTTCTCTGCTCATGGGGAACACTTTCCAAATGTAATGGGTATTTGGTGAATGCTTATAACACCTAATATGGCATCATTTCATGTAGCAAGATGCTGGGGATGTGCTTCTGAGAGAATGGAGGATTGGATCATTCATGAACATTTTGTGTTGTCCTGGAACATGTCTGAACATTTGGCATTAACCAGCCACATGGTGGGTAGCAGACTTTTTTTTCCCACTGACTGCATAGCTGGAAAGTTGTTGGGACCTTCCCACCAATTAAAAAAAAAAAACCTCAGATTTATTTTGCATATATGCATAACTAGGTAGACATTATGTCTTCCAACAGAAATCAGTGCGGGGGGAGGGGGGCACACACTAAGTACTTAATAAACTTTTCACTCAATCATTGCTTGAGTGCAGGGCCTGTTTCATTTTTTAACCTTTGTGTTCCTAGCACCTCTTACATAATTGGAATCACTAGGAGCTTAATAAATTCTTGTTGTTTGATTAAAATGTGGTGTTTTGGAACAATGCCATATGTGACTTTGGGCACAAGGTTGAATACAAGGAGGCTGTGGGCAAAACTTTTAGCAGCGTTCTTGCATGTAGGGAAGACAATTTGACCTGTCTCTTGGATGGTAGCTGGAAAGTTTGGCTCTGCTGCTACCACAGCATTTTCATGTGTCTAGTTAAACGTAACCTCTTTCCCTGTCTCCCTCCCCACCCCTTCCACAACCCAACAACTACATACAGTACAAAAGCTTCTTTGTAATATAGCTGGCACAAAGCACAGATGCCAATCCCGTTCCCTGACACCAGAGTTCAAAAGGGATGAGTTCTACTTCATTCCTGTTGAATTGTGAAAACCATTCACCCAAAGTGACCTCCTGCCTCCTGATTATAGACAATTCTCTCTGATCATGTACTGTCTTGTACCTGAACTCTAATACTGGGAGTAGCCATTGGGCTGAGTGACAAAACTATCTGCTCCAATTCCCAACCCCCTCCGCTCTCCCAAACAAGCTGCTGCAGCATTTTTCAGGACTAGTTCCTATTTAGCCTGAGCTGGTGATTTAGGTGTCCTAGCCAAGGTTATTTTGTTAATGTCACCTAGAAGTGAAGTCAAACCAATGGCTTCTTCTGGGAATGTTGGCACAGAACTTCCAGGTGCTATGAGAACACATTCTCCTGATCAACAGACTTTCTATCAACTCAAAAACAGACCTCATTTCCCTCCAAAAGAAAAAAAAAGATAAAATTGCTGAAACTTCAGTCAGCTGTGAATTTGGCCTAGTTTGCCTCTTTACTCAAGACCCAAGCGGCAGACTATTTCCTAAAATATCATTAGCAGGAATCTGAGGCTGGATACATTGCGGAGTACCTTGCAACCCTTTGGATTCACCAGACTTGGCAGTGTTGATGCCACTCCAGGACTTCAAATGGGTTGGGAATGTGGTGGTTTGGGAGCTCTAAGGACACAGATGGCAACTTAACAGGGTATAGGCAATCTCCATGTGTTCCTGGGGTCAATAGAATTCATTCTCTGGGGATGAATCCCTCTATCCTATCCTAAAACCCTAATTAGATATTCTTTCAAATGGAGCAAATAGAGTTAAGGGGTTGGGATGTGTGTCAAAGGGACAGAGGTAAACTGTGCCCATGTAGCTGTGTGGACTGAGGAAGTACAAAGTGGCTAGATATAGAGCCTGTGGGGGTGAAAAACAGGAAGTCCTTCCCCTCTACACATAAAGTATCCATGGGCACAGCCCCATTTGCAGTACACCAGTTATGTTTCCACTCCACACTTGGGTAGACTGAGATCATTTGCCCAGTGCCATACTTGCTATCTCAGCTAGCTAGAATATAGTATTCCTACAGTTGGAGAAAACCACTTTTAGGATCTTATAAGACAGATTGCACAAAGGAGATATGTGCTGAATGGTCTAAATTTTTGTGCCAAGTCATGAGTGGCTCAATTTAATTCAACAAATATTTATTAAGTCGTCCTGTGCACAAGGTACTGCACTAGAAAATGGGGGCAATGTAATGATTAATAGAACAGAAGCCTTGCCCTCAAATTCAGAAGTGGAGGGAGGGAAGAATAAAGTATGCACATAGACATTTACATAAATTAAAATATAGTAAGTGCACAGGAGATTAAAGTATTCTAAGATGAGGAAAATAATGAATTAAAACCCAGATGGGGGGAGACCAAGAAAGGCTTTGGGGTAGAGGACAGGTATGGTGGTACCTCAAAAAATGGGTAAGACATCAACTGAGATGGCAGCCAGACTTTAAAAAAGGCATGGGCAAGGGCACTGAGGTGCTGCAGGAAAGTGCCAAGCATATTTGGAGAACTGCAAATGGTTCAGTTACACTGTAGTGCTGACTATGGACTGGCAATAAGTGAGAGGATGTCAAATTTTACCAGGTCTTGAATGCCAGATTAAGTAAGGCATCTGAACTATCCTTGGTAGAATATATGATTCTCTAACGTGGTAGGGTTAGCCCCCAAATCACTGGCTATCATCAATCACAGAAAAATTCTACTCATTTTCAGAATGCAGGGCTATACATGGGGCTTTATTGATTGGAATATGGAGAAATGAGCTGGGCAGGTCTGTGCTTTCAGCAGTAGGAGTGATGGGGAAAAAGGAAAAAAAAAACCTCTGAAGGAGGCCAAGCACTAGGAATTGATTAGAGGATATGCTAAAGCTGGATTGTTGCATATCTAGCAGACAGAAAGGCAGATATGATGAAAGAAAGGAGGGGCTAGGGAAAGGAGGGGGAGACAGGACTGGAAACCCAAGAAAAAGAGAGCAGAACATGAGTCAAGTTAACATAAGACTCTGGCTGTCCCAGTAATGGGCATCTGCTTCTATGAAGCAAATGGTCTATATCCACTTCCTATATTGGGAATAGTCCATATCCACCAATAGATGGGTTCTTCAGATCATGGATTTAGAATGGGAATGGACCTCAGTGGTCATGTAACCCAATCTCATCATTTTACAAATGAGGAAACTGAGACCCAGGGACGTGAAGGTCACATAACTATCTGACACAAGATTAAAACCTTGGTCCTCTGACTCTGAAGCCAGGGTTCTTTTTCACAGTGCCACAGTGCTGCTGGGGAGTTGAGGGAATAATGACCCTTTCTTGCACCTCAGAGAGCCTAGCTTGCTGGGAGAGCATGACAGTAAACATTACCATAAACACTGAGGCTATAGGACTCTGAAGTCCCAGCCTCACATAATGGGGCTGCACCTAAGTCAGAGAGAATACAAACTCAGCAAACATACCAGAGGAAGTTACTCTCGTGCGGGTACAAAGACCCTTCCTGGGCAGCTGGCAATATGTGGGTGAACTTCTGATGGAATGCAAATAACCCAGCCCTACCTGAAGTTTCTCTTCAGTGTTCCAGAAACACAGACTCCTGCTCTCTTCACTTGTTATATTTATACCCTCTCGTTTGGAGGCCAAGTGAATCATCAACTACACTTTTTAAAATATCTGGAGTGTAATTTATCAACAACCTAACATCTGACACTTCAAAATCTCTAAACTCTGGCTAGGAGAGAGTGTTTTGTCTGGCTGCCTCAGCTCCTCCCCCTCCCTTGCCCTTGATTCGATTTATAGATCAAGGTTAAGATGATGTACAGCGATCTCATGAATGGGGAAAGGACATTGAAGTCAGTAGACTTGGGTTCAAATTCTGACTTTGCTGCTTACTGCCTAAATGATTTTTTTTTTTCGAAAACCACTTTACCTCTCAGAGATTCACTTTACTTACTAGAAAACTACTTTACCTCAATGGATTATGGTAAAGATAAACTGCTATCAAATGTGATTGCGCATTGCTATTCCCACCTCCATATCTCCTCCCTTACTTTACCCCTTTTCTCCACCGACATGTTGGCAAAGATATTGGAGTGCCTTGCCATTTCCTTCTCCAGCTTATTTTACAGATGAGGAAACTGAGGCAGGCAGTATTAAGGGACTTTTCTAGGGTAACATAGCTAGTAAGTTTTTGAAGTTGAATTTGAACTCAGGAAGATGAGTCTTCCTGATTCCAAGCCCAATGCTCTAACCACTGCACCACCTAACTGCCACCACTATTGCCACCACCACCCACACTTCTACCACCTCAGTTCTAGCTCTCATTATCTCTTGCCTAGGTTATCCCAACTGTTCTCTCTGCCTCATCTCTCCTCACTCAAATCCCTTCTTCACCCTGTTGCCCAAATGTTTCTCCTCAAGCCAAGAGCTGACCCTATCACTTACAGTCTAGTAGATCCCAACTGGCTTTATGATAAAATATTAATTCCTTTGCTCAGCGTTTAAAGTCTTCACAATATGACACCAATCTAACTTTCCAGTCTCGTGTTTTTTAACTCCCCTTCCCACATTCTGTGAGGAGCCAATCATCATTCTGTCTATTCCTCACTTACAATACTCAATCTCCCATCTCCCTGTCCCCAGTGCATGGGATGCTTTCTTTCTTCACACCTCCATTTCACAGAATTCTGTTACTTCAAGTTGCAGCTCAAGCAACACCTTCTTACAAAGTCTTTCCTGATCCCGCTAATTTGCTCCCCAAACTTCCTGTGCTGTTCAGTCATTTTTCAGTCATATCTAACTACTTTGTATGTATTTGTATTTATTCTCTTTATATTTATTCTGTATATACTTATATGTGTACATGTTGTCTTCCCTATTAGAATGTAGGTTTCTTGCCAGGGGGGACTACTTCATTTACTTTATTTGAATAATCAGTACCTGGCCTATAGGAACTTAATAAATGCTTGTTGGTTGATTTTTCTTATTGTTATGTAAATCCAAATGATGTCCCTAGATTGCATTCCTGTAGCTTTTATAGGTGGATTTATAGGTGGATTAGAGGTGGATCTCCCAGACATTTATGTAGCACAGCCCACGTTCAGATTGATATGACACACTCTGGGCATACATTTAGTTTATTCTAGGAATGGCACTTGGCACTTGGGAATGGCAAAGGCATGGAGGAGGGAGAGATTGGAAGGCCAAGTTGGGTGAATGGCAAATGTGGAAGTGTGGCTGGAACAGAGGCTTTGTGAAGGGGAATAATGTGCAATAAGCCTGGAAAGACAGAATGGAACCAGATGGAGAAAGGCTTTAAATGCCAAATTGAGGAATTTATGTTTTATACTTTAATGTATATTTTATCCTAGAGGCAATAAGGAGACATTGAAGACACTAAGGGAATGGTATGGTCAGATGTATTTTAGGAGCTGCAAAAAAAAAAAAAAAAAGATTAGAAGAAAGGAGTACAATGAGTATTGCGATAATCCAGGCAAATAGTGATGATGATCTGAACTAGGATGGAAGTCTGAGTAAGTAAAGAGAAAAAGGCAGTTTTGAAGGATTTTGTGAGGGTAGAATTAGAAAATCTTGACAACTAGTTGGCTATAAGGGTGGAGAAGAGCTGTAGATGACACTGTGTAGACCTGGAAGGCTGCAAGAATGGTGGAGTCCTCAAGAAAAGTTTGGAGGATGTGTGGCTTAGAGAGAAAAGGTTTTTTTTTTTCTTAGACTTGATCTTGAGATGTATACAGGTCATTCAGTTGTGGATATGGGACTAGGGGTCAGGAGAGAAGTTGGGGTGAAGTGCGTAGATCTGAGAGTCATCTGTATTTGTTTACCAAACAGCTAGCATAATGGCAGGCACAAAGTGCATGCTTAATAAATGCTTGTCAGTTGACTGACTGAACCCATAGAAGTAAAGGAGATCACTCTGAGAAAGGACACTGAGAGAAAAGAGAACTCAGGACAGAACCTTGGGGCACATCCACATTCATGAAGATCTAGTAACAGAGAAGAAAGAATCAGATAATTGGGAGGAGAATCAGGAAAAGATGATGTCACAAGAACCAATGAAAGAAAATATTTTAAATTTGAACCTTTGGTCCTTAAGACCTAGGACAATGCCAAGCATATAATATATACTATAGAAGTGCCCACTGGCTGGTACAATGTCCTTTCACCTGCAAAGTTATTAGCCCTAGGGAGATGAAGTAAAATTCTCACTATGGGGATATGGATTCACAGGTAAAACAATGATAATATAAAGGAAAGAGGGAAAAGAAAATTCACAGGAATACCAAAGAAATATCTGGTCCCTCCACAAGGGACCCTTAGGAATCATCTGGTGATTTACTATCCCCTACTCCATTATTTTCTAAATGAATAAACTGGGGCCCAGAGCAATGGGGCAATTTACAGTCACCCAGCTAATTTGACCTGACCTTGAACCCCGGCCTCCTCACTCTTAATTCAGGGCTCTTTTTCACACCCCATGATGCCACGCCAAGTTTTCCTTGGTTTGTTTGTCTGAATCTCCTAGTGTTTTCTGCATAAACCGAGGTTCTCCATCACAGGAACCTTTGGTCTCCAAAGTAAACACAGCACAGCATGAATCCATACTTTCCTGCAAGAGTCTGTTCATTATAGTATCACCTTTGTGCTTCTTTTCCCATTTACTAATCACTCTTATACAGTTATAGGATTTAAGCATAAGGATAGAGTAAAATTTTTTAAGCAAGAAATGTGTTGAGAGCTATGTTTCATTTTCTCTTGCTGCTAAAACCTTAAGTATAACCACAGGACTTTAGGCAACTTAAGAGGAACCCAAGAAGCAAACTTTTACCTGTATAAAAATTGTACTTTTTTGGAGAGGGAGGAAGAAGGAAGAAAGGATACTTTCCTCTTTTGTGTTTTCACTCTTGATTCCTATATGATCAAAAATGCCTACCTACTTGTATTGACTTGTCTACGGAGACTTCAAAAGTGTCTATGAGCCCTTGATGTTGGCAGCTCTCGCAAGACCAACTATAGACCTAACTCCTGAGATTACATGAAAACAGTGACAGGAAACTTCACTGAAGGTTTCTGTTCTTAGTTCTAAGACATCAACATGTAGAGTTCCTTGTTGGGTTTAGTCAACATTTAAATAATTCATGGTACTTGTGGAGTTTATAGTACGGAAGAGGGAGAAGACACCAAGTCAGATAGGTAACATGTACAGTATTACCTAGGTGCATTAGAGATTTGTCTTAAAAGAAGGCTATGTATGAAACCCCCTTTTTCAGGGACTTGTGAAAAAGCCCACATGACCACAGGATATTGTCCAAATATGGATTTTAAAGCCCTCCACAAACCTGCCCTTGCAAACTTATCTCATATACCTTCCTTTAGTTAAGATACCCTTTGAGATAAGAAATGGACTAATTATTGGGGAATAAGACAGTATCTTTGCCCACAGGAAGCTGATAGAGGAGATCAGAAAGGCACACAAAACAAGACAGAATAGAAGAGCCCAAAAGGGGACAAACTGCCATGGCACTTTGGCCAGTTAAGTGGTATAGTGGGTACAGGGCCAGACCTGAAGGCAAGAAGACATAAACATTTACTGAGTGACGCTGGGCACAGTGCACTTGGCACGGTGCTTAGTCTATACTAAGTATCATATAAATGCTCTGTCCCTTCCCCTTTCTCCTGGGAGGTATGAGGAAGGACAGATCATTTCCTGCTGGGAATCAGAGGAAGTAACATTTGAATTAGGGTAAGATGAAAGGAGGAGTTCCCAGAACCAGAGAACAGATTGTAGAAGATGTTAGTGAAGCAGGCAGAAAGTCCAATTTGACTGAGGCAGAGTAAATCTAAAGAAGGGATATGAGATAAGATTAAAAAGACAGATCTGTGGAGGGCTTTGAAGACAATATTGCATGGTCAGTGGGGAGCCCCTAAAAGTTTTTAAGCAGGAGTGGCCTGATAGTGCCGTGTATAAGGAATATTAATTTGTTGTTGTGTGATGATAAATTTGAGGGAAATCATTTGCTCCCTTTCTTCAAAACTTTACAAGCAAGTCTTAAAACAATAGTGCTCATTATTAACATATGAGAGGAATATCTACATGCAAATCCCACTTCTGACTCTTACTGATTGGGCATCCTTTGGTAAGTTACTTAACCTCTTTGTGCTTCAGCTACTTTATCTGTAAAATGAGGGAGCTGGATAAGATGGCTTCTAGGGCTCTTTTAACATTGTATCTACACTCTCAAGGTCTCTCTGAAGAACTTTGGAATCAATTGCAAGACATGAGAGACACTGGCAAAGGACTGTCCAGCATGGTACACCCACCTCAAAGATGGCGTTGTGCTCTATGAGCAAAGCAGAATTAATTGCAATAGGTCAAAAGAAATGGGAGGTGTGCAAATTTAGAGACATCTCCACTACAAACATTCACATGGACTATTTGTGTCCATGTGGTAGAGCATTCCAAGCTCATATTGATCTGATTGAATAAATTTGGGCACACTGTACCTTGACTCCAACAGAGTGATGTCATTTTGGTCCTCCTTGAGAAAGAAGGACAATCAACCAAGTATCAACTGTAGCCTAATTCAGTGAACATGAAAAGAAAAATAAATTGATTGAAACATTACAGTAGAAGTTTCTCTCTTATTGGGATAAAACAAAATCAGTCATTGGAAAGTATAAAGTCAGTTAATAAAAGGAACTTGTAATTGCCATGTCTACTGCCAATATCAGGTGATTATAATAATTTTTAAAATCACATTAAAAGATTTTCTGTGGATTGTATGGGTTCCAGAACCCCTGGTGAATGTCTGGAAGAAAAGGAGACATAAAAGAAAGATGACAAGTTCCCTAACTTTCAGGAGTTGAAAATTCACTTAAGGATTCCTGACTTAAGCATATGAAAAAACAGGGTATTCTAGATTAGAGAACATAGAGAAGATGGACAAGGGAGTTCTAGGAATGTAAAAATGAAAAGTCCCAGAAATATCACAGCCCAAATCCAGAGCTTTCATGTCTAAGGAAAATAAAATTCCAAGAATCCAGAAATAAAGGATTCAAGAAGCAAGGAACCACAATAAGAATTACATAAGATTTAACAGCCACTACTATAAATGAACAAAGAGCTTAGGATATAATATTCCAGAATGCAAAAGATATAGGCTTAGAAGCAAAAATAATTTAGCCAACAAAAATAAATGTAAATATAAAAACTCTACATAAGTCTAAGCTATCATCATTATTATTCTAGTTAGACAGGATATGTTGCTAGAAGTATTTTTCTTTGTCATGCAATCTCTGGATTGGGGTTATAATATTTCTAGGAGTTTTAATTTAGAAATTTCTTTCAGGGAAAAATCAACAGATTCTTGTTATTTCTATTTTGCCCTCTGGTTCTCAGAGATCTGGGCAGTTTTCTTTTATGATTTCTTGTTTATGATGTTTAGTTTCTCTCTCTCTCTCTATTCATAATTTTCAGGTAGTCTGGTGATTCTCAAATTATTTCTCTTCAATCTATTTTCCCCAATTTATTTTTACTATGAGAGATATCTTACATTGCATTCCATTTTTTTTTCACTTTTTTACCTTCCATATTTTTTATGTTTCATGGAGTTATTAATTTCTATTTGGTTAACTCTAATTTTCAGGGATATTCCCCTGCCCTCGAGTAAAGTTTTGTACCAAGCTGTTAATTCTCTTTCTAAATCTTCCTTACATGTCTCATTTATTTCCACATTTTCCTCTCCAATACTATCATTTGATTTTAAAAATCATTTTTAGCTTCTTTAAAACTTTATTTCATGTCTTGTAAGAATTATAACTGAACTAGTACAGATGCTATATTTTTCTTTGTGATTTTGCTTATAGATTTTTTTTGTTACTCTCTTTTTCTGGGTTTGTGTCTTGAACACCCCTGTTACAAAGTTTTTACTTTATGGTGGGATTCTTTGTATTTTGGGGTTGCTCATTCTTTTCACCTGCTTTCTGATTTTGGACATGAAGTTAGAGCTGGACACTACACTTTTTGGGGGGAGGGGATGTCTGGTCTGAGGTTTTTTTCTCTTTGGATCCTTCAGGGTTTTGTTGTTGTTGTTCTATTGAGTTTTGCATTGTTTTAGGATCCAGGGATAGCTCAGGTGGAGGCTCACAAGCTTTCATTACTTCTAAAGTTTTATGATCTAGGAGTAAAAATCAAGGACTGACCACCTGGTCTGAGATCTGTAACTTCCTGATCTGGTTACACCCCTTTTGGCTTGCCTCTTGTTAGAAGTCGGACTCAGTCACCATCAGCTGGAAAACTTTGTTACTTCTGAGTGACAGTATTGTAATGTGACCTTCTGGGATATCTGACCAGGGAAGACTAGACTGCAGGCTACATCTAACCCCCCTCAGTTTCTGAGGACAGAGACACACAGTTGAAATTGTTCTTCACTTAAGTGTATAGTCTAGAGTCATAACCATTCCTCACCCAGAGCATCACTACTGGGTGCAAGTTCCCTCCTCCTTCTGCCCTGTATCTATGACCTAGACCTGGGTAATGAGTTATAAAATTGCTGGTTGACACCTGCTCCCACTCCCTGAACAAAGTTTAGGTGTCTCCTGAACTTGTATGTCCCCTCTGCTGTATCAGACTCCTTTCCCAATGTTTACAGGTTTCCTTCTCCCTATATTGAATTGGGCTGTGAAAAAAAATTACTCTTTATAGGGGAGGCCAGGTGGCTCAGTGAGTAAGAGCACCGGCTCCAGTGTCGGGATGACCTGGGGATCAAATCTGGGCTCAGACACTTAGCACCCCACCCAGAAACACCTGGCCATGTAACCTTGAGCAAGTTACTTAACCCCAATTGCTTTAAAAAAAAAAGTTCAATTAATTTGGGGCAGCCAGGTAGCTCAGCGAGTAAGAGCACTGGTTCCAGTGTCGGGATGACCTGGGGATCAAATCCAGGCTCAGATACTTAGCACCACACCCAGAAATAACTTGCCGTGTAACCTTGAGCAAGTTACTTAACCTCAATTGCTTAAAAAAAAAATGACAGTGATTGCTTTCCTTAGATTTACGAAGAACATTTCTGTCGGGTTTTTTTTTTTAAGTTCTTTGTGGAGAAGTTACATTGAAGATATTGAGCTTTACTTCTTCCTGCTACTCTGTCATCTTGATTCATTCTCCCTTTATTTATAGTGTATTAAGGTGTGTATATATAGTGTATTAAATGCATATGTAGTGTATTAAGGTTTGTGAAGGGTTCCCTTTACAGTGGGTCTAAGAGGTAGTGCGTTACGATATCAACTCCATTTTACAAATGAAGAAACTGAAGTCCCAAGAGATTAAATCACTTGTCCGTGATCCCATAGATAGGCAGTGTCTGAGGAAGAATCAGAACTCAGATCTCTAAAGTTCAAGCCAAATATTTCATACATTATCCATAGAGTTCTCCAAACTTTCCCAACCTTTACCTGCCTCAACTTTATTTACAACATCTTCCAAAGAATGTCCTCTGCTGCCAACTCTGCTTCTATCTATATTTTGAAATTCAGCTCTTCTAAAATGCTTTTACAGAAATTGCAGATTTTCAGAGTTGGGAAGAAAATCAAAGATCACCCAGGACAAAATGTCCTTGAAAAATAATTCCCTCTATAACCTCTCTTATAAGCAGTCATCATGCCTTTATTTGAAGACATCCAATGATGAGAAATTCACCACCTCAATAAGTAGGCTATTTCAGTTTTGGTCAGCTCTAATCTTTAGGAAGGTAGCCATTACATCAAGTCTCTACCAGTATGAAATAAATTTCCTCCTATCTTTGATCTCTCTTTATCCTTTTCCATTATTGGGGTGGAGTGGAATATAGCTTTATGTAAATTCAAGAGGCAGATAATCACCTTGATTCCTTGGGCTTACATTAGTTCTTGTGCTTTCCCCCTCTATCCCTCTATTCTCATGGGAAAGAATAAAAACAATTTGAGGAATTGAGAAAATGAGGGAACTGGTACACCAGGACTCATGGAAGGCTGTTGAAAGATGCCTACTGAAAGTCTTTTGAAACAAATCTCTAAAAGGATCATGAATAGATGTAGCTCAGCCATCAGACATTAAATATAGAACTATAAGTAATTTCTCACTTGAGTAAGTGAAGTCTCAGAGAGGACCCTGACATGAGGGGAACATGAAACACAGTTTAGATTAAGAGCAGGTTCAAAGACTGATGGTCCTAGCTAACTGAGGCTACCTTGTGACTCAAAGAACTTATAAGACTCTCCATCTGGAAGGGATATTCCCATTCTAGTCCAGGCTCAGAGGAAGATACAAATCCCTTTTTCTAAGGGTGAGAGGGGAAAGTATTAAAAACTTTTCTTTCTTTTCTCACTGGTCATATAGAAGCTTTTGCCTTCTAAAAGGACTTTGACAGGAAAAATTTCAGGTTTTCCACAAGGACTGAAAGAGTGAAAATATAGTCTACTCATTCTTCTATGTCAAAGAATTAGAGCTGAGGACTAAAACTGAATCTGGAAGAAGAAAAGGGCTCCACAACCACATTTCACTGGAGCAAAGACTAGCTGTCACCATGGAATGAAGAGAGCACTGCTGAGCAGGGAGTAGGCCTGGTGGGAGCAGTACAAGGACATCCTTGTAGCATTAGAGGCCAGAGAGGCCCTTGTTCATGTTTGGCCAGGACACGTGTGCTCCCTACATGGGCGCCCCTTATAGTGCGTCTGTTATCTATGGGGGCCTACTCTTCCCACTGCTGATAGGTGTATTTGTGGAAGAATATGCCCCAGGTAGACTCAGGAAATATTTTATTAGTACTCTTCTCATTGTGGTATTATGCACTAGGGCTGACGAAAAAACGATAATAATAGTTATTATTGTATAAAATACATTAATTATAATTATTATCTATGATGATTAATTATAATATTATATAGAATAGTTCTATAATAATAGTTATTATATATAATACATTCATTATAATTATTATTTATTATATTATATGGAATAGTTATATAATAATAGTTATTATTATAGCTAACAGTTATAGAACATTTAATATTTTCCAAGCATGGTACTAAGCACTTTACAATTATTATCTCATTTGATTCTCACAACAACCCTGGGAGTTATGTGCTATTATTATCCCCATTTACAGATGAGGAAAATGAGGAAAATTATTTGCCAGGGTCACACAGCTAGTAAGGGTCTATGGTGACATTTGAATTGAGGTCTTTCTGCCTCCAAACCCCATGCTCTAACCACTGTACCACCCAGCTACACCCCACCAGACCCATCTCCTCCCCCCGGCCTCTGCCTGGAAAAGGTACAAGCATCACTGAGGGCTTGTAATCTATGCTTTTTAGTGGATGAGGATCCATATTAGCCTTGCTAGGAGATTCCCCTCTGCAAGGACATGTGTGGAGGGGGAGAGGGAAGGGTTGGGGAGAGGGAAGGGCTGGGAAAAGGAGGCCAATAGTTTCTACAAATACTTATTGTAGTCTAATCTTCATTTTCTTTATTCTGCTGCTGACTCAGCTCTCAGTTCCTGGAGGGTGAAGACAAGTGTCTTATTCTTCGCTGTATTTCTACCAAGCTATGTATTTCACAGTGCCTTCTAGATAGCAAGCACTGAATAATTATTGAATTGAATTAGACTAAAGTAAACTCTGAGTGTTCTGAATAAACCAGTTTATGACAAGGATAGAGTATTTCACATGAGACAGAAATGGGGACCAAACTGTGGGGAGCCTTGAATGCCAGAATAAGAAGTATAAACTTTTTTCCTTTCTCACATTTTTGAAGGGGTGGGCTCATCTCTCCTTTGAAAAGGGGAAGGAAGTGAAGAAGAGGGACAAGATAGTCCCACTTTAGTTTACCTACCTAGGAAAACTGTTTCCAGGATTTCCATTCACTTCAAGGTAAATACACATATCAATCCACATACGTGAAGAGTGAGCTAGTGATAGCATCCTCATGAATAATAATATGCAGCCCAGAGGTTAGAAGACTCCAGTCAATTCTGTTTTGTTTTGTTTGTTTTTAATGAGAGGAAGAGAAAACATTCTCCATAATCATTGCAACCTTGACAGCCAAGTTAGTCTTGATCGTACAAAATAAAATCCAGAAAATTCTAAGCTACTTCAAAACCATGGAAAAGAATGAGCAGAAGAAAAGACCTCCCCATTATCTGTTAGCCTTAAGGTCACCTGTGCAATCTAGAAGAGCAAACAGACTGTCTTTCACAATTCTGTCACTTTGAGTTATAAGGCACTGAGCAGTGCTGTGTGTGATGTCTTTGTAGAATACGGCACTTTTTCTGCAGACACAGCTTAGAATTCTAGAAGAGGCTGAGTGACAAAAGGATTAGGTAACTGGGTAAATTATAATTTGCATTTCAGACACGAGTGTGGTTTGTTTGCTTTCCAAAGAGTAAAGTCAAGGCTATTTTTGTGGAAGGCATGTGCAGAAGACAGCCTGCCATAGTGGACAGAGAATTGGTTCCAAGCCAGGAGGATCTACATTCAAATCCAGCAGGGGATGCATATTGATTGTGTGACCCTGGGAGGTCACTTAACCTCTTTGTGCTCTAGGAAAATCTTCAAGGTTTTAACTTGCAGAGAAATGACAATCTGAATTCATAGAGAGAGTTTCTTCATCTAGGAGTTCACTATATCAGAGAGCTAGGTGGTACAATGGATTTAGTTCTGAGCCTGGAGTGAGGAAGACTTGAATTCAAACCCACCCTCAGATACTTCCTAGTGGTATGATCCTGGGCAAGTCACTGAACCTATTTTTCTTAGCTTCCTCATCTGGAAAGTGGGGATAATAATAGCACCTACCTCCCAAGGTATGAGATAATACTTGTGAAGTGTTTAACAGGGCCTGGTGCATTGAAAGCACTATACAAATCCTATCTACTACTTCTATGATCATTATATCAATGCAATTATAGGTTGAATGTCCCCTACTGTATTGACAGGGTCTAAGACAAACCAAACTGTATATCCCTTTCTTTAGTCATGATAGAATTTACATCAAGGTGAAATCATCTAAAATGGATGCAACAAAGGCAGCCTTGAATGAAAAAAATATCAAATTATAAATTCAGAACCTGAACTCATTTCTGGTCTTTGCTCAGTTTCTATCTAGCCATGTGACTTTGGCCAAAGAATCTTGCCTCTCTACATTCCATTTTTTTTTCTGATCTGTAAAATAAGAGGATTAGACAAAATAACTTCTAAACCAGCCCCAAGATTCTTTACATTATAGACATACAACCAAGAAGCTGCCCAAAAGTAGAATGAGGTGTCTCTAGGAATAGTGAGCTCTCTCTCCCACATTGGTGGTCTTCAAGCAGAGGTAAGGAAGATTATCTACCAGGAATACTGTGAAGGACCCTCCTTACCAGGTTTAAAGGGCATGACTTCTGAAGGGCATGGCTTTCTTGCTCAGAGAGTCTGAGCTTCACCCTCAGAAAGATCTGAGTTCATATTCTGTCTCAAACTCTAACTAGCTGTGTGACCCTAGGCAATTCACTCGCACTGACTCAGTTTCCTCACCTGTAAAATGAGTGGGCTGGCCTCGATGGCCTTTAAGCTCCCTTCTAGCTCTAAATCTAGGATTCTAGAATTCTCCAATCCTCTGACTGGCATGATGAGGATGTTAGCTCATGCTTGTTCCCAGCTTGCTTTTTCTCCTTTCAAAGAATGAGCAATAAGGTACAATGGCAGCAACTGTGTGTGTTTGAAGGTTACGTTCCTGTAGTGGCAGCAGATATAGCGACAGCCCAAGGCTGAGTGTACGCATACACTTATTCTTCTCTAAAATTGCTTAAATAGGCTCCCTAATGAAGTGTCGTCAGAGTGGCAGATGGTAATGGGATGTAGGAACAAAAACACATCAAGACCTACAGTCAGGAGATTGAGAAGAGATCTATGAGGATGGAAGAGGTGATCCAGATGTTACCAAGAGAGTGGCAATCATTCCAAGCCAGGAAGCAACTCTTCTAAGCAGATAAAAGTCTTCCATTGGAGTGGGAGGGGCGGGGGGTGGCTGCACCTGCAGGAAGCCTGTAGCCCATCTCAAAGAAATGCAGTTTTGAGTTTTCACATTATCATCCAAAGTTAAAGAGTTAGGAGGGAGGGTGATGAAAGACTTTTCCTTTAGCTCTGGATTAGCACAAGCTGTGAGATACAAAATGGATGTATTCAGCCTCAAAGCAAACAGCTTGCGCCAGGCCTACCCAATGTGTGGCCTGAAAGCCAGATGTTAGCAGCAAGCCCAATGCCCTTTTCCCTGGCTCCAGCTCGCAAGCCAGTCATCTGTCCTTAACTCTCTTCTCCCCCACCTCCAGGATGGGCTCCCCTCCTGCCCTCTGCCTAATCCTCAGTTTCTGATTCCCCAAGTCCCACCACGTAAAGTGGAATGTTGTGGTACAAGTCATCAAGCTAAAAAAGAAAGAAAAAAAAATAGATACACAGACAGAGGGAAGGATGGATGGATGGACAGATGGGTGAACTGATGGGTGGACAGACAGAGGGATGGATGTACATACAGAAAGATAGACAGACAGGCAAATAGAGATATAGCATCTACTGCTATATACCAGGCACTATTCTAAGCACTAGAGAAACAAAAAAAAAATATTTAAAGTCTAATCTCAAGGATCTCATAGTCTAATGAGTCAGACAACATGCAAACAGTAATGTACAAATGTGACATATAGAGGATAAATTGGAAGATATATAATTTTACAGGAGGCATTAGCATTAAAGACAACTGGGAAAGGTATTCTTGCAGAATGTGGGATTTTAGTCCAGACTCAAAGAAAGGCAGGGAAGCCAATAAACAGAGATGAGGAGGGGAGAGAATGTCAGGTAGGGGAAAAGCCAGTGAAAATGCACCAGGTAGGGGCAGCTAGGTGGTGCAGCCCTGGAGTCAGGAGTACCTGAGTTTAAATCTGGCCTCAGACACTTAACACACACACACACACACACACACACACAACAACAACAACAACAACAACAACAACAACAACAACAACTAGCCATGTGACTTTGGGCAAGTCACTTAATCCCAATTGCCCTTTTCAGTTACCTAAAAAGCAAAAAAAAAAAGAAACAAAAAACAGAAAATGCACCAGGCTGGGAGATGGAGTGTCTTGTATAAGGAGTAATGATGAGGCTAGTGGTACTGGATCATTGAGTATGTGAAGGCCAATAAGATATAAGAAGAAAAAAATCTTAAGAGTTTCCTGAGGGCCAAAGGATTTAAATGACTTCCTTATGCTTACTTATAAAGCCAGTAAATGGCAAGGCCAGGATTTGAATCCAGATCTTTCTGGTTCCAAGTCCAGCACTCTATCTGCTTATATGTTGTTGCTTCTTACATTAGAAGTTGCACAGAGTAGCAATTTTAAAATTACATGTCACTCATTGTATCTTTTATTCCTGAAGTACACAAGAATACCAGAAACAGGGATGGAAGTTAATGAATCATGGTAGTAAATGTTTTTAGAGCCCTGGTCACTAAATAATTCCTGGTAGCATTGTTAAAAAGAAAATGGTAAAGAAATAAAATATTCAAAGGGTAAAAACCAGAAAGTATAGCATTCATGAATAAAGAAGATATGATGATTCCTAAACCAAGGAAATCCAAGTGATTTCAGTATCTTCTCATGGATGTTTGGTGACTGGAGTGGGGAGAGGGAGCTTCTAGCCCTGTCAAGGAAGCAGAGCTAGGCTTAAAGGGACTAAATAGATCCTCCCTAAGGCATTCATTGAAAGAGGGAATAGCTTTGAAGTGTCCCTTTTCCTTTCTAGCTTTTTTCTGAAAGGGGAAAATAGCATGTATCCTAGCAGGATTATGCTTCTATCTAATACATGGGGATAAATGCTTGTGTGAGAATGCTCAATTCAATTAAATATATATATATATATGTGTATATATATATATACATATATATATATATATATAAATTCTTTATGTGCAAGGCACTACCCTTGGCACTGGGATATTGAGATAAAATTAAACAATCCCAGACCTCAAGTTCTGGGGTCGGGGAGAAGAGGATATACAGAGGAAGAATTCAACACATGCAAATGTAGGTGAATAATAAGTGTATATGAAGTAATGTCAAGGAAGACAAAACACTGGAGAAGGGGACCATTAAAATTGTGATGGAGAAAGAGAGGGGGTTGGAAATCAGGAAAGCCTCAAAAAGTTCATTTCTACCTTTTGAACAATAAGTGAAAATTAGTAGAGAAACTGTATCCAGAATGAGAAAAACTGTGCTCCCTTGAATCACTTGACTTTAGTTTGGCATCTATGTTGGCCTTTCCAAACCCCGGCACTGTGGACAAAAACCTCAGTCACCAGAATGACGGCTAAATATTGGCCCTTTTGGTCATAGTTCTGTAAACCAACTGATCAGGTCTTGTTCTAGCCAGTTCAGAATGATTAAATGAAAGAATATCAATGCTACAAAAGGGATCTTAGAATTCAACCCCATTATTTTACATAAGAGGAAACTGAATCTCAGGAAGAAATGAAGTCAAGCCACAAATAGTCGCTTGCAGAGCAAGGACAAAACCCTGATCTGAGGTTCCATTTTTACCTTCCATCAATGACTCTATGATTTCTGACTTCCAATTAAATACTTTTATTTACATCATATTGTTTGTCATTCTGCCAGAGAAGAAAAACACATCAGTCCAAAACAAACAAAAAAATAAATTGTACTATAAAGTAGCTAGAAGCATATGAGGCATTACTACATAATGGAAAGAATATGGCTGTCAAATATTCTTCTTCTTCTTGTAGTTCTGCAGTTAGTCATGTCTAGCTCTTTGTGGTCCCATTTAAGGTTTTCTTTACAAAGATACCGTAGGGGTTTGCCATTTCCTCCTCTGGTTCATTTTCCAGATGAAGAAACTGAGGCACACAGGGTTAAGTGACTTGCCCAGGGTCACACAGCTAGTAAATGTTTGAGGCCAGATTTGAGCTCAGGAAAATTAGTCTTCCTGACTCCAGGCCTGGTGCTCTTCCCACTATGTCCCATCAAGAACAACCTGGGTCCATATCCCATTTTTTTTCCAATGGACATGGGTTTTATTAGCTTCCTGTTAGTGGAGAAAGGCATCAGGAAAGGAAACTGTATGGTGATATTTCCTTTGTCCTGGATTATAGTGCACGAGACCTGGAGTTGAAGGATCAGAGAAAACAGCAGCTGAAGCAGGTGAGGGGATGGGAGGTGGAGGTAAGGGTAGCTCTGGGACCACCAGGGGCATGATATTAATATTGGGGGAGATGCAGGAAGGTTATCTTGTAGTCACTAGCTTTGTGAAAACAGAAAAATCACTTAATCACTCAGTTACTCTCTGGACCTGTTACTTCATCTGTTAAATGGGAATAATCCATTCTTTGCATCCAGTGTGTTAAACCATTGGTATGAGGAAAGCATTTTGCAAAACTTTAGGTTCTATAGAAATGTGAATTTTTATTGAGGATGATACTTGTTTGGTATATTTTAAAGGGGATTTTGCAAGTGAAGGTCAATCTAGATGGTTTCCAATTCACCATTATGATGAATGAGGGAGAGGGGAAAGGGGATTAAGGAGAATGGAGGGAGATAATGATTATCTATCACTTGCTTTCTCCTGCTTCTCCCCTAAACAACCTTCCTAGAACAAAATGCACTTCCTGGGTCATCACTTCCCCATATATGTTGTCTTTTCCTCTATTAAAATGTAAGCTCTTTGAGGACAAGGACTGTCTTTTTTTCCCTAATTTGAATCCCAAGCACTTAAAGAGTATCTGACACGCAATAAATACATAACAAATTTGCATTCATTCATCTATTCATCCTTTAACTCTCCCTTGTCTTCTTTAGGCATATTTATGTCACAATTTATGAGACTGAAAATTAGCTATGGCATTCACTGATCCTTTTTTTCCCAAGGTACTGATCATTTGACATTGTAGAGAAACTGTATCCAGAATGAGAAAAACTGTGCTCCCTTGAATCACTTGACTTTAGTTTGGCATCTATGTTGGCCTTTCCAAACCCCGGCACTGTGGACAAGAACCTCAGCCACCAGAATGATGGCTAAATATTGGCCCTTTTGGTCGTAGTTCTGTAAACCAACTGATCAGGTCTTGTTCTAGCCAGTGCAGAATGATTAAATGAAAGAATATCAATGCTACAAAAGGGATCTTAGAATTCAATGGTGTCAGGAGTATGCAAAACAAAACTAAAAAATCCTTAAGTCCTAGGTATGCACTCCATTGATTCCCAATACAGCCTCACTACAAGCAGCACTCTGCCCCAGGAGATAATGATGATGAAGATGATGGCCAGCATTTATATAGTGCTTTCAAGCTAGCAAAGTGTTTTAGATACATTATCTAATTTGAGTTTCCTAATGACCTGAAGAGGCCCTTAACTGTAGAAATTATCTCCATTTTACAGATAATAAAACTAAGGATCAGAGCCATTTAATAGTTTTCCCAGGGTCAAACAGCTAACAAATCTGAACCCAAGGATTTGAACGAGAGTTCAAACTTGACTGTAATCCCTTTACTCTATTCACTACTACAAGCTATTTCTATACTCCTAAAATCAATCATACACTTGGGTATCTCCAAGATCACTAATTCACCCCATCCTCATTTCCCATCTGACTTCTCCTTCAAGCTCAGCTTTTATAAGGCTTAAAGAAAGGTTAAAAATTGAAGACTCGGGCAATTTACAGCAGTACTTTGCCTGCAGTAATGACTTTGGTGGCCTTGTTAACAGCATCGATTCAAGTTGCCTGTTTCTCCTCAGTGTTTACCTCAGAGACTTGAATTGGGATTGGAAATTTCTTAGCCCGGTTGGCTGATTTCCTCTTTGATTTAACAGGCTTTTATTTTCGTTCGATATTAGGGGAATATATTCAATGCACTGCTTTGGAATATATCCAGATTGCAAAATGAGCAATATCAACACGAGATGTCTAATAAGGATGGACAGTAAGTGACAAATTAAATATATTCGGGAGTATTTGGTCCTCATAGCTACCTTCACCTTCCCACTATGCCCTTGGCCCTGGACTGGGGGATAAAAAAGGAATTGTAAATGACAACATTTGCATGCATCTAATGTGGCTTATCCTGAGATGTCCCCTCTCTCTATCTTTATCAATTGGATTCCTAATTGTCCTTAAACACCTCAATGCCACCTCCAAACCTGCACAGAAACGTCCAGTCTTTGTAGCTGAAAGGGACCTTGGAGAATATCTCATTCAACCCCAAGAAAAGACTCAGGGAAGGAAAGTTATTTGCCTAGGGTCACACAAATAGAAAGCATAACTGGGATTTAAATACAAGTCTGCTAAGTCCCAACCCAGGATTCTTTGATCTATACAAAGGCTTTTTCAGTCAGTTTCTTCACTCTCGGTAGTGATGCTTTCTCACTCCCACTCCTGCCAAGAGACCTTATTTTCAGATTTTCTACTTCACTAATGTGCCTGTGTTGTAATTTGCTTATTGTTGTTATTTGTGTATTACATTTTGTGTTTTCTCCCTCAACTAATCTGTAACCTCGATGAAGGGGCCATGTCTTACCTACATTTTGTATCTAAATTCTGAGTAGTTCTTTGGCACATTAATTCAACTATCTGTTGAATTAATGAAAAAAATAAAATTAATTTTGATCTTATTAGTTACCTGGGTTGCAGGTAGCTTAGGAAATGACATTAAGTAGTGGTCTGAATTGTGGGTCATGACCCACAGCTTAGGAAGTGCTGAAGGGATAGTGAATGGAAAAAGTTTAAGAAGTCCTGGTCTAAACATATCATGAAATCATGGAATGCCATGAGTTGAACAGACCTTAAGATTTACTTTGCTCTTCTTACTTTATGGAATCCCTTATCAAGAGTCACCCAGTCAATTCTAAAACACAGGTTCTCTGAATCCCAGGGAAGTGAGTGTTTTTTCTATCATGTTCATCATACTTAATATATGGTTGTTTGCATGTTGTCCCTTCATTAGAATTTAAGCTCCTCGAGGGCTGGGACTGTGCTTCTGCCACCCCCCCCCCACTCTTGTTTTGCATTCCTAGCATGTGGGTACAGGGCCTCCCAAAGAGTAGGCACTTAACAGAGTTTGTTGACTAACTCTATTAAGCCGTCTCCAGAATTCTGTATCTTTGTTATCTATTAAGAGATGTCCCATGAGTAGAGATGATTATCTATTATTGGTGCGGACCTTCTATTTAGATTAATTGGAAGAAAGGCCTGTCAGCTTTAAGTGAAAGGTGCACAATATAATGTTGTTGTTGTTTTTTAATGTATCTCAAGAACTATTCATTCCACAAACACTGATGAAGTGACCACCCATGTTTTGTATTTTTCCAGTTTGTTTTTGGAGGAAAAGGAATAGAAGGAAAGGGTCCAGGTAGCATTTATAGAACACCTGGTGTGTGAACTCAGAGAGATACAGATTAGCAACATCTCACTACCTTTCAGAATCAATGAAGTGCCCAGGGCACAAAGTGGTTAAGTAATTTGGTTGTGGTCACATGGCCAGTATGTATCAGAGGCAAGTTTTTGACACTGGTTTTCCTAACCCCTAGACTATCCACTATCTGCTCTTAGAGGCTGATTCTCACTTACAATGTATATGATAATACATATATACTTAAAATAATGAATGTAAGTGATAATTATTACTACATAGAAATCATCCTTCTTTGTACAAGGGAAGATATAAAGATAATTAGATAAAGATAAGATAAAGATAAAATAAGGGCCCTGCCCTCAGGGAGTTCACAATTTAGCAAGAAATATATCATGTTTTATGTTATGTCATGTCATGTCATGTCATGTTATGTTGTTATGTTACATCGTGTTACATTATGTTATATTATATTATATTACATCATATTATTTTTATTTTATTTATAAACACATTATATTTATTTATATCATATCATATGTGTGTGTATATACAGAAAGAGATAGATAATGATGCAACCACCATACAACAGGTAGAATACAAAATAGAACATTATATCTTATCATCAGAACTATCTAACATTTTATGATAGGCCTGAGGGAGGAAAGATGGTGTTAAGATCAGGACTCAGAGGAAACTTTATTGATATTAGTACCAGGAGAGTCAATACCTGACCTAGGTCTTAAAAGATGGATGGGTAGGATATCAACAGGTGAGATGGGAATGACTTTCTAGACATCAGGAGCATCAAAAGAAAAAGTACAATAGTGGGAAAATTTTGGACACAAAGGATAAAATCAGTCAGATTCTCTTAGACTTTATTGTAGATTCAGTCAATCAGTCAGACATTTTTAAAGTACTTGCTATGTACCAAGTACTCTGCTAAGCATGAAGGATACAAAAAAGACAAAAGACAGTCAAATGATGCGCAAACAAGCTACATACAGGATAAATAGGAAACCATTAAGAGAAGGAAGAGCACTAGATTTAAAAAGGATATGGAAAGGATTCCTGTAAAAGACAGGATTTTCCTGGAATTTAAATGAAGGCAATAGGCAGAGATGAGGAGGAAGTCAGAGAGAAGAGAGAGAGAATTCCAGGCATGGAGGACAACCAGAGAAAATTCCAGGAACCAAGAGATTAACTGCCTTCCTCATTCATTTTGTCTACTTGACCAAAATTGACTGGGCAGGAGCCCAGGGCTTTCTTTTATCACACATTAAAAAATGACCTTCTATTGTACAGAACACAGGTAAAGCATCATGAAGTGATAAAAGAAAATAAAAGACCCTATTCTTTTTTTTCCCCAAAGAAACCTGTTAACACTTACAAAAACGATACTGCTTATTTAAAAGGAACAAAAAGAATGACCTGTACTCAAGAAGTCCACTAGAAAAATTACAAGTAGTTTTCTCCAGGATAGAATTTCATGTTAGCAGCTAAAGAGTGCAAGATGCCCTGATGTCTTGAATTCTCTGTTTCTACCGTCATTCATACTCTCATCCTTTGATCTTTGAATGAGTCACCATTTCAATAGTGAGGCATCCATTTGTGTTAGGAGCAATATCACTCTCTATGTGGACTAGTCTATATTTTCCCCCTGAAGGACAAGTTTAGACTAATCCAGAGGACTAAGACTCAATTACCTAAGGAGCCAGACCAGGAGGAAGGTACATTGAACGTATGGACTCTAGGACAAATAAGGCTTTAGGATCAAGAGCTGGGGAATGGTAGAGAAGTAGAGAGAGAGAGAGAGTCAGCAGCAAATTATTCTGCCATTCTTCCAGATCATTCAATTAAGCATGAAATCTGGGCCTGATTACAACACACTTGTTTATCTGTCCATGAGGTTCACAACAATTTTCCCCACTCTGTGATCATCAATACTTTCAAATTCACCTATACACCTATGCTTCTTCATTAGCTAAGAATCAGACGATCACTTTAGAGTGTGGCCTAATGAGAACCTGGCATTTGTCTCACTTCTCTGCATTGCTGATGCTTTCAGAACATTGACTCCAGAATATTGATATGCCCCATGGTGGCAATGCTGCCAGACAATGGAAAGGGAATGGGACAGGTGAGCAGGGAGAGATAAGAGCTAGAGATACTTTCAATGACTACACAGAAGATTAATCTACATCTCTAAACTGTCATTCAATTCAATATATATTTATTCATCTGTTGGATAATTCACTGAACAATAGATATACAATAACAATAGAAATAGATCAAATTGTCCCAGGATCATTTCTATCTGAATTTCATCAACTACACAGTTTAAAAGAATTTGAAATAACAATAATAATAAGGTAGCTAAAATTTCAATAGCACTTTAAAATTTGCAAAGTATTTTCCTCACAGCCATCATAGTCATAGGTATCGAGAATGTTATGATCCTCATTTCACCAACAAGGAAACTAGGACACACACAGAGCCGCTAAGTGAGTTGCCTGCAGGCATGTATCTAGTGAGTTGAAGAGTCTAGATTTAAAGTTAGGTCCTTTGATTATAAATCTAGCGTTCTCACCATTAACTCATACTGCTTCCCATCTCTTTCTGTTTAGGATCCCTGTTAATAAGCAGAGTGGAGCAATAGGTAGGTGGCACATAGTCCATAGAGCGCCAGCTTGGAGTCAGGAAGAGTCATCTTACTGGGTTCAAATCTGGCCTCAGACACTCACTGTGTGACCCTGGGCAAGTCACTTAATCCTGTTTGTCCCAGTTTCCTCATCTGTAAAATGAACTGGAGAAGAAACAACAAACCACTGAAGTATATTTACCAAGAAAACCCCAAACAGGGTCACGAAGAGTCAGAAAGGACTGGAAAACAAAGAACAATAGCTTTTTTAAAAGAACCCCTGCGGACCCCAATTTGCAATATTGCTGCAATTTACAGTCTCACTGGATCCCATATTTAGAGCTACAAGGACTTATTTTCGCAGATGAGGAAGCTGAGCCTAGAGATTGAGGGATTTCTCCAAGATCACATGCCTAGTAATTGGTAGACCTGGGACTTAACCCACTTCCAAGACGTATTTCCTAGGAATTGAGGAGTGGATTCCTCTGATAGTTCCTTATTATGTCAGGGGTGTGGAAGGGAATCTGAATGGTCATTTAGTTTAATCACTGCTGAACTTTCTCAGTCAATAAACTACTTTTCTTTTCATTTGACTATTTTTCTTTAGTAATAGATCCTGAGAGCAAACAATTTCTGGATCTTCTTGTTACCATTAAGAAAAAGTACTCTTGGGCAGCTAGGTGGCACAGTGAATAGAGCACCAGCCCTGGAGTCAAGATGACCTGAGTTCAAGGTCCGCCTCAGACACTTAACACACAAAAAAACTAGCCATGTGACCTTGGGCAAGTCAATTAATCCCAATTGTCTTCCAAAAAGCAAAGGAAGGAAGGAAGGAAGGAAGGAAGGAAGGAAGG
>NW_027187352.1:17785840-17812455 GCF_028583685.1 Petaurus breviceps papuanus
AAGAAAGAAAGAAAGAAAGAAAGAAAGAAAGAAAGAAAGAAAGAAAGAAAGAAAGAAAGAAAGAAAGAAAGAAAGAAAGAAAAAGAAAGAAAGAAAGAAAGAGTACTCTTTACTAGGAGAAGACTGGGTTTGCAGCTAGAAGTCTTAGGTTTGAATCTCAGCTCTGTAACTTAACACCTGTGCAATATCCATCATTTTACCTTTTGGGACCTTAGTCTTCTCATCCATAAAATGATGGGGGTGGACTGGCAGATATCTGAAATCCTTTCCAGCTCTAAATATGTGTTCCTATGAGGACCTAGCTTTTTAAATCTCACAATGAAATTAGTAATTTAAACTGTACATCAATGCATAGACATTTTCATATCAGCTATATCATTAATGAGAGATATGGAAAGTAATTGCAAGACAAAAAGAGTCCCTATAATATCCCGTCTTCCTATACAATTATTCACCACCACATATTCTGTCCAGAGGCACTGGTCTCCCTCTCATTCCTCATGCATAATACTCCATCTCCTGACCCAGTATATTTTCACTAGCTTTAAACCATGCTTTAAATTTATGTCTAGAATTCTCACTTCTCCCATCCCCTTCTACTTCCTGGCTTTCATCAAGTCCCAGCTAAAATCCCCCCTTCTAGAAGAAGTCTTTCTGATTCCTCTTACCACTAGTGTCTTCACTCTTTCTTGATTATCTTTAATTTATCCTGCATATCCCTTATTTGTATATAGTTCTTAGCAAGGGGAAAAGTTCATGCAGGAGCAAAATAATGAGGGTAATAACACAATATGATGTCTGAGCAAGTTTTTAAAAAAATGATTAGAATCATGAAACCATAATTATCTGAACTAATGGAGGAATCCATCAGCTCAGATCCCAGACTGATATGAATAATCCTTCCAGAGGCTTCAAAGCCATGACTGTTTCTTTCATGGCTATTATTATATGGCAATAGTATTTTTCCCCTCCTCTTAACTGACATCATTTACCTGGATAACAAAGGAAACAAGAGAATCATGAATTTCAGAGTTGGAAAGAAACTCAGAGGCATCTAGTGCAACCTACACATGGACAAACATCTCTTCTTTAAGCAGGAATCCAGCCTCTGTTTGAAAGCCTCCAGCAAGGGGAAAACCACTGATGCTCGGGGTAACACATTGCACTTTGGGATGGCTCAAAAGATGAGATCACTTTTCCTTAAACCAAGCCTACATCTGCCCCTCCTGGACTTCCTCATAGTGTTCTTATTTCTGCTCTATGGGACCACGCAGAAGCCGCCTAATCATTTATCCATGAGACAGCCCATTCCAAGACCTATCATCATTCTTTTTTGTCATCCTCCGGATATTTTCCATTATGCTATTTCCCTTTCCATACTCTAGCACCTAGAACTCAGCTCCAAATGTGCTCTGATCATGGCAGAGGCTAGTCAGACTATCCTCTTAATGTAACCCAAAAGTCACAGTAGCTCTCTTGGCAACCAAGTCACACTATGGCCTCATACTAAGATCGCTAGCTCACTAAGCCCCTAAAATCTTTTTCAGACAAATTGTTATCTAGCTCTGCTTCTCCCAGGTCGTGTACACGTACACATACACACACACACACACACACACACACACACACACAATGGTAGGGATCATCTAAGAAAAAGACAAGTACAGAGCAGAATGTAAGCTTCCTGCCTCCCTCCTATCATTGTATAATGGCATAAGACTTCTTTTAAACTGAAAACTTGCCACAGATATGTCAACTCTAAAATGTTCCAGCCTTTTAAAGTATGAAGCAGAGCTGTTGTTCCTTAAAAAGAAGTCAGGATAAAGTCTGAATTCTCTAAGCAATCGGCAATCATATTGGAGCCAAAGAACCTATGTTAAGATAAAATTCTGTATCCAGCCAACAAAAGAAAGCCAGAGAGGCTTTCTTTAGATAAATTATTCAAGACTCCTGGTTTCATCCACCTCTTCCCCTTTCAAGGAAAGAAAGGGAGTGTACATACCTATGGAGGTGACTGACAACCATGACAGTTGATCCCAGGAGCCTCTTGCCAAGAAAATGTTCAGCAGCCCCTTGGTCGTTTTCTTTGACTGTTCTTTCTTGGGGGTTTACTTGTCTTTGTCAGGTCCAGTCATAGGGTGTCTTCTGAGGCAGAAAGCCAGGATTAATCTCTGCAGGTTTCTCACAAATCATGAACTGCCTAATTCTTTCATCTTACAGAAGGAGAAGAATGGCCAGAAAAACTCAAGGAGCAGAAGGGGTACAGAGAAGAAGAGGAAGAACACAGGCAATCTTCTGTACCCAAAAAAACCTCAATCCTCCCACATGGAAATTCCATACCTTTGTAAAGAGTTCAGTTTCTGGGATTTTACATTAAAAAATAGACTCAAATGAAAAAAAATGAAAAAAATCTTTTTCCTTATTTCTGGTACATAAATTTTTTAGAGTCCAGTTGGCTGCCCAGCACCATAGCTGGCATCCATAAGAGGCAACACTAAAATCATACAGATACAAGATATATTAAAAACATACTATGTATGAGGAATTGGTGCTACAAAGGCAATACAAGAAATGGTCCGTAACAACAAGGAGTATATGTAATGTCACAATAACAACATGTTTGGTTTCTTTCAAGTTTTCTCTTGAAGAATTATTTGGAGGAAGCATGGCATAATGGGAAGATTCTGGGCAGGGCCCAAATTCTAACCCTGGCATTATCTGGCTGACACCAAACAAGTCATTTCTCCTCTCTGGGTCTTAGTTGAATCATCTATAAATAAAGGACAATATGGAGAATGAAACTCATAGGGTATTAGGAAAACTTAAAGGAGATGATATATGTAAAGTTCTTTGTGAACTATAAAGCTTAATATATATGATGGCGATTATTAAAGAACTCCACATACTGGTACTACTACCTCCAACCAAGCAGATACTGCTTAATACCTGAAAGACAGGACATAGAGAGCCGATGTAGTGCTATGGGGACAGAACCAGATGGGGAATAAGGAGATACGAGCTGTTCAAGTCCTGTAATCAAAACTGGAAAATAGGAGGAAGAATTCCCAAAAAAACCCTTTGGCAACAATCATTGCAATAACCATTATTCTTTAACTATTTGTCCTTCCCAGATGCTGATGTTATAATTGCCCGTATAGATATTGTGCAACTTCAAAGTAAGGAGACCAGTTTTCATGGGTGACTAAAAGCATCCTATGAGACTGATGATATCCAACCATATTTTCATCTCTTATTTATATAGTTCTGATCTTTTAGTGTTGTGACAAAGATTAGATTACAGATGACTTGGATTTGAGTTCTAACTCTCCACTTAGTAGCTGTATGAACCTAGCCAAGTCTCTTAATATCCCTGAGCCTCAGTTTCCTCATCTGTATAGTGGAAGCTATACTAGCCAACTCATTGTATGGTTGTAAAAATCAAATAAGATGTGTATAAAGCTTTTTGGAATCATATGGTCAAGTTACTATTATTTTGTGGGTCATAATTATCTATGTCTTAGCATCTTATAAAGTTAGATGAGAGACAGGGAGGCAATCTGCCCCCACACATACACACACTTTTTAAAAGAGAAAGCACAAGTGCCAGCTAATAAGTGTCAAAGGCAGGATTTGAACTTGGGTCTTCTGACTCCTGAATCCATCACTAATTTCTATGCTTCTGCTTCTTTGCAATCATATCCTACTTTATCAAATGAGCTAGTGATATCTCTTAACAATCATGAGTACTAACAACAATTCATTGTAACAAGCAATTTTAAAGCATTTCCTATAAGTCAAATGCTTAGATTACTTTGCTAGACACTGGCACTACAAAAACAAGCAAAATTCAAATTATACCAGATCTCAAGGTATGTACATTGTGGGGGAAAGGGCAGAATGACTATGATCAGGTAAGGAAACAAAAGATGTACTGCAAGTGATTTGGGGGTGGGGACAACTAACAACTGAGGGGGGTGTCAGGAAGGGCTTAGTGTAAGGAGGCAGCACTGGAGATGATCTTTATTTAATTTGTTTTCTTTTTTTTTGGAGGGCAATTGGGGTTAAATGACTTGCCCAAGGTCACACAGCTAGTTTGTTTGTGTGTGTGTGTGTGTGTGTGTGTGTGTGTGTGTGTGTGTGTGTGTTAAGTGTTTGAGGCTAGATTTCAACTCAGGTCCTTGGGACTCCAGGGCCAGTGCTCTACTCACTGCGCCACCTAGCTGCCCCCTGGAGATGATCTTTAAAGGAAACCAAGGACTCCACTACAGAGAAAATTCTCAACCCTGAGGGACCATTCATACACAAGTTTACAAAGGGCAAATGGAATGGTACATCCAGAGAACATCCCAGAGGCCAATCTGGCTAAAACACAGAATTCATGATAAGAGAAAAACACACCTATTGAAAAATAACTTATTTTATACAAATTCTGAGTTAACATTAAGTTGATGAAAGAGTATTCCAAATTTTCTTTGTCCCTCTAAATGATTCCTTTGTGGGAGGAGGCCTTAAAATATTTAATATACGATTAACTTCTGAGTCACTGTGTTCTTTTTCCTCTTCAGGCATGATTTAGTGTCTTAGAACCTGGTGCTCACCACATACCTAAATGGTTATAAACCTTTTTAACTGTTGAATATGGCCTTTAGGACTGTCCAATGAAAGGAACATTCTCCTAATGTCCTGGCAACAACATCTTTATGGGAAGCCCTAATATACAAAAACATTAGGATCACCTATGGGAGAAAGCATCTGCATTGAAGGTTACACTCAAAATATTCAGTTTGGATTATGGGGCCAACTTACCAGCCTATAGAATAAAGTACTAAGAGGCAATCTTGAGAATGAAGGAGGAATGAATGATGAATAAGGTGGTGAGAACTACATGCTTTATAGAAAGAAACCAAAGTGCTTGCATTTGCAAGGATAATGACAGGTACTAATGCATAATACAGCACAGACCAGGGGAAAGGATTTGTTTGAGTTATGGTGGAGTATTTGTTTAATTCTTTAAATCAAGATGATATATTGGAAAAAATGCAGTCATGCAGAACATTATAAGTGACTTCTCATGAATGTCCTTGAGCAAGACATTTCTCCCTTCAGAGCTTGATTTTTCTCATCTGTAAAATAGAGGAAGGGCTAGGACTAAATGCTGTAGGCCTGCATGTGGAAGAGGGATTATATTACTTGTTCTCAGGGTGGGAGGTGAAGTAGGAATAATGGGTAGAAATTATTAGAAGGAAGATTTTGCTCAGTATGGGGAAATATTTCCCAAAAAGAGGAGTAGTCCACCAGTGGAATGGGCCTCCTTAGAAGTTGGAATTGGGGGTAGGGGGAGGACTGAAATTCTCTCTTACTGAAAGTCTTCAAGCAAAAGCAGAATACCAACCTGTCCAGTATGATGTAGACAGGACTTATGATTTCAGTCGTTTAATTAGAGAGTTGAATGCTATGAAAACTAGTGACTGAGGTCTTGATGATTCTTCCAGGTGTGAGATTTTATGATTCTGAAAAGTATCAGTGATAACCACTAACTTCTCCTAGTTCCTGTGCCCCTTCTCAGAATGGACATAGATGAAGGGAGAGAAATACATTAAGGAAACATGTCTGAGGCCTCTGGGAGAGGCAGGATTAATGAACCCACAACTCTAGTCTTTAGCCATCTAGGTTTATACTTCAGCCAGTCAGTCAATTAGCATTTATTAAATCATCAACTATTTGCTAATTACTGGACTAAGCAAGAACTGGGGATACAAATAAATGTAAACAAAATAGTACCTGATTTCACTAACTCATAATCTATTGAAGAAGACAAATGCGAACTACTGTATGAACAAGATATATGCAGGCTAAATTGGAAATAATCTCAGAAGAAAAGCACTCAGATTAAGGAAGAGTAGGAGATACTTTGTGAAGAAGGTTGTATCTTTTTTTTTCTTAATTACCCAAAGAAGTTTGATCTTTTAACCCAAAGAGGTATCATTTCATTTAAAGATTTTATTTCTCAGCAGGCCAGAAGAGCTGAGAAATTCTGATGACCATAAGACAAATCAGAAGGACATAAGGGAGGGCTAAAACAGAAAGAACACTACTGAAGTGAATGTGGGTGTCACCTGAATCTGGAAAATATATAGCCTGATGCTGTTGATTTGTCTGGGTTCAGATGTGAGGGGTGCACCTGTTACCCAATGGAATGATGCCCTAATCTCACTCCTTGTCACACTCTCTCAATGCAGAGCATTCTCTTTTAATGTAGGGACCCAAAAGGGCACTGGTATTTGTACCCTTCTCAGTTTTCCATATACCTATATTCATTCCCCACTTACCCTCATCTGTCTGTAAATAAAGCATTAGATAATAACTAAACATGTTAGCTAATGAGCCTTAACACCTCTTAGGGATATGTGCATCTTAATAGGAAACTTGAAGACCAAAAATGCCTTTAAGGAAAAAAAAGGGCATGAAGTTAAAATGATAGAATGATAGGCAGAAGGATTAATATTTGGGGGAGTGGGCCTCGATTAACACCACCTCAAATAATGCCACTAAGGACCCAGTAACCTGTCTCTCCAGCAGCTCAGAATAGCAGTCCTGCTACCCAGGATGATCCAAAACAGTTGTAAAATATTGATTAGAGTAAATGAAACAGAGTAATATTGTGCTTAATAAGCAAAATTGAACAATCCCAGGATTTATTTTTATTTTTTTTTATTTTTAAATCAGGCATTTAGCAAATGCTTATTGAGTGAAGACCATTCAATACTTGGGGGTTTTATGACAATTCCCATTAGTGGGGGATGGAGTCAAGATGGCAGAGTAAAAGCAAGGACTTGCTTGAGCTTTCCCACAAACCCTTCCAAAAATGACAATTCCCTATACATTTCTACAGCAATCTAGAGTTCACAACAACCTCGTGAAGCAGGCACTCCAAGTATTAATATTTCCATTTTCCAGATGAAGAAGTAAAATAACTTGCTCATCATCACATAGCTATCAAGGCTAGGGAAGTGTGTATGGGTGGAAGACTAGCATACTGAGCAGACTCTCATTATTATTATTATTATTATTATTATTATTATTATTATTATTATTATTTAGTATGTGCTAATTATTATTTTCACATTAATAATTATTATTAATTTTTTAACATTGGGGTTATTGCCATTTGTCTTTGTTCAGTCATTTTCAGTAGTGTGTGACACTTCATGACCCTATTTGAGATTTTCTTGGCAATGATGCTGGTGTATATTTGCTATTTTCTTCTCCACCTCATTTCACAGATCAGGAAACTGAGGTAAACAGAGGTAAGTGACACAACTAGGGTCACACAACTAATAAGTATCTGAGGTAAGATATGACTTTAAGTCTTCCTGACTCCAGGTCTGGTGCTCTATCCACTGTGCCACCTAACTGTCCTTATCGCTATTTACAGAGAGGGTTTTACAGATCTCTAATGCACCTATGTTAATATTGTGGAATTTAGTTCTCTCTATGCATAATATTCACGTACTAGACTAGAGATTCTTGGTAGGTATGAACTACTAATTCTCTGCACTTTCTATCTCCCCCTTCTACCACCACCATTCCCACTCCCCAAACCCCCCTCCCCCCTCAGGGCACAAGCATCATACAGCCAGGAAACACTTAGGAAATCTTTCAGTTGAATTAAAGGTGATAGCAGCAATATTAAAATCACTGAATCTTGGAAAGGATTTTAGATGTCATTATTTCTAGCTAAAACAAAAGCCTCTTGAAATGATTCTCTGGTGTCTTCTGAAACAGTGGTGTCAAATTCAAATAAAAAACAAACCATTAAACCATACATAAGAATTCCTTCAAGTCCTGATTTTAGCTTAGGAAACCACAAATTAACATTATCTATGTCTTATTGCATTTTATTTATTTTGTAAAATATCTCCCATTTCAATTATTATTAACAATTTTAATCTGGTTCTGGTCACATTGGAGAGTATTGGGGGCCACTAGAATTTTTGACCCCTTTCTTCTGGAAGACCTCTAGAAATGGGGAGCTCTCACTACTACCTCTTAGGAAAACCTAATTCATTTTTTTAAAGTTCCAGTTATTAGGCAGTTTAAAAATATTAAGCTGAAATATGTCATTAGTTTATAAAGGAACCACTTTTAAAACTTCATTTAATTATGAAATATTATTTTACTATCATTACTGGAAGGACTGAAAGCATTAAAGGGTTTCAGAGTTGGAAGGGAAGTAATAGATCAGTGAGCCAATAAACATCTATTAAGCACCTATTATTTGCCAGGCACCATGATATGCACTGTGGTACAAATATGAAAAGAAAGATAGTCCCTGTCTTCAAGGAGCTCATAATTTAATGGGGGAAGATAACACACAAAGGGAAGCTGAATAAGAGGGGGAATTTGGGGAGAAGTATGATAAAATCTAATGTAGCCAGGTGGGAAATGAAGAGATGGATGTCTTCAGGCTCATGGGTAGGGCCTCCAATCAGAGGGCCACAGGACAAGGATGAGATGTGAGCACCAAGACTTTCAATCCTGCAAGATGATGAAATATTCCAATGATAAGTGTCAAAAAGAATCCAAAGGACTATGTGTGCAGGTGGGAAATGAGCCTCTACCTGTACAAGAAAGCCACAAACAACTCCTTCTACCTGACAAGTGGTCAGCCAATCTTCCCTTCTATATCTAGTGACAGAAGCTGGAGAGGCATCCCATTCCATACTGGCTTGTTTCGATTATTCAAAAGATGATAATATTGAGCTGAAGGGGGCCACAGAAGTGTTCCAGTCCAACTCCCTCATTTTACAGATGAGGAAATCAAAGCTGAGAAGTAAAGAGACCTGCCAAAGCAGAGCTGGGATTTGAGGTCAACTAAGAAGGTTCAACACTCTGGGTTCTTTCTACTGCACCAAGGCTGCCTTCCTCTTTAGGAAGATTTTTATTTCTTATATTAATCTTAAATCCAACTCCTCTGCGATTTCTGCCAACAATTCTTAATTCTGCTCTCTATAGCCAAAATAAAAAAAAAATCACTTCCCTATTGATGGCCCTCAAATACTTTTGAAGATACCTTTCCTGCTCTTTTTAATTCTCCTTTTCAGGGGGCAGCCAGGTGGCTCAGTGGATAGAGCACTAGGCCTAGAGTCAGGAAGACCTGAGTTCAAATGTGATTTCAGACACTTATTAGTTGTGTGACCCTGGGCATGTCACTTACCTTCTGTTTGCCTTAATCCACTGGAGAAGGAAATGGCAAATCACTCCAGTATCCTTGCCAAGAAAACCCCATGGATGGTATAGGCATAATATGGTTCTTGGGGGACAGAAGAATTGGACAGGACTAAACAACAATAACCAGTCTAGCTAGTTAAAGGGAAAAATTCTTTTGTATTGAATTGAGTCAAGAGGTTAGAAGCTATCTTTTTACATCTTTGTTTCTCTTTAGAGAGTATTTATCTCAGTAGATGGAGATCTTACCACAAAAGCCACCAATACTTGGGTTTCAGTCCTACCTCTCTCCCAGACTGGCTGTGTGCCTTTGGGCATGTTATTTTTCCTCCCAGTGCTTAAGGCATCTTTCCAAGATGCTGCTGACCAGCGTTGGTAGAGCGAATTTGCCCCTCTGGGAATTCATCCTACTGATACAAATCCAGATCCAATCCCTGTCACCTCAGGAGTACTTGTTGCTCAGTTGTTCAGTCCTGTCTGACTCTTTCATGACCCCATGGACCATAGTACGTCAATACTGTCTTTCTTAGCCTCTTAGCAAAAATATTGCAGTGGTCTGTCATATCTAATACCAAAGTGCAAGAGGAGAAGAGTAATTTGGAGTCGTCTCTCCCAGACTCTAAGACAACTCCCTGGCACTGAGGCTTCAGAACTCTCTCTATCAGATTTCTCCAGGCCTCTTAGACAAGGCCAGACGATTATCTCCCCATAGTGAATATTCATTCATGAATGATGTATTTATTTAAGTAGCCTCTCCATCCAAGGAGAAGTAAAAGAAGCGATTGACCTGACCCCACTCTATCCTCCCACCATAATGAATTGCTCTTTAGCCCTTCGGCTCTACTTTAAGCTCTCTTGCTTTGCCATTCCCTAGGCCTACATCTCGGTCTGGTGATTTCTTACCTATTCCTTAAAGTACAACTCAAATGGCAACTTCACCAAGAATCCTCCCTCGGCCACATCTAAGAGGGCAAAGGGCTTTATCCCTTCTGGACTGACATAGTGACTAACCTACAGTTTGTTTCACAACTATTAACTAATGTTGATCCTCTGGATAAAACAGGAATTTAGTAAGTGTTAAATATATTATATTGTATGGAACTTACTAGGGAGGTATCTGTATGTGGGGGGAATTATGAACACAGATAACTTTAATATGATTTTGATATAATGGGATATATACATATACTATATAAATATATATTCATACATACATATATAGTGTGTCTATGTGTGTGTGAGACATATACACACATAGTTGTTGTTGAGTTATTTCAGTCATGTCTGACTCTCTATGACCCCTTCTTGGCAAATATACTGGAGTGGTTTTGCCATCTCTTTCTCCAGCTCATTTTACAGATGAAGAAACTGAAGCAAACAGGATTAAGTGACTTTCCCAGGGTCACACAGTTAGTAATTATCTAAAGCTAGATTTGAAATCAGTTCTTCCCCACTCCAGGTCCAGCACTCTATTCACTGTACCACCTACATTCATTCACACACGTATGTATATGTGTGTGCATGTATGTCGACAACGTATATTTGCATATATGTATATACTTTGAAACAAATGTATATATTGTGTACATACATATATACATATACATATATATGTGTGTGTATATATATAGGTCAGATAGGTGACCTATTTGAGAATAGATTCAGGGAAGAGAGAATTAGTTCTGGCAGAATGAGGAATGATTTCAACAGGAAAGAAATTCCTCAAGTATGGGGGAAAGATGTTTTATATCTGTGCTAATAAACAGGAGAGAGTGAGGGCAGGACAAAATCCGAGAACAAAGTCCTGTTTGGCTGGGTGTTAAGGACTCCAGAGGAACACAGTGTGAGATAAAGTTAGAAAGGCAGGTTGAAGACAGAAAGAAAGACAGAGGAGGGATTTCCTCCACAGGCTGAACTAAAACCCAGGTCCTCCAAACAAGTCTGTAGATTTCCTTGTTACAGTTTTTCTGACAAAAATAAACATTTCAACAGCAAGGGACATGGAAACAAGTCCAAGGTCTGGGGACTTTAAGTAAATATGAGTACTTAAGAAGTCTATTGTGATTTGTGGGCAAATTAAAAACTCATAATGTTTTGTTGCAAGGATTATGTTTGTTCTTTTTTTTAATTTGAAGGAGTCATACTATTGATAAAGTTGCCCAAAATAAAGAAGTAAAGAATATCACTGAAGTCTGTTTTTAATGCCCCAAAGAAAACAGAAGGAAGTTTAGAAAGAAATACACACAAGCAGGATAGCTATGAGACTAACATGTTAAATTTATTATATGATTTTTTAAAAAGATCAGGATGTACATAATATAGATTCATGGTTTCACATATAATCCTCTTTTTTAACTTTTTATATGGAAATATTCTCTTTTACGTCTTTGTTAAATCCAAAATAAAAAAAAAAAACTTTATAATAAAAATCTACTCAGAAGGAAAGCAAAGTTTTCTTAGCAGCACCTTCCTCTTTGGTAGGAGAGAGGCTATACTTTAATATATATATATATATATATATTTTTTTTTTAAAACAGTGCAATGCAGAAAGCTATCTTATTGTACATATTGTGAAAAATGGGCAAGATGGCATTTTCTCATCTCATTCGCATTTATTAAAAAGAAAAGAAAAAGCATCCAAGCAGAATATTGATCAATGAGACTAAATTCTTTGGTCTCTGTTTATAAAGTGGGGCAAAAAAACACTAGAGAAGTAGGAAATATTATGAGTTTTCAGGTTTTAGTGACCCAGATCAAATTCCCCCTTCTTCCTTTCCTCCCTCATAAAGTCTTTCTGACCCCTTCCCCAAGCCTGAGAAACAGTTCCTTCATCACACCATATATAGTACTTTCTTTCTATATCCCTTACGGTCTTACATGTTTTATTGGCCATAGTGGTTACTATAATAACTATAATATTATAAATGGTGGTCTATTATATTACACTGTATCTCTTTCCATGCCCCTAGCAATTGTGCTTTGCACAGACTAAGTGCTCACTGAATATTTACTGAATAAAAGAATCAAATAACACTTAACTAAAAATGATCTGTGATAATGTATAATAAAAGTCATGCATCATTGAAATGCCTCCTTTACTCAACTGTTATAAATTTTTGCTCCACCAAAAGTTTTGCAATGCAGCTAAGATCAGAGAAACTGCATTAAAAAAAATATTCTGCTTGGGAGACAACAATGGGTCAAATTTAATAATATTTAATCTAAAAGAGATAAGTATAATGTTGCACCACTGAGTTCAAAAAATCATCTACACAAATACAAGATAGGAGATGCATATTTAGTGGCAAAGTTTGCCAAAAATAAATGGGGAGGGGAGAATTAGTGGAATATAAGTTCAAGATTAATCACCAGTGTAACATGACAATTGAACAAAATGAATTCTACCCGAGGCTACAGGAAGGCAGACAGTATTCAGAATGAGAAAGGTCATTCCACAATACTCTGCTTTGCCCTTCGATTGAAGAATGGCTAAGCAAACTGTGGCACGAGAACGAAATGGAATATTACTGTGCCATATGAAATGATGAATGAGAATAATTTCTAAAAACATAGGAATCCATATCAATTGATGCAAGTGAACTAAACAGAATGAGGAAAACAGTATATAAAATGATGACAACATTGTCAAACTAAATGAAAATAAAATAAAATTCCATATTGTGTAAATATAATGACCAAGTTTGGCACTAAAACAAGTTCAAAAAACATTCCTTCTTCCTTTATCTTCTAAAGTGGGGCCTAGGGGTGTGGAAATGTTATAAACACTATCAGATGTGATTAATGTGTTCATTTTTGCTTTTTTCAGTTACTATATTGGAAGCTCCCTGTATATATAAGGGGCAAGTTATATTCAGAAATGATATGATAAGAAAACAAAACTCAACAAGAAAAGAATAAATACTATACCCTGGCTAGATAACACCTAGAACAATGTGTTCTGTTTTTCTTATTGCTGTTCAGTCATATCTAACTCTTTGTGACCCCATTTAGTGTTTTCCTGACAAAGTTACTGGACTGGTTTTCCATTTCCTTCTCTGGGTCATTTTACATATGAGGAAACTGATGCAAATAGGATTTAAGTGATTTTCCATGGGTCACAAAATTAGTGTCTGAGGCTAGATTTGAACTCATGTCTTCCTGACTCCAGGCCTGGTACTCTATCCACTTTATCACCTAGTTGTCCATAAAAATAAGTTAATGCATGTGCAGAAAAAAATGAGGATAATAAAAAGTCTAGAGAACATGTCCAATCAGAATCATTTGAAAGATCTGGGAATGTATAGCAAAGAGAAGAGATAATTCAGGAGACTTGATCATTGTTTGCAAGTAAGTGGAAGGTTGAGACAGGGAAGAGAAATTAGATTATTTTGCTAAACCCTAGAGAATGGTGGTGGGAGCAGTGAGTAGAAGTGAAAAAGAGATAACATTTGGGTGTGAAGTGAAGAACAACGTCTCAACAGTAAAGGTATTACAAATTGAATAGGTTAGTTGCCCAGGGAAGTAGCAAGTTCCCTCTTCACTAGAGGTAAAATCACCAAGAATAGAATGGACTTGCTGAGAATACTATAGAAGGGATTCTGGATCAAGGATAAGCTGAACTCTGTGACCTCTGTGATCCAGTCTATCTCAATTTGTAAGATTCTAAGAAATAGCAGTATAGATAAAATCTTGTTCTTTTCTGTTTTACACACTCCACTGCCTTATTTGGACATCCGGATGGAGCAGTGGATAGAGTGCCAGACCTGGAGCAAGAAAGACCTAAGTTCAAATCTAACCTCAGACAATTAAGGCATGACCCTGGGCAAGTCACTTATCCCTCTTTGCCTCAGTTTCCTCATTTGTAAAATGAACTGGAGAAGAAAATGACCAACTACTCCAGTACCTCTTCCAAGAAAACCCCAAATAGGGTCATAAAGAGTGAGACACTCCTGAAAAATGATGAAAAAACAACAAAAAATATCAACAATTCCCTAATTTAACAGATGAGAATATGACTGCAGGGAAATAAAGGAGTTTCCCTAATACCACACAGTCAGTGGTAGAGCTGGGATTGGATCCAGGTGTCCTTACTCTCAGACCAGTCTTCTCCACTTCCTTATAATGCCCAGTGCTTTTTTAGGACTTGGTAAGGAAAATAAAAATTCCTTTGGGTGATTTTTTTTAATCACTAAAGAAAGAGATGTTAATTAGAAAGTTAGTGACTAGGCTCTCCTCTGGCACACAACTATGGCCTAGGAAGGAATCCATTCTGACAAAGAGAATTATTCCATATGGAGTAAATCAGCTGGAATTACAATACATTCAGTTCCAATTCAAGAGCCAATAGAAAAGATTGTCTCCTATGTTTGCAGTCAGTCAAATTTTCCCAACATGTTTTAAAATAGGTACAACATTTGTTCAGCAATTTGCAAAGATAGCCATCTAGCTCATTAAAAACAATTTAGAGAAATAACCATATAGGCTGCTAAATGGTAGAAAAGGAAATCAATGTATGGTAAATATTTGAATAAGTAAAGTCTAGTTAGACATCAGCTAGTAAAGCAAAGAAATATAGTCCTTGTATAGCATGGCATAGCAGAGAAAGCACTGGATTCTGAATCAGAGGTTGTGGATTTGAATCCTGACTCTGCCTCCTATGCGACCATAAGCAATTTACTTCCTCTCTTTGGGCCTCAGTTTCCTTGACTATAAAATGAGGGAGTTTAACACAGTGACTTTTAAGACCAGCTCTAATTCTACAACCCTAAGTACTGAAAGGAAACAGAAAAGGAATGTGTGTGTGTGTGTGTGTGTGTGTGTGTGTGTGTGTGTGTATAAAAGAAAGTTGCAAAGATTTTACAAAACGGTTGCCGAATCCTGCCAAGTAAATGTCTTGCTCCATGAGTTTTTCCATCATCATTGGAGAACCATAGATGACACCTGGGAAATGTAACCATATAGAACTGACAAAACCCATGCCCCCATAACCAGGGGTAGATCTTTCCAAATACACTACAACAAAGGAAGGAGACATTCTTAGGCCCAGATGATGCTGTAAAGGCCAAAAAGCTATGTATTAGAGTTCCTGTAGATAAAAAAGGTTCTCATCATCTGCTTCCTCCTCCTTTTCCTGCTCAAGGTCATGGTCTATAAAGACCAATGGCAGACAGGCTGATGCCAGGGACCAGATCTGGGCACTTGCTTATAAACATAAAGAAAGCTATCAGTGAGAGATTAGGAACTCTACAAATGGACTATTTGCAGGAATATAAAAACTAATGAACCTCCTCGCCCACTGAAACAGGAATCACCTCCACATCCATTTGTATGACTGCATTTGTCTCCCTCAGAAACTGCCCACTTGGTCCAGGGAGTTGTGTCTTTTCTCTTCCTTTAGGCTAATACTTATCAAAGAGCAGACCTCTGATGGACCTCTTTTCTCTATTTCTCCAGAATTACACTTAAAGAAGAAATAAGTACTCTTATGCCCCAGCACTTAAGATTGGCTCTCTTGGGCTAGACTGAGCCATGGATGACAATGGGATGCTAGAACAGGGGTCAAATAGAGGACTGAAATATAATGGGAGTGAGTCAAAAGATACACTGGCTTGCAACTTCCAGCCATGGGATACAGTTATGTACTGCCAAGAAACAACAGCAAAGTGAGAACTTGCCCCAGACAACACTCCATTTCCCATCAGAAATGTCAAAAAACCTGACAGGCAAGGGTAAGGTAGGGGAAAAACTCTGCTACTGCTTTGCTAACAGAAGACCAACCAAACAAACCCTCAGTGCCAGCCACATGCCAGTTTTTCAACCTAGCTTTTCTACAAGGATGCTGGCACCTTTTTCAGTAAGATCTGAGTACCCCAGAATAATAATTATAAATACACACATGCATCCTGACCTAGGCAATGAGGAATATACACAGTCAATGATTTTCTAATGTCCATAAGAAGGGCAAGATGACTGAATGCCTCTTTCCCCCTTGTCTTCCTTCCTGAATTTATGATTTAATTGAAATTGGGGCCATCAAATGTGGCACCGCAAGTTTATAAATAAACTGCTTTGGCCTGAATGGCTCAAATTAACTTTGTGGTGTACTTTTTTTTTAATAAGGAATGCATTACAGTTTACTGGGAGAGTAGGAGGATCTAAATCAATTTGAGCCGGGATGATTAATTAAAGTGCGCCTGCTGCATTTCTCTGGGTGTGCAGATGGATAAGAAAACTGTATAACATTGTAACCAAATGCACATCCTGTTTAACTTAAACGCTACAGGTAAAACTGCTAATGCCCTTCCATTTATAGAAAACACAGCACACACACTTAAGGCTTGTATATAGGAGTGCCAATCTTATAGTAGTATCTTCACTCAGTGATGGAAAGTTGTTATGAGATGTTTTTGCTGTGTGTCTACTTACACTTTATGTGACCTTGGGGAAGGCAACTAACTTCTCTGGGCCTCAGTTTTCTTATCTGTAAAATGAGAGTGTTGAATTAGATAACCTTGATGTTCTCATTCAGCCCTAAATTCTGTGAAAGAGGTTCAGAGGTGAGACCAGGGATGGAGAAACAACATGGTTCAGTGGAAATAGAGCATGGATCTGGGGTCAGAGGGTCCAGATGCACATCTTGCCTTTGTCATGACTTGAGTGACTATAGGACAGTCATTTAACCTCAGGCTTTTTATTCATAAAATAAAAAGCGTTCGACTACTAGATTATGCATTTAAGGCCTCTTCCAGGTCTAAATCATCGGTCCCATCATCTGTAGGTTTCCCTTCACCACTAAATTCCATGATCTTGTTAAATGGACCCTTTGTCATAATAAATGTTATTTCTCTTTCTTTCAAAAAAAGAATGTTTTAACAGGAAAGGTTAAAAAATCTATCCCTACACATGCATGTATATATTATGTACATATGTTATATACACATACATGTGTAACATGTACATATATACAAATAATGTGTACATATTCATAATAAATATAATGTATGTGTTGTGAATACATATCTATATATGTGTATATAGGTTTCTATCTCTGTCTCTGTTTTTTTCTTTCTCTATCTATCTAGACACACATAAACAAACATTACTAAGTATACCACACTGTGGTATAGTGGGAAGAAAGTGCTCTGGGATCCTGATTTTTATCCAGGATTTGTCATTAAGTAACTTCTTAGATAGGTCACTGGACTTTGATGACACTGAATTATCTCATCTATACAATATAACATTTGTAAACTTTGGGAATAGAGGACACTGAATAAATTGATCCTCAAGACTATCCTTCCATTTCCAAAATTCTGTGATATAAAAATATATTAGGAAAACATGTTTTACCTGATTTGTTTGTAAAGGATTTGATGCTAAGAATTAGAGTCAATAGCTAATTTTTATTCCTAAATTGCTGCCCAGATTGATGTGTATAATTGGGTCTGGAGTTCAGGAGAAACTTTGTAGAGAAAGAATTGCAGATCATTTCTACTAAGGTGAGAGTTGATGCTTTGAGAGCTGATATAATAACCAAGGGAGAGAGTTGCAAAGAGAGAAACCCATTTATCTATCTCCCAAGAGAATAAAAGCCTCCTGAGGGTAGAGGCCATTTATTTTTATCTCTGTATCCCCTCATTTATCCAAGTGTCTTTACCAGAGCAGGCACTTAACAAATATATTTTGAATTGAATTACATATTTTTACAAGGTTAGAAATTAAGACTTAACTAATAAACATCCACAACAAATTACAATCCACTCAAATAACTCCATTCTAAAGTCACAGGGCATTAAACATGACAACTAATTCTACGCTCATAATACAAGCATAATTAACAGGAGATTTTGACAAATGTCTGGGGTGTTTTGAAAGCATTAGGTCAAGGCAATGATTAAAGTGGTAACATAAACTATTCTTTTCCTATTCATAATTCAAACCTAATTCATTGTGGATTTCAAAAGTTTCCAACTCAAGTGTAGAAATCTATAGATAGATAGAAATCTATCTTACCTGATAGGAAAGTAGGAAGGAACAGATTAAGTAAAGGGGAAGGGAGACTGATAGAAGAGAGGGCTGCCCACCAGGGAAGCAAAATTGATGAAGAGGGAAAGGGTGAAAGGAAGGAAAAGGCAAAGAAGAGGAAGAATAGAATGGAGGGAAATACACAGAAATTATAACTGTGTGAATGGGAGGAACTGTCCCATAAAATGGAAGCAGATATCAAGGGGAACAAAAATGAGATCCTACAATATATTGTTTACAGGAAACACACTTGAAGCAGAGAGACTCACATAGAGTAAAGGAAAAGAGCTGGAGTAGAATCTATTATACTTTGGTTGAAGTAAAAAAAAAAGTCAGGGGGTAGCAATCCTAAGATGTAATTAAAAGCGATAAGGAAGGAAACTATAAGTTGCTCATAGGTACCATAGACAATGAAGTAATAATAATACTGAAAATATATGCACCAAGTGGTATAGCATTCAAATTCTTAAAGGAAAAGTTAAGTAAGTTATAGATTCGAGACCAAACAAAAGATTAAGAGCATTATGAAATGCAAAGTAGATAATTTTGATTATATTAAATTTAAATGTTTTTGTACAAACAAAACCCAAACAAGATTAGAAGGAAAGTAGAAAACTTGGAAATGATCTTTACAGCCAGCATCTTTAATAAAGGCCTTCTTTCTAAAATACATGGATAAATGACTCAAATTTATAAAAATATAAGCCATTCCCCAATTGATAAATGATCAAGGGATATGAACAGGTAGTTTTTAGATGAAGAAATTAAAGCTATGTATAGGCATATGAAAAAGTTCTCTAATCAATATTGATTAGAAAACTGCAAATTAAACCAACTCTGAGGTACCACCTCATACCTTTTAGAATAGCTAATACGACAATAAAGGAAAATGATAAATATTGGTGAGGATGTGGGAAAATTGGGACACTAATGCACTGGTGATGGGCTTGTGAACTGATCTAACCATTCTGAAGAGCAATTTGGAACTATGCCCAAAGGGCAACCAAACCGTGCATACCCTTTGATCCAGTAATATCACTCTTAGGTCAGAATCCCAAAGAGAACATAAAAAAAGAAAAGAAAAAGGACCTATATATACAAATAATATTTACAGCAGCTCATTTTGTGATGGCAAAAATTTGGAAATTGAGATGATTGAGGAAATTGGGGCTGAACAAGCTATGTTATATGGTCATGATGGAATAAGATTATGCTATAAGAAATCATGAGCAGGATGTGTCCAGAAAAACCCTGGAAGACTTGTACAAACTGATGGAAAATGAAATGAGCAGAACTAGAAAAACACTGTACACAGTATCAGCAACATTGTGTGATGATCAACTATAAAGGTGACTCAGCTTTTCTCAGCAACACAATGACCCAAGACAAGTACTAAAGAAGGAAAATGCTCCCACATCCATATAAAGAACTAAAGGACTCTGAATGCAGATCAAAGCATACTTTTTTCACTTACTTTCTTTTTTTGTGGGTTCTTTTTTCCTTTTGATCTGTTTCTTCTTTCACAACTATGACTGATATGGAAATATCTTTTACATGATAGCACATATATAACCTATATCAAATTGCCTACCATTTTAGAAAGAGGAGGGGGGCAGGGAAAAAGAAAAAAAATTGGAACTCAAAGTCGTATAAAAATCAATGCTTAAAATTATCTCGGCATGTGATTGGGGAAAAAATAAAATGCTATTAGAATATGAGGTCTTTTAGGTCAGGAACTAGGTTTTTGCCTTTTTTTTGTATCATCAACACTTAGGACAATGTGTACCACAAAGTAAGTGTTTAATAAATGATTACTGATAATAATGTGATGTCCAGAGTCCAATAAAATATACCAAATATGTCAGTCAACCAACATTTATTAAGTGCTTGCTACCTACCAGGCACTGTACTAAATGCCAGAAATACAAATATAAGCAAAAGGACAGTCCCTGCCTTCAAGGAACTTACATTCTAATTGGAGAAGATGATACTTAAAAGGTAACTGGGAGTGGGGGTAGGAAGCTACTAAGCTCAGGGCAACAGGGACTTGATGGAGGAGTCAGGATTGTACCTGGTGAGAAATGAAAAGATGGCTAATGTGGGCATTCTTTTTAAATGGAGACTCTGGGAGGAGCCATTCAATCAGAAAGAGGGGCCACAGGAGCTGAGGATAATTTCAAGATGTGAATTTGAAGCCTGAAATGATCTTCCAATATGAAGAGTTTTCTGGGGTCTGATGAAGAAATTCAGATTATAGCCTGGTCTGAAATAGGCAGAGTATACCAGGTTTGTCACCTCCTTATTTCTAGAAGTGATGCCTCTCTTCATGTAACCCAATATTAAATTAGTTTTCTGAATGGCAGATAATGTCTGATCCTTTCTCCTTCAAGAGACCAGGCCAAGAAATCAGAGGAATACTTTCTTATTAAGTACTTATTGACCCTACTCAAAGTACTTTGTACAATTTCCTATCTGCTTAAAGATACAACACAAATCTATTTTTAAATTTCCAATAAATTTCATTAAAGAGAACACCAAATTTTTCTGAACCTCAAGTTATTAATAGAGTCAGCAGGAAATTCATGAATATTACCAACCTTAACCATTAGGTCATCAAGAAATTTACATAAAGGAATGAAAACTAATACATCTCTGCGAATTAGAGAAAATACTGTAATTATAAAGACAAGAAAATGTGCTACACAAAACTGAATAATATAAAAATTAATATTTAAAACATATTAATAATATATGATTGTTATGGCTCACATTCTTGGAAACACTACCTATCATCCTTAAAACCAAGAAAAAGGGAAGAAAGATACAAAGATATGGGGTCCATTTGTTCTTTTTGAGGAACTGAGGCTAAATGAAAAGAGCAATGCCCTTAGAGTGAGGAGAGACCTCCCTTAAAATCTGGCATCTTCAACTTGCTAGTTATATGACTTCAGGTGAACCATTTAGTCTTTGTGAGACTCAATTTCCTTATCTGTAACATGGGAATAATATCATCAGCTTTAAAGTAAATGTTACATTTGAAAAAAAATTGCAGAGATGATGAATCAAAATACTGCTGTTTATTAAGGAAGCATTCTGTGTAAAATCTTGGATCAGGTCCTGGGGTGGGGTGGGGAGAATAGTTAGTGGAGAACAAATAAAAAGAGAGTTGTCTGCTCTTATAGAGCTTATAGTTACATAGATGATCAAATATATATATATATATATATATATATATACATATATATATATACACACATACATATATATAATACAAAACAATTCAAGGCAGAATATGGAAAGCACATGAATGGCTTGAAATTCTATACATTTTAAATTTTATAATGATCTTGGGATAAAAATACTACAATTATTATTCTCATTTTACCAACATGGATGTTGAGAGAGGTTAATTAACCAAGCCACAGAGCTAATGAGGGACAAAGTTAGGACTCAAATGCAGAAATGAAGACCCTCTGACTCTTTCCACAACATCATATTGCTACAGGGGCATGGATAAGGAAGATACCATTTCCACCTTGGAGAATAGGAGGTTACATCAGGGAAGCCTTCATGGAAGAAGTGGAATTTAAGCTGGTCACTGAAGAATAGCTAGAAATGCAAATACACTGAGCTAGAGAGACAGGCTTTCTAGGAACAATGAAAGGTATTAAAAATTGGGAAAGACAGACTGTGGGCATAGAAAGCAGAGCTCAGAGGTCCAACCTCCATTTTATTGACAGAAGCATGAAGAGGGGTTGGCTGTTGTGATAGTAATGGCAATTAAAGATTCCCCTGTATTGGCTTGGTTTTCAAATTGATTGTGTTAAAACCCAGAGCTTGTTAATCCCACCTGTGGGATGGACTTGTTGATGTGAAAAGAAAGTCCTGAACTGGGAGGAGCTGGTGACTTAGATTTGGAGAGACAAGAGAGAGGCAGAAGAACTTTTTGGAAGCAGAACCTCATGGAGGCAGAGAGAGAGACTGAGAAGGATTGCTGGGGGACACTTTGAATCGCCCTGGACTTTTGAGACCTGCCCCCTGAGCTGCCAAGGACTGAGGAGACATGGCTGTTTTGCTGGTACTTTGTCTATCTGTTTTGATGTTGTTTTGCCAGATTTGTCCCCTGGTGAAAGACAGTCCTGTTGTTGAAGAAGTCCTGGAACCTGGCTTTTGGTTAAGAAGCCCTGAGACTGTCCTGCAGACAGAGAGTGAATACTGTCCACTGGTGAAGGACAGTGCTGTTGTTGCAGGGGTCTGGAGACTGTCCTGCAAACAGAATGAATACTGTCCACTGGTGAAGGACAGTGCTGTTGTTACAGGGCTCTGGGAACCTTTCTGTTGGTTCAGAAGCCCTGAAGAAGGATTTTCTTGTTGTATGTTTACAGAAATCCTGGGAGAGGGTTTTGCTAATGTTTTCAGGGGTTCTAGAACTGTTCTACAGACAGAGGATGAATTCATGAAGGGACTGGCAATGTATCTTATGGCCTTGCTAAGCCTTGTCTCCCCAGGAACTAAGATTGCTGAGAACTTGCCTCCTGTCAAGATGAAGAAAAGACCTCCATTTGGGTATTAAGTGCTGTGCTTAAACTTGATGTAACTCTGGGGTAGATTCAATTGTGATCCAGGGGTGGGGAACTTTTGACCTTTTTGTGTTTTATGGTTGAAGAAGTGAATGTACTTTACTTATGTTTGGAAACTAATCTCCATTTGAGAAGAGGGGCTTTGTGGTGGACTAAATGAAGGTATAGCCTAGGGGTGGAGAAGTATTTAGAACAGGGACTTTGTAATTGATTGAATGATTGGAAGGTCCTGGGGTGGGGTAGTACTTGGAGATTATTTAATTACACTTAGTAAATGCTGTATTTTGAATGATGTCATGTTTTGACCTTCTCTGTTCTTGGTTTGTCACTGAATAAAATGGAGAGCACCTATGCTGGTATTCTGAACCTTGGGAAGTTGCCTTTCCTTGGTGTTACAGTACAGCTGTCCATTATAGATCTTAAATACTTTTCTGGTTAACTCAGATACCTGAGAGAACTAACAAGTAATCAGAATGTCCCCAGTCTTCATATCTCTCAATCACTTAATGCATTTGACTCCAAAGGGAAAAAATAAATTCAGCAAGTTTTTGTAGGCAGATGATGGGTCAAAATGAGGAAAAACTTTCACATAATTAGGAGATACTAGAGGCTGCTATCTGTGAAGTAAAGTGAAGAAGTAAACCCACCATCCCTGGGGACATTGAAACAGAGCGTAAATGGCACCATATCAGGGATGGTGAAGAAGAAGGACCTACACTGGTTGGATTCATGTTCCCAGGCATTCATTTTTATAGCATTACATTAACATTGGTTTGTACTGCCAGCCTCATAGGATCTATCTGAGGTACAGTAAAGGAAGGTCTTGGTTAGTCTGAAAATCCTACCTAATGGGACCTGATATGATTAATTTCTAAGTATCTACCTCAGAAACCCAAGTTATGTTCTAAAAATGGGGGCTGAAACTCAGCATCCAAGTCACTTGTATTTGTAAATCCACAAGGAGTTTTCTTTAACTACTACAATTATTTTCACAACTCTTATGCAATTACTTTCCCCTACAGCCTCTCAGTTGCCAAGGCCTATATGTCTCTATAATATCTTGCATATCTTTCCACATTCTCATGGCCACCATTCCAGCTCATGACCTCTTCACCTCTAGAGTGGATTATTTGTAGGAAGCTACGTTTGTTGTTTTTGTTGAATTATTTCAGTCAGGTTTGACTCTCCAGGACTCCATTTGGAGTTTTCTTGGCAAAGACACTGGAGTGGTTTTCCATTTCCTTCTCCAGCTCATTTTACAGATGAGAAAACTGAGATAACATGGTTAAATGACTTGCTCAGAGTCACACAGTGAATTAGTATCTGGAGCTGGATTTGAACTTAGGCCTTCCCTACTCCAGGCTGGCACTCTACCCACTGTGCCAACCATCTGCCTCTGTAGGAAGCTATTATGATAATCTAAATAATTGCAGTAGCTTCTTATTTAGTCCCAATGTTTTCTGTCTTCAATATAACCTTCCCATTGCTACCATACACATTTTTGCAAAGCACTAATCTGACTGTGTCACTGTCTTAAGCCAAAATCTTCAAGGGTTCTTGAATACCCATAATATAGTTTAAAAAAAAAAAACAAATAAAAACTATTTACTCAAGCATTCTAGACCCTCCACAATATGGTATCTCTCTACCTCTCCAGTCTCATTTCACATTAATTTATTCTACATTACAACCAAAATGGATGAACGAGCTATTAACTGAACTCAACATTTTATCTCTGTTTGCACAAGGAAGGGAAGGAAACAAACATTTATTAAGCAACTACTATGTGCCATGTACAAATATTAGCTCCTTTTATTTATATAATAGCCCTGGGAAGAGGTATTATTATCCTCATTTTACAGCTGAGGAAACTGAGGCAGGCAGAGGTTAAGTGACATGCTTAGTCTCACACAGCTAGAAAGTGACTGAAGTCACATTGGAACTCAAGTCTTCCTAACTCCAGGCCTATTACTATATCCACTGAACCATCCAGCTGCTACCTCCATTCCTAGAATATTTTCATCTCCACTTTTAAGAATTCTTAATTTGCTGGCACTCCTCAGTTGTACTCTCCATTCTGAAGCCTTCTCTGATTCCCCTCCTTCTTCACTCCACTCCCAGTTATTGGCAACCTCTCCCTACTTCAATTTATATTGTATTATATTTACCAGCATACTGGGCATATGCCCAAACTAGAATATATGCTCCTTAGGGGTAGGGCTATTTCATCTATGTCTTTAAACACTCAGCTCCTAGCACAGTGCCTTGTGAATGAAAGGCACTTAATCCCTTTCAGTTAAATTGAATCACATTTGAACTGTATGACCACTATGCTCCTTTTAAATCTAAGCTTCTCTAAGACCAGAAATAAAAAGCTGCAAAAATAAAAGGAAGAAAAAAAGTATGATTAAATTATCTAATAAAATTGTTACTTGGCATTACTTTGAGGTCTATCCCAAATCTCTCTTCTGCCCAGGGCATAGCCCATCAGACACCAAGACTTCCAAATTCTCACCATTTTAAGCCATATGACCTGGGGGAGGTCATAACTCTCTGGACCTAAATTCATCATTGGTAAAATGGGAACAGAAATATTGGCATGCACTGTCCACCTCACAGGATTGATCCATAGAAAGGAAAGCTCTTTGGGAACCTGAAAGTTCTATTTCATAAGCACCTACCTAGAACTCTGGCCTCTGGGTCCATTAGACAAGAGCATGCTGTTGCCCTCAGGGGGCTTACAGTCATTTACCTTTGTAAATTTGTAAAATATTCTCAGAACTTATCTTACTGAAAACACAGACCTTTAGTGCAAATAAAAATAAAAGTAATTGCATTTATATAGTACTTGAAGTTTTTAAAGCACTTCACAAACATTATCTCATTTTATTCTGACTACAACTCTGGGAAGTTATTATTATTATTATTATTATCCCCATTTTATAAATGAGAATCTGAGGCAGATGGGAATTACATAGCATGTTGGAGGGTATAAAATTAGTAAGCCTCTGAAAATGGATTTGAACTGCGATCATCCACTGTCACCTAGATCTAGACAAATGGTCTCCAAACTATTTTTTTCCCATCACAAACCCTTATATGGAAAAAAAATTTTGAATACATGCACTAGCATATGAATATTCACTTATGTATAAGCTGTATTTATTGATCCTGTTATAATAAGTATGTACATTATAAAACACATAAATGTAAATTTTAAAAGCATGAAATAAAGATGAGATGATATTTAATCCTGGAGTCAAAAGGGAGCCATTGGAATTAATTAAGTAGGGGAGAGATTTTGTCAGTGATGTACTTTAAGAAAATCACTTTGGCAGCTGGGTTAAGGGTGGATTGAAGAGGCAAGAGATTTGAGCCAGGAAGCCCAATTAGGAAGCTATTGCTATAGTCTAGGTGGGAGGTAATGAGGGCCTGAGTTGGGGTGGTAACAGAGTGAAAAGTGAGAAGACAGATGAGAGAAAGATTGTGGAATGAGAAACAATAAGATTTGACAACTGAATGGATATGGTGTGAGCGACAATGAAGAGACAGGGCCAGCACAAAGATTGTAAACCTGGGTGACTAGAAAGAGTGATGCCTTCTACAGTAATAGTTCCAAAGAGTCAAGGGACTGGATGGAATGATGACATGATGAGATCTGCAATGCTGATCTCAAGGGATCCATGCCTAATCATCCTGCCTTGACTCAAGCTGTACCACCAAAAATGGAAGTGTGTGTGTGTGTGTGTGTGTGTGTGTGTGTGTGTGTGTGTGTGTGTGTGT
>NW_027187352.1:17812465-17819132 GCF_028583685.1 Petaurus breviceps papuanus
TGTGTGTGTGTGTGTGTGTGTGTGTGTGTGTGTGTGTGTGTGTGTGTATAAGAGAGAGAGACTCTTACTGGAGCATGGACCCAGCAGAAAAGTTTAAACCACCTAAGTAGGAAGTATAGGCAGGTCCTTTCACATGGGTAATTTCACAGTTGCTGGTGGAGAACCCTATGAAGAAAGGCTTAGTAATAACCACCCTAAAGGGCCCATGCCTGGGAAAGAAAAGGAGAGGTTGCAAGCTGGTAAAGCTTAGGAAGCTCCCAGAGTTGGGGGAGTGTTGGGTGATAATGGGTGAAAGGAGTGGTTTGGTTCTCTTTGGTGATAAACCTCATGACTGGTCATTGTGGAAATCTCAATATAATTTTATCTTCCCATCTTCTGTTTTGATGGTCCACAGTGGAGGCTACTACTCACAACTAGAATTTGATATTCTAGGTTTGAGTCCCACTTTGCTACATAGCAGCTACATAACTTGATTCTGGAATGTACGGATTCAAATCCTATTTCTGACACCATCTACTTGTACAACATTGAGATTAAGGCTGCTCATCATTAAGGCTCAGGGCTATTACCAGCTTTGATGTATGACCTTGGGAAATGAGTTGTAGTTGTTTCAAAGTTAATTCTTTTTAAAAGATGAATCTTGGAAGTTTCAGCTCCGTGATCCCTAAATACATTCTCATATAATCATCAACAAAAAGGAGAGAATCCCAAACTCCATGCCACTGAAGTAAATATTTGTCATCGAAAAGACACCACTACAGAATTTCTTTTCTAATAGGACTTAATTGAAATTGTTCCAATGGCTATTATGTTAATGATGGTTCCAGAGTTAACTCATTCACATTATTAATACTAAATCTTCTTTTGACATTACAACACAATATTTTGTGGCCAAAGCTTTGGTATTAAAAACAGACAGAAAGAAAAAGGCAGTTTAATAGACTGTCAGCCCAAGGTGACTCAGCAAGATGATGTGTCAGCCAAAAAGATAATAGGAACTTGGGTTACATTAATAAAAAGTCAAAAGACCAGATCAGATAAGGTGATAAACCCACTGTCCTCTGTCCTGGCCATATCAGTCCAGAAATACTGTATTCTGTTCTAGGGATCACAGTTTAACAGGATTCTAAGAAGATTGGAAAGCGTTCCATACAAGTCATCTTAGGCAACTGGAGACATTTCCTTGGAGAAAACAAAATGGGAGAAATGATGGCTCTCTTCAGATATCAGAAGGATTCATAAGATCATGATTCAGAGATGATAACTCTTTCCAAATATCAGAAGGATTAACAGGATCATAGATTTAGACCTCAAAGGTCATCTAATCCACATGTTCATTTGATAGATGATGAAACTGAAGTCCTGAAAGGAGAAATCTCACACAGAATATCTCAGAGCTTAGATTTAAACCCAGGTTCTCTGACTCCAAATTCAGAGTCCATGGGAAATTTTACTTGTTCTTCATGGTTCCAGCTAGGATTAGGATAAATGGGGAAAGAGTAAGAAAGAAGAAGGTTTCAAGTCAGGGTAAGGCAAAATTTCCTCATGATCAGTGTTATCACAAATTGGAATGTGCTACCTGATTAGGCAGTATATTTCCCATCATTGCAGGTCTTTAAGTGAAGGTTAGATGACTCTCTAGGAGAAAGAGGATTCATGTTTTAGGTGGCTATTCAACCAGGTAAACTCTGAGCTCTAATTTCAATTTTGCATTTCTAATGATTCTTTCAAGTCAACAACTTTAACTGTTAGCCAATGACAGCAATGACTCTTCACCCACACCCATATTCTTCATTTTTCCTCTTGAATTTCCACATAAATATTTATATAGCCAACTGTCAAACCCATGCCTGCCACATTCAGAAAGGAGAAAAAAATGAATAACAGACTGTGAGACAAGAACAACAAGGGTAAGAGGGAAAACAGCCGAATAGACCCCAGTCACTGAGACTCCACGTGCCAAGGCTGGGGGGAGTGAGAGAGGTTACAGTTGTCCTCTTAGGACATAGTATCATCTGTGTAGCTGAGCCCAAAGGGGGAAATGACTCTATCCATTTCTTTGCCTCCTCAAATCCTGCCTACCCTTCAAGTCCCACCTTCTCAAGGAAGTCTTTTATGACTAAGATTACTGAAACTAAAGACAGTTATAAATGGAAGGGACCTTTTGAGGTGACCAATCCTTTCATTTTTACATATGAGGAAACTAAGATACAAGGAGGAAAAATGATTTGCTTGAAATTGTACAGCTAGTCATAGATTCTAGTCCACATTTATCTTTTCCTTCTCTGGAGGTTTGTAACATTTTAGGTTTGTATTATTCACTAGTTTTCTTTTTCTCTATCATTTCTTCTCAGTATTTTAAGGTCCTTGAGAGTAATGACCCTGTCATCTACCTTCTCCCAAAGTCAAAAGAGTGTCTAATCTGGTTATCATGAGTAGTTTTTCAGCATTATGATTATTTAAATAATAGTGATGATGATGATGATGGTAGCTAGGATTTATATGGCACTTACTATGTACCAGGCACTGTGATAACACTTTACAAATATTATCTCATTTCATCCTCACAACAATTCTGGAAGGTAAATGCCATTATTATCATCCCCATCTTATAACTGAGGAAATTGAGGTGAATAGAAGTTTAGTGACTTGACCGAGGTCACACTGCTAGAAAGTGTTTGAAGCCAGATTTGTGCTCAAATCTTCCTGCCTAGAGCCAGCAGGTATCCACTGGGCCATTTAGCTCCCTGGGAAAGGGGACAATAGTGGTAACAGTAATAATAACACTAATAAACTAACAGTGGAACTTATAAAATATCCATGGCTTTCAAAACACTTTGTATATCTTACCTCACTTGATAATAACATAATTATCTCATTTGAACTTCATGTTAAAAAATATCCATGTTGTGTTATATACTAACATGTAATTATATATTTGATTCTCTCCACAAGACTCCAGGGTAGGTAGTAATAGAAGAAAGAGGAGTAATGTTAATACTACTGTGGGGACTACTTGGACAGCTATGACTTACCGTTCTCCCCTGATCCACCCCCTTAAATAGAACATACATTGAAAACTTGTTTAAATGGGTGCTTGTGGCCCTTGTTCCATTATGGGATAGAGGAGGAAGTGCCGACCTTGGAGTCAGTCGACCACCAGTTCAAATCCCATTTCTGGCACTAAACAGCTATTCAACCATGAGCAAATCATTCACCCAGTCTGGACCTCAATCTCTTCATTTGTCAGATAGGAGTGATTGTGCTTGTACCCCCTAACTTGGGGCACTGTTGTGAGGGAAAGGACTTGGGAAACTTAATATTTTCTAGCAGTATGAGTCATGAAAATGGAACAGGAACAGAGCTCATCAGTTACAGACTTCAGCCCCAAGAGCTTCTCCTTATATAAACACTGGCTGAAAATGCCTGTCTTTAACAGACTAAATGACTATTATTTGGGGGGTGGGGGGGTTTAGGTCTCATGATCTCTGTGTTAGGCCCTGGAAAAGGTATAATGAGGAATTTCATTTTATGACTAGGAAAGAAAACAAGCTGACCACAGCAAACGAGGGTCCAACGAGCATTTCTTTAGTCTGAGTCTGTAGGTCCCTGCACTTCATTAAATTCTTCTTCTTAGAAGGAATTTGAATGAGTAAGTAAGTACCCAGACTCAGTCAGCAAGGGACTGTTTAGATTGGGATAAAAGATATGTGGGCAGTTGGAAGTGATTTCTTTCCCTTTTCGATGGCAAAGCATTTTAGTCTCTCAAATCCTTACTGTATTCTCATTTCTATTACATTCATCAGTACCTTTACATTATTCTCCTATATTAATCCAGGTACTGCAGGAGGGTAGGGATTGTATCTTATTTTTCTTTGTATCTCTCCATGCCTGAGGCTGGGCCATATTATACTTTAATAATTGCTTGTTGAATGGGACAGTTGGACTGGATGGGACTGAAGTCTCTTCCCACTGTGAAATCCTGTGATTTTGTGAAAGAATGAAAGCTAGACATTTGAGAGGTAAAAGATAAAAGAGTGACTTGGCCTTGCCAGGAGTAGTAGAAAGTGATAAATTATGTTATATAGATGCTAGTGGCCCCAAGCAAAACATTCAGCAAGATCACCCTTACCTTTTGCTAACTATAAAGAGTTGGCTCTTTAATCTCTCCCTCCTTTCATGATTCCAACTCCAGCATTTGAAGAGACAGATGTATTGGGACAGGGCAGAGATTTCAAGTAGGAAAGGCTGGAGGGCTCTACCACACCCTACCTGTGTGACCTTGAGCAAAGCACTCCACTCAGTCATTTGAACTCCTACATTGTTCTTGCTGTTGGTCAGTGGCTTTCAGCCCTGTCCAGCTCTTTGTGAGCCCATTTGGGGTTTTCTTGGCAAAGATAATGGCCTTCTATTTGCTCCTCCAGCTCATTTTTTTAAGCAATTGGGGTTAAGTAACTTGCTCAAGGTTACATGGCCAGTTATTTCTGGGTGTGGTGCTAAGTAGCAGAGCCCGGATTCGATCCCAGGTCATCCCAACTCTGGGGCCAGTGTTCTTACTCACTGTGCCACCTGGCCACCCCTCAGCAATTGGGGTTAAGTAACTTGCTCAAGGTTACACGGCCAGTTGTTTCTGGGCGGGTGCTAAGTGTCTGAGCCTGGATTCGATCCCAGGTCATCCCGACTCTGGGGCCAGTGCTCTTACTCGCTGTGCTACCTGGCCAGCCCTTATTAAAGTTTTGTGGGTTTTTTTTGCTTTTGGGAGGGCAATTGGGGTTAAGTGACTTGCCCAAGGTCACACAGCTAGTTTCTGTGTCAAGTGTCTAAGGCCAGATTTGAACTCAGGTCCTCCTGAATCCAGGGCCAGTGCTCTATTCACTGCGCCACCTAGCTGCCCCCTCCAGCTCATTTTTATAGATGAAGAAACTGAGGCAAGCAGGGTTAAGTGACTTGACCATGGTCACAATAAGTGTCTGAGGGCAGATGTGAACTCAGGAAGACTTCCTGACTACAAGTCCAGAACCTTATCCATTGAGTCACCCACCTGCTCCCTTACATTTTTCAGGTCCCCTTTTATTTTGTCCTCCTGAACTATTAAGATAATAGAAATAAAATGTGTGGTAGAAGGAGGAAAGGGGGAGAGGACAAAAATTGAGTGCCAGGCACTGCACAAAGTGCTTTACAAATCTTACCTCTTTTGATCCTCAGAATAACCCAGTGAAGTAAGTGCTGTTATTACCTACAAATGCATACTTTACAGATGAGGAAACTGAGTCATACAGTGGTTAAGTGACTTGCCAAGGATCACAAAGCTAGGAAGGTTTGAGAACAAGGTTATATTAGTTATTATGAAAACATATGGAGGGGAAGATTGAAGTATGGATACTGCCATCATCCATGGAGTAAAATTTGAGTTTACCCAGAAAGCCCTGAAACAGAAGGGGTTTCTGATCACATATCTTCCCCACTAAAAATCCCCAAAAGGTATAGAATGGAGAATATGTTTGAGGGTCAGAGCCCTTGACTGACCAGGACAGGTTTTAACAATTGGGACCCCTGTTTTAGATAACTGCATAGAATTAGGATAATAGAATTATAGTAGTATAAAATGAGATAATATTTATAAAGTGCTTAGCACAGAGCCTAGCATGGAGTAGGCACCTAATGAATGCTTGTTCCTTTCCTTCCCTACAGAGGTAAAAGAGACCAGGTCATCTAGTCTAACTGCCTCATTTAACAGATGAAGAAACTGAAGAAGATAGAACAGGAGTAACTTGCTTGAGGTCACACAGATAGTAATCATTAGAGGTGAAATTTGAACATAGGTCTTAAAAGTCTAAGTTTGCTTCAAGTGGATCCTCTTCCCCAATTCTATGTCTACTTCCAAGAAAAGAAAGAAAGAAAGAAATGGAGGGAGGGAGAGGAAAATGGAAGGAAGGAAGGAAGGAAGGAAGGAAGGAAGGAAGGAAGGAAGGAAGGAAGGAAGGAAGGAAGGAAGGAAGGAAGGAAGGAAGGAAGGAAAGAAGGAAGGAAAAAAGGAAGGAAGGAAGGAAGGAAGGAAGGAAGGAAGGAAGGAGTGAATAAAAAGGAAGGAAGGAGGAAGGAAGGAAAGAGAAAAAGAAAGAAAAGAAGGAAGAAAATTTCAGAATCTTATCTGAAAAAAAGTACAAACTATAGCACATAGGCATGCAACAGATGGGAGCATGGGATCCACTGGGGGAGGTTTGGCAGGAAACTTTAGCTGGCATTAGCAATATATCTAAGTTAGGCACATTTAAAATTAAGCTTAGGCCTTCTACACATAGAGAGGCGGTAAGAGATATTAAAATAGACCAATAGAAACTTGCTGGGACTTGGATGAAAGGATGCATATAGCTTAGTCTGTAAAAGGTCAGAGCGTCTTCACTAAGTCAGGACAAGGAGCATTTCTTAATGGCTTCCTTATGTGCCAAATGGAGCCGCAAAGAGTCAAACAAGCCTGAAAAACAACTAAGAGCAAGTAATAGTTCAGAACGCTGTCTTGCAAAGTGTTTCCTTCACTTCTGTAGGATATACATGCAGTGCTATAAGGAAGCATTCAAATAGTATAAACATATTTATTGCTGAGAGTTGGGAATACAAAGAAAGGCAAAAGTAGACCCCGCCCTTGGGGAGTTCACAGTCTAATACG
>NW_027187352.1:17819532-17949422 GCF_028583685.1 Petaurus breviceps papuanus
ATGCTTCCTTATAGGAGTGTATGTATATCCTACAGAAGTAAAGATGGTACTTTCGGGCTTTTTAGAATAACAGACGGTGAGCAACGTTTGCCTCAGTGGAAAGAGTGCTGGACCTGCAATGAGAAAGTTTCCTCTTCCTGAGTTCAAGTGTGGCCTCAGATACTTAGTAGCCGCCTGAGCCTGGAAAAGTCACTGAGCTCTGTTTCTTCATCTGTAAAATGAGCTGGAAAAAGGAATGGAAAGCCACTGCAATATCTTGGTTAAGAAAACTCCAAATGGGGCCACACAGAGTCAAACATGACTGAAAACAACTAACAAGTTATAGTTTAGAACACTGTTTTGTAAAGTACTTTCTTTACTTCTGTAGGATATACATACAGTCCTATAAGGAAGCATTCAAATAGTATAAGCATATTTATACTCATTTCACATATGATGAAACTAAAGCTTAGAGAGATTAAATAATTTGCTCACAATGACTCAGTTGCAGAGTCAATATTCAAACCCATGTCAAAGTTCTTTCCACTCCACCATCTCTCAAGGCTAGTATTGCTTTTATTTCCAGGTATCATATTTTAGGAAATCAATAAACTACAATGAGGTCTGAAGGGAGGAGACCAAGATGCTGAAGGGCCTGAAGTCGTGCCAAGCAAAACCAGGTTAATGAACTGAGGAGTTTCTTGTTTGGAGAAGAGAAAGTTGAGGAGTGGCCCTCAAGTTTTTGAGTGGTTGTCCAGTGAGAAAGACGTTTAGCCAGTAGGTAGGAAAGTGGACAGAATCTAATACTAGAGTCAAAAGGACACAATTTCAGATTCAGCCTCAAACAGTAGCTGTGTGACCCTATTCCAGTCATTTGACTTGCATCTAGGTAGGAAAGTGGACAGAATCTAATACTAGAGTCAAAAGGATACAATTTCAGATTCAGCCTCAAACAGTAGCTGTGTGACCCTATTCCAGTCATTTGACTTGCATCTACTTCAGTTTTCTCATTTGTAAAACAGGGAAAATGATAGCACCTACATCCCAGGGTTGTTGTAAGGATCAAATGAGATGATTTTTGTGAGGCACTTTGCAAACCTTAAAGCTCTCTGTAAATTCTTAATACTAATAATGATAACAATAATAAACTTATTTTGCTTTGTGTCAGAGGAAAAACTAGGAACAAAAGGAAGAAGATATGGAAGACACTATTTACATAAACAAAATGTTTACTTCATATTTCAAGCAAAGGTAAAACCATAAAAAACCTCCATCACATTAGAGGATGAGCAACCTGCATACAAATACTGCTTCCTACTTTCTCAAGTAACACAAGGTGAAACCATCACCCGTTCAAATAGTTAATAATAGTTATATATAATATATATACAATACAATAATAATAAAATAGTTAACCCTCAGCCCCACTCAGAGTCGGCTCTTTTGCTCTGGCAGCATCATGTAGCAATATCAAGTTGTATATTAAAAAAAATTTTTTTTTTGCTTTTTGGAGGGCAATTGGGGTTAAGTGACTTGCCCAAGGTCACACAGCTAGTTTTTGTGTTAAGTTTCTGAAGCTGGATTTGAACTCAGGTACTCCTGACTCCAGGGCCAGTGCTCTATTCACTGCACCACTTAGCCACCCCTACTCTTTTTTTATTTCTACACAGTGAAAAGACAAGTGAGAAAAAAAAATATTCCATCTCAAAAGAAGCAGAAATTCAAACCAACCAATAGCCAGAAGGAAGGGAAACAAGACCCTCTTGTAAAAGACAAAGTAGACAATACAGATCTTTGAGAATCATCAATGTGTTTGAGTTGAAAGGGACCATCAATAGGTAAGGAGCCCTCCATCAGTGGAGGAGGAAAGACCATTTCTTTTTTGTAGAACGTAAGTCTATTTCACATATGTGTTGATATAAATGACAACTAGGTCTCTTAGAAATTCAGAATCTAAGATTCTAAGATCTTGCTCTAGCAATCATCTTAAGCTGCTAGGGGACACAATGGACCTGGAGTGTGGAAGAACCAAGTTCAAATCCAGCCTCAGACACTTGCTAGCTGTAGGACATTGGGCAAGTCATTGATTGCCTCAGTTTCTTAAATGAGATATCTTTAAAGCACTTTGCAAACCTTAAAAAGCTATATAAATGCAAATTGCTTTTCTTTTTGTTGCTATTGTTGTTTTCTATGTCATTCATTTTCAATTTCTCTGTTGTCACTGGAGTCTTCCCATATCCTTACATATCAGTAGGAGTCAGCCTTCTCAACCTCAGTCCTTTATCAGCTACTACATGCTGATACTTTAATGAAACCATTCTTGTCCCCCTTTTTAAGAAGAGGAACCTGAGGCTATGTGAGTTTAGGTAATTTCCTCAAGGATACACTGTAAATACGAGAGTCAGGATTCAAACACACATCTCAAATCAAACTTCAATGCTCTCTCCCCCTACCTCGTGTTTGTGCCATTTAGGATTTCCACAGGATATGAAAAATTTCTGTAATGACATTTTTAATAATCACCTAAAACAATTCATGACTTTAAGAAACAAATACACATAGACACACACATACACACACAGAAAAGACAAAGTAGGCTAAGATCTTGTCAGTGATGAGACTGCTTCAAGGTACACACAATCCTTCCTGACCAAACATTTCTGTTCCACAGCACTCTTCCTAATGAAGAAAGTTCATTCAAAGTTTATCTGAGAGAGAGGAGGAATCTTAGCAGCAGGGCCTGGAAAAAATTCACAAGATACACTCTCAGCTACTGTAAAGTCTCCCTTCAGCAGGAGCACTGAGTGCACAATAAAGTATTAGCTTTGTGGTTATCTATGAGAAAACCCCTACATAGACAAAAAGGATTAGCAAGTCTGCAGAAAGTCTGTGAGGTTCAGGGATAATTAGTGAAAAACAAAATTTCACTTGTAACAAACATTCTCTCCAGAGATCCATTAAGCATTTTCACTACAATTTCTTTCAGTTCTATAAACACAGCATTTCTCATCAAATGATCTTTTCTCATATCCTCAGATATAGCCAGCTGGCTAGAGAGTATCCCCAGGGCCTTGCTTGTCTCACCTAGACCCTGTGCAATGTCATATACTCCCATGGGGTCAATGCCCGTCTGGACTTCAATAGCAAATATATCCATCTAACCCTGTACTTTTTCTCTTGAGAGCCAATGTTGCTGAACAAAATGTCCCTGGGAAGGCCTCCTGACCTTGGTCAATCTGTGACACATCAGAAAGGAGAATTGGTGTCTGTCTCTTCACATCTAGTCAGACACAAGTCCACCCATCTGCCCATCCATACGATCTACACCAACACTGTATAGTTACTGAGCCTGAAAGATGCTACGATCATTTCGAAGTTCCTTCCTCACATCTTGGCCATGTCTCTCTCTCTCTCTCTCTCTCTCTCTCTCTCTCTCTCTCTCTCTCTTTCTCCATTTGTCTCTGTCCCTCTGTCACTCTGTCTCTGTCACACACACACACAATCAATTCCCAACTTACAAATTGGATACATTACAAAAGTTCTGTTTTGATTGAACTAAGAAAGCATTTTCTACAAAAACCATAGTGGGAATGGTGGCTATGTTCCCAGACCGGTCTCAGGTAACCTCTTTAACACATTAGGAAAGAAATACTATCTATCTTGCTATCTAAAAGATAAAGAAATAAAGATAGATGTACAGATGTATATAGATATACACAAATATACTATGTACTTGTTTTCTACTAGAAAATACATACAGAAATGTTTCCTACTATATATCTATATGTATGTATTAGAAAATGATTCTACTCCAACACTAGTAATTATCTAAAACAGAAATACAACACAATCACATAAGAAAAATACTGTATCTTAATCGAATGATGATTTTGAAGACAACCTTAAGGTTTATTTGGAGGAGGTAACAAAACAAAGTGTCATGAAGACTCAGAAATTGCCTTTGGCTATTTTCAAGGGCTTTAGAGGTTTCAATTAGTCAATGTGTATTTAAGGAAATGTGTTCTATAGGCCAGGCCCTGAATTCAGCACTGTGGATACAAAGGGGAAAAAAAAGAAAAAAAAAACATTATCTCTCCTCAAGATGCTCATATTCTAATGGAGAAGACAATGTGTAAATAAATAGGTACATAGAAGATATACAGAGAGAGCTGATGGAAGGTAAAGCAGCTTCATTCTCAGTGTATCATAGGATATGAGCTGGAAGAAACCACAGCGATAATAACCTAGCCCTCCTCCCTCATTTTACAGATGAAATCCCTGATGCACATTTTCAGGGTTTTTCCAGCAGGACTTGCATCCAGGTAGCCTAATCCCCAAATCAAGTTCTCTCTTAACTTTCTAATCCTGTCTCTGCTCTTTATTTTTTTTTAAGCAATCAGAGTTAAGTAACTTGCTCAAGGTTACACAGCCAGTTATTTCTGGGTGTGGTGCTGAGTATCTGAGCCCGGATTTGATCCAGGTCATCGCGACACTGGAGCCAGTGCTCTTACTGCTGTGCTACCTGGCCGCCCCCTGTCTCTACTCTTAACTAGTCTTGTGACCATGACCAAGTCGCTTAACCTCTTTCTACCTCAGTTTCTTTGCCTATAAAGCAGGACTAACAATAGTACCTACATCCCAGTGGAGGATAGAAGGACCTGGCGTGCTATGTATGGCCCATGGGGTCATGAAGAGTCACCACCTCCCAGGGTTGTTGTGAGGAATAAATGAGATATTTCTAAAGTGTTTTGCAAACCTTACAATGCCATACAAATGCTATTATTATTGTTATATTTATTTTTAACAATTTCATTTATGAGTGTCATATTTACTGTTATATTTTACTGCTTTGTTTACTGTTATTAATATAGGATTCCTATATATTTTATATGTGTGATATACACACACTAACCCACATCATCATCCCTTCTCTCTGAGTAACTAATTCTAAGTACCACATTTTGGGAAGGACAATGATAAGCTGGGTAGAGTCCAGAAGGTAACCAAGATGTCAAAGTTCCATGAAGTCATGCAATCTGAGAAACAGTTGAAGGAACTTAGGGTTAGTCAGTCAAGCAAAGAATAGTCTTAGGCAGGTTAGTATGCCAGCCTCCTTTAACTATTTGGACAACCGTCATGTAGAAAATAGAAATAGACTTAGTCACCAAGGACAAAACCAGGCATTACTGAAGTCTGGCATAAAGAAAATAAAAACTTCCTAAGACTTATATGTACTAATGCAAAGTGAAGTAAGCAAGCAGAGCTGGGAAAGCAATATACATAAGGACAACAACAATGTCAATGTGAAGAACAGCAAGGACACAAATGTAAGTGAAAATTTAAAGGCCAACCTTGACCCCAAAGAAAAGATGTGACAATGCATCTCTCTTTTTTGTACAAGTGGGGGATCATGGATGTGGAACATTGCCTATGCTATCAGAGTTGGATGATGTATTGGCTAGTTTCAATGAAAAGGTTCTCCGCTCCCCAATTTTAGTCTTCCTATATTATAAGGGATGCCTCCCTAGGATGGGGGAGCAGATATTCTGGGGAATGTAGGAACAAAAGCAAAAGATACATTAAAAAAAAAATAAAAAGAATTCCTGCCAATTAGAACTGCCCATAAATGGAATGGTTGCTTCAGGATGTGTTGGGTTTCCTCTTAGAGTACGTCAAGTGACCACTTGTCAGGTATAATGTAAAGAGGGGTCTTTTAACCTATGTGACCCCTCAGATTCCTTCCAACTATGGGATGCTAGAATTCCACAATACTCTACCAAGTAAAGTGATGCCAGAATAGGTGAAGGCACACTTGAGGAAGAACAATGAAAATTCTAGCCCTGCTCCAGAGGCCAAGGGAGCAAAAAGCAAACTCTTGCAAGATCCAAGGGAGGACCAAGCAGGGAGATCTGCACGTTCACTCAGAATGGGGCCAGGCAAACACCCCAGAGGGGAGACCACAGATGACAAAAGATCTGTCTCACTCCCAAAATCAGCCTGAGGCAGCTGGTTTTCCTGGGAGTGTGGGCCAGTTTCCATGAGGCTCCATCTCCAATCAGCTAATGGCTATGTGCCTGCTAGGCAATAACAACCTCCACTTTCAGCCCACACCTTTTTCCTAGTGTTCAAAAATTGGTAGAAGGTAGACGCGAAGCCTTAGCCATTATCATAAATACATTTTAGCAGTCTTTTGGAGCCTCACAATATCACAACACACTGTTTTGAACATGACATACTTACTGGTTGGGAAATAGCCCATGGCACATTTGAACTAGCTGACCATGGCGGGAACATTAGCTCATACAACCACAGAAGTTTGGGATGCAATGTAACTTAGGTAGGGGATAGAGAACTGGATTTGGCAGCAGACTGACCTGGACTCAAACCCTGCTTTTGACATTTACAAATACATGACCCTAGGTAAGTCCCTTCATATCTCTCAGCCTCAGTTTCCTTATCTGTGAAAAGGTTGCTGTGAGGCTCAAATGAATATGTGTATATTATTATATACATTATATGTAATTACATACATATAATAATTATATGCCCTATGTATAAATACATATAATAAAAGCACTTTGCAAACCTCCATTGAGATTTTCTCCAATTTCTCCCGTATATATCTTGTTTTTACATAGTTTTTTTGCATATTCTCTGTAGTGTAGTGAAGTCAAAGAGAACAGGGACCCTTTTAGCCTTTCTTTGTAACCCCAGCACTTAGCATAGTGCCTGACACACAATAATTGCTTAAAAATATTTCCTGACTTGTTTTGTTAACTATATAATGTAAACTTTGTTGTTGTTATTGTTGAAAAACCAAATACCCTGTTTCACTACAGGTGAAAAAAAAAAAGATTCATAGATGTTATTAAATGGAGATGTTTTGCTAGGAAAAATGGGATTAGAACACAGGCCTTCAGTTCTTTATTCAGCTCACTCCCATGACACCAGGCTTCCTCCTTTCACCTTCACTGAACACCCTGCTCTTTACCCAGATTTCCCAATACATATATTTCAACCCTTACAAACAAACAAACAAAAACTTCAGAGTAATCAATCTTGAATTTTTTGCTATCCTTTTCTTTTCACATCTTGGTTTTCTAACTATCTATTTCTAACTATCAGTCCCTCTCTGAACACACACATTCATACACACACACACACACACACACACACACACACACACACACACACACACTTCTGAAACTTCTCGTCTTGCTGCCCCATCTCTGTATTTCTAAAGCCACAGCATCTATCCAACCTTTGATCATCTAACTTCCTCCTCACTAGAGTTCACTTATCAGACCCACTCCCCACCAATTATGCTCAAAGTTCATTCCTTTTTTTCCTTAGTTTCTCACCAGTCCCTCTGACCTACACAGACCACTCCTATTCCCACCCCAACCCCACTCCATCCCTCTAAAGTAAAATAATTACACTCCCCCACTGTTCAAATCAAAGCAAATAAACTTACTGTTTGTTTAGAAATCCTTGAGACTACTGCTTACTTGCCTCGCTTCCTCAAATATCTTCATTATTCATGGGGAAAATTTTAGAACCACAAAATGAAAATCATCCTTTCTCAACCCTTCATTTTACAAATGAGGAAACTGAGGCTTCCATTTGTTCAGAGGTTTTTCCTACCTAAGGTGCCTCAGCTTGCAAATGGCAGAGCCAAAATGAGAATCCAGATCTTTGGAATATAAATCAGTGCTTTCTTCATTCCACACCTCAGCTAACTTTCTCCTAAGCTCCACAGGCTATCTCCCCTTCCCACCATTCTGAAAGAAAATAGAACATCACTTCTTCCAGGAAGAGAGATGGGACTTTTTCCCACCTCTGTTTTGTCTAAACATTCAATTCCCAGGCCAAATGACTTATGCTGAATGTAAATGTGATATTTATTCTTTGCATTTCTTTAATGTTTAGACAGTTATCTCTATATCCCTGTGCCCTTTATTGCATAGATCCATTACTATCAGACTGCTCTGCCCCAGACATGAGACTGCATTTGGGTGAAGACATCTTTATTGAATTTAATTTGCATCCTACTAAAAGTAATATCATGAGCATATAGATGGGTCCATAATAAATATGTTTGACATTTTTCTCTTTAAAACTAAACTCAAATGGGAACATTTTAGAGAGTATCCATATTGGAAATGGCATAGGATTAGGCATCAAGTGAGATTCCGCTGCCAGCTGTCACTAAGTTATTGTGTGACCTTGGGGAAAATCACTTCACCTTTCTGGGTCTCCTTTTATTCATTTTAGAAATTTAAGGAATTGGAATAAATGAGTTCCAAAGGTTTTTCTAAGGTTTACCAGGAGGTAATGTGACAATACCTTGGAAGGAGGAGTGGGAATGGAGATAGAAGCCCTGGGTCTTGCTCCTAGCTCAGAGAGAAGAGCAGTGGATTTGGAATCCAACATTTTGGCCTCTGATTTCAGGTCTCCCACTGATTATTTTAATGACCTGAGACAAGTCATTTATTCTTTCTGGACTTCAGCTCCATCCTCTGTAAAAGGAAATGACTAGACTGAATGAGTATATGCTATCACTATTCCTGTGTTAACAGATGAGGAAACAGAGGAGAGAGAGAGAGAGAGAGAGAGAGAGAGAGAGAGAGAGAGAGAGAGAGAGAGAGAGAGAGAGAGAGAGAGAGAGAGAGATGAAGCATCCTATGTAGCTAAGGTCACACAGTTGGTAAGTGTCAGGGAAGTCTTTAGGGTCTCTTCAAGCTCTGTGAACCTGTGGGATCATATAGAGCAAGAGGCTTATTGTTTCATCAGTTTCCTCACCAATGAGCGGGTATAGTTTGCACACTACTTATACCAAAGGAGGAAGGAAGGAAGGAAGGAAGGAAGGAAGGGAGGGAGGGGGGGAAACGGAAAGGGAGAAAGGAGAGAAGAGAGAAAGGGAGAAAGAGGAAGAAAAAGAGAAAGAAAAAAGAAGAGAGACAAAATGAGAGGAAGGAAGAGAGGAAGAGAAAAAGAGAAGGGAAAGAAAAGACAGAAAGCTAGGAGAAATAAAGAAAAGTAGAAAAAAGAAAGGAAAGAAAGAAAAAAGAAAAGGGGAGAAAAAAGGGAAATAGAAAAAGAAAGAAGAGAAAGAAAATGAAAAGGGACCAAAAAAAAAAAAAAGCTTTACAAACTTAAAACCCAATTTGCTCTATGCTATAAACAATACAATTCATTAAAATGAAAGACTAAACACCTGTAAAGCTAAGCTCCTTTGCTGGCAGATTGATAACAGCTTGGTGTCATAACAGAGAGAGCCCATGATTCAGGAATACCTGAATTCAGCTGCTGCCTGAGATACTCACTAGTGCTATGACCCTGGCAAATAATTTAGCTACTCTGTCTCAGTTCCTCACATGTAAAATCGACACATTAGTAGCACCTTCCTTACAGACTTATTGTGAGCACCAAATGAAATAACCTATGCAAAGTCTAATGAAAAAGTATTTGTTGAGAGGCTGCTTTGCAAACTTTAAGGTGATATATAAACTATTATTATTATTATTATTATTATTATTACACAGTATTTCCCTGGAAGGTCTTCTTTCACCCAAAAGCATTATAACAAGTGATGTGATACAGGGCTCTAAGGTCTGTGGTTTATGCTGTTTGGAGCCTCACAACAAGCCTCACAGGCAAATTGGGTTAAATATTGACCCATTTTACATAAGAGGTAGGTAAGTCCTTGAGGCTTTATCATCAATGTAAGAATAACACTAAATAAATACATGTGAGCTTTAACTATTATCATCACACATCTTACAGATGTGGAAACTGAGGCTCAGAGGAGTTAAAACACTTGGCCAGGGTTACACGGTTGTCCAATCCAGGCCTTCCTAGCTTCAGGTTCAGTACTTCAGCTTATGTCCAGCTAACTCTCCTTCAAAAGATGCTTTATTTTCCATCAGGAAAATTTAATGCCACATAAGGAGGGAGGGCATAGAAAGTGATTGCTTCAAAATGCCCTTTATAGCTACAAGCAGCAGCTCAATAGACTTCTAATGCCAAGAGGGCAGGGGAAAGAAATCTTGGGTCCTTTAACAAAGGTGCCTTTAAATGCTTTGAATTGGGACTTTAGATCTTCTGGGGCTCAGAAGCTGAGGAAAAGCCCAGCTTTTCATTCAGTAATCACTTCTTTCCTTTGTGTTGGGCTCCTCATCCACCACGCTGCACACTGAAAACAGACTCTCTGCTGGGATTAGGCCTCTGTGGTCTATGATGCTATCTTGTCATACAGTGATATGAAAAGACATGTGTAGGGGCTGGACTGGGGCAGGGGTGGGGGATGAGAAGAAAAGCTAAATCAAGTAAATAATGGAAGAACCATGAATGAGAGGCTGGCCATGCACCTGTGTTTCTCAACATTCACAGCTTATGCAATCTAAGAAAAATTCAACTGGGAGGGTTTTTTGAAATCTCTCTTTTAAAATAATTCTGATTTCAGTGAATTAGCTCCTATTTTCTATGTTGTTTTTTTTTTCAAAGTATATAGGTGGGTAGGGGAAACTCCAATAATTTTCTTTATTTTTCTTTTTTTCTCAAAGCATACTTCCAAAAAAATTTCCTTATTTTTCAAGATTATTTTTTCTTTTGCAACATGGCTAATATAGGAACATTTTGTATGATTGCAGAGGCATAATCCCCAACAAATTACTTTTCTTATAAAGGAGGGGAGAGTAAAGGGAAGGATTTGACAAACTCAAAATTTCAAAAAATGCTAAAAATTGTTTTTACATGTAGTTGAGAAAATAAAATTTTAAAAATCTTCTTTTGTTAAATAACAATTTTTCACCTTATATAATTATATTCATTTTGCTGGGTAGGTTATTCTAGGTTTCAATTGTACTTACACTGCTTTACAGAATATCATATTCTAAGCCTTATTTCCCTTTATTGTGTGATATCTTGTGTGATGCTGACCTGAGAGGCCTGTGTTTCTCCAATCATGTTCTATATTTAATACCAGTTTCTTTTTTAATGTATTGACATTGTGCTTGTATTCATCTTTATTTCCAAATCGATTGCTGTCTGACCCATCATAGAACCTCATCCCTTATAAGAAAGGAGAAAAGAGGGAGAGAAAAAAAAAACAACAACATATCAACTGTTTCTGGTGATAGATGCCATTTCCCATCCTACAGTTTTCTCACCCCTACCTAGAGTATCAAATTTTAGAGAGAAACAATAGAAAAGCTATTTCAGACTCTTGCAATGGCCTTCTAACCAGCCTCTATACCTCCAGTCTCTCTCTTCTATATCTATTCCTCACACAGTTGTCAGGTTGCCAATGGTAAAATACAAATTTGATTATATCACTCCTCTGCCCAAGAAACTTCAATGGCTCCCTCTTACCTTTAGGTAATACTTTAAAAATCTAAACAGCTGTGCTTAGCATTTAAAGTCCTCCACAATCTGGCTTTAACCTATCTTTCCAGACTGATACTTCCTTACAATTCAGCCAAAGTCGTGTACTTGCTGTTATCCTACTAATGCTGTCTCCTTTCCTTAAGTCTTTGCATATGCTATTTACCTATACCTAGAAGATTCTTCCTTGGAATCCCTAATTCCCTTCAGGGATCAGCTGAGATGTCACTATCTTACATAAGTATTCCTTTTCTGGTACTTGCAAACTATTAATCTTTCTACCACACCAAAATCCATGTTACTCTGTGTGTGTGTTTGTGTGTGCGTGAGTGTGTGTGTACAATTTAATTTTCTGTATATGTATACATACACATACTTAACATCCTAGATCTTGATGGAAAGGATCTCAGATGTCATTTAGTTTAATCCTCTCATTTTTTCTGATGAGTTTGCTAAGCAGCACAGTGAACAGAGTACTAGACCTAGAATCAAGAAGACCTGAGTTCAAATTCAGTTTGAGACACTAGTTGTGACCCTCAGCAAATCATTTAGCCTCTATGTGCCTTAGTTTCCTCAAATATAAAATGGAGATCATACCAGCCTTTACCTACCAGTGTTGTCGTGGGGGTCGAATTAGATAATATTTATAAAGTGCTTTGAACAGTGCCTAGAACATAGTAGGCACTATATAAATGCTTATTCTCTCATCAGTACAAAAACAATTACTGTCACCTCATTCAATCTAGAGCATTGTTTTGGATGATGAAACAACCTAAATCTTATTTCACTTCAATTTAGCCAGTGACTTTTACCAGCCACTGACTTTGATAATAAAATACTAGCCAACTATTTGCTCTGTAGCAAAATATAGTCTGATACCAACCAGCTTGCAATGCCAGTGGTGAACATTATAAGTATGTCTCCCTATTTTACAGATAAAAAAACTAAGGCTTTGAGAGGGAAAAGCTCCGTGCATATCACGCAGCTAGTAAGTAATAATATTGGAATGAACATCTTTCTTTTGATTGCTAGTCGAGTTCTTTTTTTTTTTTTCTAAATTCCGTGCTAGTGGAAGATCTGAAAGTTAACTTTGTTTAAAATTTATGAAAAGCTTCTTTTTAAATTGCATTTAGCTGCCTTGCTAATAATATCTCTGTGAATTCTAATTTTATTTGTGGTTTTGCCAAGAGTTGGAGCTATACCAATGGCATTGCATTTCTCAGACTATAGAACAAAGTTACACATCTATTGGGATTGGGAGGGATGGAACACTGACTTTTTAGTGAGGTGCCTGTGTAACAGCTATGGGACAGGGCATGGAGAGGGAGAAGAGAAATGGACTGTATAAGGAAGGTGGTTACTTCTGCTCAGCAGTAGGCCATGTGGGTTAACAGGGCTATTCATTTAAAATTGGAAGATATATTGGAGACCATCCAATAATGATAATGATTAGTATTTTTACTTTGTTTTATGATTTACAAAGTGTTTTTTTTTGTTGTTATCTTATTTGATGTTCAGAAAGATTCTATGAGGTACTCGTTATTATCCCCATCTTATATATGAGAAAACTGAGGCTGAGAGGTTATGTGACTTATACAGGGTCACACAGGTGGTAAATGCCTAAGGTAGAATTCAAATTCAGGGTTTCTTGACTCACATTCCAACACTCTCTCTACTGAGGTATCTAGCGGCCTCTAATCTAACCCGCCTCAATATACAGAGAAGGAAACTGATGCCCACACAGGGGAAGGTCCTCTATTTCAAATACGAGTTAGTCCACCTAATCCATCACCTTTCTGTAATTCTTTGGCTTCTTTTCCCTGGGTCACAAACTTCCTCTCCTCCTTCAAGTTCCCTCTTAGGCACAGTTATTTTCCATTCCCATTTCAGGGAGGAATTATGGGAAAAAGAAATTGTTCTGGGGTTACAGAATTTATGTAGCTAAAAACAGGAGTAGGGGGTCGGGGTAGATACCTAATCATTAAATATGCCATAAAAAGTCATCAAGAGCTATCTGGAAGAACTACAGGGCATTCTGAAGGAAATAAAGCCTTCTGTCAGGGGCAAGGACTCTGGTGAGAGTGGGAAGGGGTTCAACAAATTAAAAAGAAAAAGAAATTTACAGGATCACTTTATTATCTACTTAAATGGAATAGCAAATTATACCTAGTAGATTCGCAGTTTCATATGCAGTCATCTTCTTTATTCTACTATGTTACGGAAATGCTTGTTTTTTTTCCATAAATTAAAATAATTTTTTTTTTAAATGAAAGAAAGGAAAGTCTGTGTACTACCTGAGAATCCCATGACTCCCTCTGTCATTCTTAGGAGGAATACGCAAGGCTGTGTTAAAGAGTAGTTAGCAGTTACAAGATTAATGAAATAGAAGAGAAGAAAAAACCTTTTAATTTTTTTTTTAAAGCAATTGGGGTTAAGTAACTTCCTCAAGGTTACACGGCCAGGTGTTTCTGGGTAGGTGCTAAGTGTCTGAACCCAGATTTGATCCCAGGTCATCCTGATTCTGGGGCCAGTGTTCTTACTCGCTGTGCTACCTGGCCGCCCCAATTTTGGTCCTTTTTAAGAATAATTTCCTTTCTTTCCCACCTTAAGTAAAGGCACAACCCTTCTAAAGCCTTGGAGGAATGTTAAGCCTCTATCTATGCAAATATGCAAGTCAGAGATGTGATACTATGAGCTGAACTCTAGACAGCATCAAGACACCTAGCTCACAATTCTCTGTGCCTGGTATATAGTAGGTGCTTAATAAATACTAGCAGACTGATGGCTCCATCTGCAGAGCCCTATCCAATTCACCAAGCTTACAGAGAGCCAGCCCTAGAAATCAATTCTTTAGGCAATCAGCCCAGATTAAGAAAAAAAAATCCCTATATATGTAAATATACCTACATATACATACATCCATATATATATATATAATACACATATGTATATACACACACTATTTTCAAAAACAAAAGAAAACAAAACTTTGTTTCCATTTTTATTTCTAAGTAATTTTTGCACAATAAAACAGGAAGAAAACATTCTATAGAAAACAATACTGTTGTGTGAAACCCATTCCCTTGCAAAATCCAGTTTAAGAGTGTCATGATGTGATTAAGTCTTGCCAAAGTTAATAAACCTTCACCAGAACATACATTTGATACTTCTGTCATTCAATGGATCTGTGAAGTCTCCCACTGATGATGTTAAGGCTTTTCTCACCCCAGCAGATATTTGAAGGGCTCTCATGATTTGATTTTGTGAACTTGGAACATATTTAATATTGGACCAGATCTGCAGAGCACCACAGCTAATCCCATTGTGATTTGTATTTTGATGCTGGTTTGGTAACAAGTGTTATATTTAATAACACAGAGTACACAGAGAAGTCTGTGACTATCACAATCAGGCCCCAAGGTAGCATGTTTTAGGTCTCACATTCACTGAATAATTCTCAATCTGCTACTTAATGGATTCATATAGAAATATAGAACTGTTCAGGACTGGGATCTTACCTCATTGTGTGCTATGGAGGGAGAAACACTCTAGATTTAAAAAAAAAAAAAGTTTCCCAGTGCCTAGCAGTGTCTGTAAGGACCTATTAAATGCTTGTTGCCTGATTGATTTCATCAAATCATTGGTTATAAAACTGAAAGAGATACTACAGATTACGTAATCCAGGGGTGGGCAACCTGTAGCCTCGAGGCCACATATCCACTGCCCTGAGTTCATGGATAAAGTGCATAGCACTGTGCCTATAGGCACTTAATAAATGTTAGCTGTTATTATTTTGATATGACGACTTCAATTTCAGAGTCCTCTATATACCAGTCTTACAGAAACCAGCCCAAGAGATCAATTCTCTCATCTACCAGTTCAGATTAAAAACAACAAAACCTAAAAGCTAAAAACCATGAAATTTTCCAGACCTTTGTACACTATAATCTTAGAAATGGAAGCCTCTGGCTTGGGAAAATCATTTTTATTTTTCTGAGGAAGAGCAACATTAACATTGAAACCTTTACTGAACCACCAACTTCCTATCAAAATTCTTAATATCTCTAAGACTTACTCTCTTCACTAATGACCAACACCCAAGAGTTGCTATAAGCACTAAAGGGTTTTAAAACAAAAACAAAAACCCCAAACAAGAATTCTTCCATGTTTACCCAGGGCGGCAAAGGAAATTGGAGGTGAACCTGTTTCCTTCAGAAAGCACATTCAACCCCAGATGCCTATAGCTGCCAGTGAGGAGGGTGTGAATTTCCAATGAACATGTGCAGCTGGTTGAAAGTGGAATAATGTCACAATGCCATGCCAATAGCTGCAGGTGCAGTAATCACACCAATTAAGCCAGAGAGGAAGAGAGTAGAGGAGGAGGAACCATTTCATCAGGAAACAAAGTTCTCCAATCTTCAGCTGCTGAGGCCAAGAAAAGAAAAAAAAAAGGCGAACTCTTGATATGAAAAGACCCAGCTCCCAAAGCTAGATGCTACCAGGCAAAATAAAATGAAGTAAACACATGCACTTGTCTTTAGCAGTAGGCATCAGAAAACATCTATACCAACAAAACATTAGAGTGTTGAAAAATCATATATTTCAAAAAGAGTTATAAAACACATGAGATTTATTCTCTTGGAGACCAGCTCTCCTATCCTGGAGCTATTTGTTCCATGTTAAGATTACCTCATGAATAAAAATGCCCTGGAAACTATAGTTTTATTGCATTGCAGAAATCTAATCAAGCTTCCGGCCCAGGAAAGTGAATTTATTTTCTTCTTTTGGATCAATAGTAAGTACCAGAAAGGGACTGGAAGATACCAATGACAAACTAGAAGGCAGGAAAAAAATTCCTTGCTGACATTTAGTCTCTGTATTCATTTTGATATTTCTTCAACCTTGTCTTTCTGTCTGTCTCTGATGTGTCTCCTCTTCCCTACCGAACTGGGTACCTGGAAGGTGAACAAAATGGCGAGGGAACAGGAAACTCTGGTACATAGAAATCAGGTGAAGAGATTGGGGTTGTTTACTGTGGAGAAAAAGAGATTTGGGATAATGGTCTGATGGCTGTCTTCAAATATTTAATAGACTGTCATGTAAAAGAAGGATTTGACATTTTCTGTTTAGCCTCAAAGAATGTATCTAGCACCAATAGGCTAAAGTTACAGAAGCAGATTTCAGCTTAATATAAGGAAATAATTTTGTAATAACTAGAGATGACCAAGAACAGAATGCATTGAGATAGTGAGTTCCCCGACAAAAGGAAGCTATTTAAAAGGGAATTCTTAATCAGATAGAAATTTAAATTCAGCTACACTCTCCTCCCTTGCTTATCTTGACCCCTTGGCAATCTAGCTCTCCTCTCCTGAGTCTCTTGGTCCATTTGTTATTGAAGACCTTGTCCTGACAAACCTTAGCCTTGCATTCCTCCCATCATCTGTTGCCTTCACTCCAATTCACATGATGTCTAATGAAGGTGGAGAAAATCATGAAACTGCACTGATTGGGTCCACTACAAATTGATGTTACATAACTTCAGCTGCGTACTCTCAGCAGCAAGATGATGGTTTTACATCTCCCTAATTGGTTCACTATCTCACTCAAGTATTTTTAAGCATTTTGATCTCTCCTCACAAACTTCCTGTGGATCTTCTCTCTCCTCTCAACTGAGAACCTTAGCTGCAATTCCTCTGGAAAACAAAACAAAACAAACAACCAAATTAAAAAAAAAAACCCTGAGGCCATGTGCCTAGACCTCTTTCTTTCCCCCTCTTCAATTTATATCAGTAAGGATTCCTGCCACTTTCTTCTTTGCTCTGGCCTTGCCTGAAAATGTGGCCCTTTGACAAGGGAAAATCCCCAACAGGCACAAGGGATCTCATTCCTTCTTATCTCCCCCACCATATTGCCCCCTCTATCATCCCCACTTTCTCACTGCTCTTCAATCTCTTCCTGTCTTCTAGCTGCTTCTCTACTGTGTATACATTCTCCAATATCTTCCCTATCCTTAAATAATCCTCATCTAATTGGTCCATCCCTGCTGGCTATTGTTCTGTCTCCTGCCTTACCTGGAATGCTCATATAAACAATAAGATATTACAAGTGGAAGTGACCTTAGAGTTCATACAGTTCAGCCCCTTACCTGATGCAGCTGCTTTTCATACTCTCCACCCCCCAAATCTCTTTACAATCTCAAGTTATTCCCTTCACTGTAGTAAAAAAGCAGTGGTTCACATTTGTATATTACTTTAAGAAACAGAAATAACCACAATCACAAAAAATCCTATGAAGGACATAATGCAAATATTTTATTATTTCCACTTTATAGATGAGAAAACTGAGACTCAGGTCACATAGCCAGTAAGTATTAGAGCTGGGTCAGATCCAGACCATCATGACGTTAGCCACTTTCCTCATGCCCTGTCCCATTCAACTGTTCTCTACTATTACATTCTTCTTCTCCCTTCCCTTCTTTGTCAGTTCCTAATTTCATATAAGTTTCTAACTCTAAAAACCCACAACTAATTCTTTCAATCAATCAGTCAATCAAATATTTTCAAGTACCTACTATATGTCAGGCACCTCTCAACAAAAAAAGACAAAAGATCTATCTATCTAACTCTCAAAGAGCTGATAATCTAACAGGGGAGACAACGTGCAAACACATATATACAAAACAAGTTACATGCAGGATAAATAGGAAATAATTAACAGAGAAAAGGCACTAGAATGGATGCCAATTGCTCTCTTCTACAATGCCCTCTTCTCAGCTATTAACTCCGTAGATCTTTGGCTCAAAACATCCTACCTTCCCCAATTATCCCCATTCCCTCTTTACACTATATCCTCTCTGTGCATGCATATTCAATTTGTACAAGAGATGTGGTAGAGTTAACTGAATCAACACTGTTGTTATGCATAATCACCAAACCCCTTCTATAAGGTAGTGAAAATCTACCAGTGACCTATAAAGATAATAATGTTCCTAGTGAATTACCTGCTTGTGCCCGAGGCAGGAAAGCACTAAAATGAAGTTAAACTTGACAGGGCTTTAAGCAGAAGGTGGGACTTTGGTTGACATTTAAAGGAAGACAGTTTTCTAAGTCAGGGTAGAATGTGGCCAAGCCATTCTGTATTTCTTGATTCATTCCCATTATAAGGTATATGTGTGCTCCTTTGGGTAAAGCACTTGGCCTTGCAGTGAGAAGGGCAGCTAGGTGATGCAGTGGATAGAGTGCCAACCCCAGAGTCAGGAGGACCTGTGTTCAAATACAGCCTCTGATACCAGTGGTGTGATCCTGGCCAAGTCACTTAACCCTGTTTGCTTCAGTTTCCTCATCTATAAAATGAGCTGAAAAGAGAAATGGCAAACCACTGTAGTACCTCTGTCAAGGAAATCCCAAATGGGGTCACAGAGATTCAGGCATGACTAAAAAGCTACTCAACAACAACTTGGAGTGAGGAAAACCTTTGAATTTGAATCCCACCTTAGGCATTTACTGACCTGAGTAAGTTTTACAGCTTCTCACCTACAAGTTTTATTTGTAAAATAGAGATAATATTATTCCTTACTTCACAGAGTTATTGTAAAGATTCAACTGAGGCAGTATATGTGAAGTGCTTTACCAACTTTAAATCACAACCTTAACATAAATTATTGTGTGTGTATATGTGATATATCTATATAGAATATATTTTTATGTAACACATATATACATACTATATATACCATATATATGTATATATATACCATATATATGTGTGTAAACATACAAACACCCATACATAATTTGGTTTCTATAATGAAACTGTTCTTGAGAGTTGGAACCACAGTTCAATTTCTTTTCTTTTCCCCCACCCACTGTCCTCACACAATGAACATTCAGTAAATCCTTGCTGATAGAAGGATATCAGATAGGCTGCTATCCCTACATCTGAAAGTGTCCTACTAAAACCTGAAGATCATGAACCTCAGAACGAAGATATGAGGGCAGAATCACACCCAACCTATCCAGAGGGCAGACATCTGGAGAGGTCAATCTTTCATTAAACAAGTATTATATAAAGTCTGCACTGTATAGGAGTTACTGTATAGGAGGATACAGAGAAAGGCATGGATACTGCCCTGCAAGAGATCACGGTCATGGTAAAAACAAGTTCAAACTGCATAAAATAAGAGTGGGTGATGTAAGACAGCATAGAGATAAATGGCAATTTGAGCAGCACAGAATATAAGCCCATTGTTCGTTGAACAGATCTGTGATTTCACTAGTATGAAAAATTCATAGTAAGAAGACACCGTCTATCCTCTACCAATGTAGTGCCCATTTTGCAACTTGCGGTCTCAGAGAATTGTTTGAGGCACTGAGAGTGTAAGTGACTTTCCCATGGTTACCTAGCCAGTATGTGGAAGAGGTAACATTGGAACTCATCTTCTGGACTCCAAGGAAGAGTTTTCTATCCACTCTGACATGTTATCTTTTCCAGGGACTAACAGCTATCATTTGCCACATTTTACAGATTTGGAAACTGAAGCTCTGAGGGTTATTGTAAGGATCAAAGAGGAAAATGCATGTGGTCACATCCTACTCATTTCAGCCATAGTTGCACACAGATATGGTGATTATCAATAGTAACTATAGACAAGTGTACACGAATCTTGCTCAGCATTATTATTAGGGTCTGACATTAGTTCTAGTTAAGAACAAGTTTCAACAAAAATTGAAACACTGATTCAAAGGACTTGGTGCTATAATATTCAAGGAAAAGAGCTTTCATTTTTGTGTTATTTTTGATCATATGCAATTAGATCGAATGCATGGGTGTTTCTAGTAGCTGGTGGATAAGCAGAAAATCAGAGAGAAAATAAAGACACTTGTTTCTATCAATTACAAAAAGGCCCCTGACTTTAGAGTTTCATCAGAAGCAAACCCAGGTGTTATGTTAAAGTTATCTTCCAAGTAAGCACAAATCCATCTTCCTAGGCAGCTTTGCCCAGTGCTGCTAGTGCTGACCCTCTGAAAGACAGGTGCCTTACTGCCTCAGCTGCTTAATCAACTTGGATTAGAACTAACAGGAAAAGGATGAGCTCAAATAAAGCAAGCCTCAACTAGAGAACTTTTGATTCATTAATGAATGTCACCCTTTAAGACATAATTAGGATTTCAAAATGAAACGTGTAAGATAATGCTGCAGCTTCTCCCCCTCCTCTTCATCTGTGTATTTACCTTGTTGAGCTGGTGAGGCAAGAATAAGGAGGTGACTCACTTCACTGATGTTAAAATTGGATATAAGAATGAAAAAGTTCTTAGTTTATTTTTATGCATGGGCAGCTAGTTGGTGCAGTAGATAGCACACCAGGTCTGGAGTGAAGAAGATCTGAGTTCAAATTCAGCCTAAGACACTTACTAGCTATTTGACCCTGGGGATGTCCTTAACCTTTGACTGCCTCAGTTTCCTCTACTATAAAATGGTGATAATAATAGCACCTACTTCCTAGGGTTATTGTGAGAATAAAATGAGATTGGATTTGCAAAGTGCTTAAGACATATAGTGCTTATTTCCTTCCCAAAATCACATAGCCAGTCAGTAGATGAGTTTCAACTAGAACCAAGGTCCTCTGCCTTGCAAGTTAACATACTTTCCATTACATCCCTGTCTCTCACTGATCATTTGTGTCTCCCTGTTACTAAGAACCAGTCTCAGCTTGCTCCCAATGTGTGTGTCTGCCTACTCAGCCTGACTCTAGAACACACAGAAAATAAAGGGCAGTAATCATCCAACAAATGCCAGCCACTCAGACAAATCAATGACGTGTACAATCTTACAGTCACAATGGAGGGAAATAAATGTCATAGGGGTCTTTTGCAACTGTCACTTATGTGATAGTCTCCTTCCTATGCAAGCAGTAGAATGTCAAATGGGAATTTTTTTAGATTCAACCAAACTCTATAGTGTGCATGTTGTTTTGTTTTGTTTTTTTAAGTCCCCTATGGCATATAGAACCCTGTGCAAAGTACCAGAGAAGGCACAATGTTTGGTGAAGGCATGGTCAATAATGTGAAGGAATACAATGGCATGATGTGACAGCAACCACCCTGGCTGAACTTGACATCAGGAGGTCTCTGTCCAAATCCTGACTCTGATAATCACAACTTGTACGACCTTGGACAAGATAGCTAACCTTAATAAGTCTCAGTTTCTCATTGGATGATAAATGGAGATAATATAGAGATGATAAAAAATGCATACTTGCAATAAAAGACCTCTATAAAGATTAAAGAACAGCAAACACATGAACTGTTCTATTGAAGTTAAAGAAAAATGTATCATAAAACTTCCTTGATTCCCCACTAATTTAGATTTTGATATCACTGAGGCAGGGGCTTGGTTTACTTTTGGTTTGTCAAACAGTGTAAACAGATTCTTAAGTTAATGTATTTAGCAGGGCAGTTAAAATATTTTAGGAACGCCTATTAACATGTGAACACCAATTATACCAATTATCAACCTCTAAGTGGTCTAAAGAATTTCAGAAGTTATTTAATCCAACATTATATCCATAATAACCAGTTATTTGATTCTACAGAAATAACTTCAGGAATAGAGAGATGGCCATCTCCTTTGACAGCAAGTTGGGGATAGCTCTTTTTGTTAGAAAATTTGTTCTTTTACAGTGAAATCTTTCTCCACAACACTTCAATCCACTGAAATTCTGCCCTCCTGGGACAGACACAATGAATCTAATCCCTCTTTTGTATGACAACCCTTTAAATATTTGAGGACAGTGATCATGTCCCTCCTTAATTCTCCTTTTCTCCTAGCTTAAGTATCCCCAGTTCCTTCAGATAATCCTCTTATGGTATAGAAGTAAAAGTGAAGGATAACAGATGGACAGCACAAGCCACACTTTGGTGTCCATGAGATATCCATGGCAATATGCCAGACAACCTAAACAGATGGATTTGGAGTAAGGAAGACCTGGGTTTGGATGCTACTTGGGACACTTACTAGCTATGCAATCATAGGCAAGTCACAGGAAACATCAGTTTCCTGGTATGTAAAATGGGAATAACAATCTCTATAGAAGTTATCTCACTGGGTTTTTTGAGGCTTAATATTAAGATAATGAATATAAAGTGTGTTGCTACCTTTAATATGCCTGAGCAGCTAGGCAGTGCAGTGGATAGAGTTTGTGGAGTCAGGAAGATTTGAGTTCAAATTCAGCCTCAGACACTTACCAGCTGAATGACTCTGGGCAAGTCACTTAACTCTGCCTCAGTTTCCTCAACCATAACATGGGGAAAATAAATAGGATATTTTGAGGACCAAGTGATATATTTGAAAAGTACTTAGCATATAGTAGCTGCTTAATAAATGTTTATTCCCTTGCCCCCTCCCACCCTTTATGTGCTATATAAATGGCAGATACATTATTAAAATAACCTAGGAAGGAACTCCAACCAGTTGGGTGGATTATCCATGGAGGATTTATAGGAAAACAATGATAAAAATATACCCAGATAGAAGAGACAAAAGTTTGTGACCTGTACGGACAGGATCCATCAGTGGATAACACTTGGGAAGCCACTTCCCAAGCTAAACTTGTCAGCATGTCTGAAAGCTTATTTACAAACCTCAGAGGCAAAAGCCTATGCAGAAATGGGTAAAAATTAAATAACATGTTACATTATTTTACAAGCCTTGAGGTATCATAAAAATGTCAGTTATTATTATTTTGTTATCATTATATCTTTCTTTCCAACCTCAGTGATGAAAGGTTTATTGTCTTTAGAGCTACACAAGCTATTTAAGCTGTAAAATAAAAAATTCCTTTGTAATTGCTCATGGGCTGAATTCATTTAGAAATTCTGACACTGTGTCTTTGTCCATATGTATCCTGACTAGGAGTTAAAAATGAAGTATATCTACTTGTGCAGCCCACTCACCACCTACCCCACTTTTTAAAAAATTCTGTGCTAATATGTTCTTCCAGTTAAAACATGACATGTGTCTAAATTGGACTAAGAGTTTCTGCTTGTGCATATATTCAATTTCCAAAGACATTTTCGGCTATCTCTGCCAAGCAGACAATCTTTGTGATTTTCAGGGGATCTCAGATTGCAGCCAGTCTAAACCTTTACCAAATACAACGTGTACAAAATCAGATCTATTTCAACCACATTTATGAAGCACCTGCAATGTGCTTAGGTTCTGGAACTACAAAGACAAAAGAAAAAAATCTCCTGCCTTCAAGGAGCTTACATTCTACTTGGGGCATGTAACATGAAAAGAATGTTGTGTATGCTACTATAAGCGGGAATGAGCACAAACTAGGAAGATGATAGGTTCTGTGTAGAATGTATCTCATAAGCTGAACCTACAACTTCCCTACTAATAAATAAGTATTTATTAAGCCCCTACTATGGGCTAGATACTTCACTAAGTCCTGGGGATATCAGTACAAAGAATGAAATCATCCTTTCTCACAGAGATTCCATTTTAATAGAGAGACAGGACATATGAAAATATATTTTACCCAAATAGAAAATGAATAAAGATAAATGAACACAAAACTTTGAGAGGGAGACAATTAGCAGTTGGGGTAGAGGTGGGAGGGTGGTAAAGATCAAGGAAGGCTTCAAGCAGAAGATCGTGCTTACCTTGGGTTGTAAAGCAATGAAAGGAGTCTATTAGGCAGAGATAATGCATGTGGAATAGTAAAATATTCTAAGCAAGCTGTAATGTGCTTCATAAGTATGTTCTTCTACACATTCCTGGAATATATCCCCATCAACCTCTCCTCTTTTCCTTTAAGCCTCAGCTCAGAAACTGTCTCCTCCATAAAGCTTCTCTCACCCATTTCCCACACTGATTACTGATCTCCCTTTGCCCCCAGAATTCAAACAGCAATTTGTTACATATATCAGGTATTATTTTGCATTACAGTTACTTATTTATAAATAATGTGACAATATTCTCCACCTAGGCTGCAAATTCTATGAAGGCAGAAACCACAAACAACAAAACACTAAAAAAAAAAAAAAAAAGGAGATAGAGTATTGAATTCAGTGCCCCAGAATACTAGTCAGTTTTTTTTTTTCACTGATCAGTACTAGCTGTGTGGTTATATGAAAATTCTTTTATCTCTCCAGGACTCAAATTTCTTCTTCTGTAAAATTAGAATAACAATGCTTGTACTATCTAATTCTACAAAGTATTATCTAGAAAAGTGAATTGCTGTTGTCACCTAAACTTAGTAACTCCCCCATAATTCTCCACTACCAAGAATGCCTTTTTTGCACTTAGGACATAATTAATACATATATATCAAACTGAATAAACACCCCCAGTTCCCTCAAAAGGCAATTAATTATAAAGCCTCTACCATGGGCATATTGGTGATGTCCTGGTGATACTGCTGCTGCTACTACTACTACTATTACTACTACTGGCAATAATAATAATAATAAAGCAGTCCCTCTCCTCAAAGAGTCTATGGTCTCTTATGTAGACAATGCATACCCATAAAAATGTGTACTGAATTTTTACAAAATAAATACAAGACTTGGTTTCCCCCCAGGGGAAGGCACTAGTAACTTGGGCAAAGGAGGAGGGGAATGCAGAAAGGCCTCATGTAGAGGGTGATATATATGAGCTCAATAATTCAGACAAGTTGTATGACAAGAATTTATTGGGCCCCATGCAGCAGTCAATCTGAACCCTAAAAACACAGACATACCTCCTTATACCACAAAGGGAAGAATGTCTGTATCTGCAGTTTCCCATATCATTGCTTTGGTGTATAGGACTTAATTGCTGTGTAGCTAACCACAAGGTAAAAAAGACTGTTTTAAGAGGCCAAAACATACTTGAGGGAACATTCCTAAATCCACTTATGGAAGGAATAAGCACAAAACTGAAGCAACTATTATTGCACCTGAAACCTGGTACATAGGCCATTCTTTCTAAGGAAATTAAGTTACTTAGTGAGCCTCAAATAGAAAAAATTTCTCCCCAAAGCAATTGGTGTCAAGCCCACCTTGACGTTGGTGGGAAGTTGGTGGGAAGTTGGTGGGAAGTTGGTGGGAAGTTAGTGGGAAGTTGGTGGGAAGTTGGGAAGTGGATTGGGTCAGTGAAAAATTCAGCTGAAGTGTGGTCATGTTCTCCCCTTAACTCCCTTCCACTCACCAAAAGCAGGGTGTCATGTAATAGCTTCTGTTTCCAATATGAACTAATTATTTTTGCTAACTAGGTCTTAACCCTATTGTTTCTTTGATGCTGAAGAACTGCAAGTACTGTCAGCATCCTTTAAATATTAGCACCTGAGGCAAAGTCCCTTTCATCCTACCCTAGTTACAGCTTAGCACATCATGGTACTTGGGGCAGGGTAAGAGAGTAACACACATAATTTAACACATATTCACATGCTAGGTGCATATTAAAGGCTTTCGAATTCCATATTCATTTGAATATTTGTACAAGTAAAAATTTATTAAGTGAGAATCCTGCAAATACAGTCATCCCTTCCACATTATGGAGGTTAGCAGCACAGCAGCCCTGAAATCTGGAAAATTCACATAAAATTTTTTGACCAGTGAAGTATGAATTATTATGGTATTAAGAGATAAAATATTAATATCATACAATGCTGCACATATCTTTTATGCATTTCTGAGTTTCTAAACTTTTTCTGTCTCATCTGCTGGTCTTCATGTCATTTGTGACTTCCACAAAACTTGCCAAAAATTCCCATTTAATTTCTTATGTTAACTAGTGATATGTCAAAACCATGAAGAGGAAAATCATAATATGGAAGGGATAACTGTATAAGAGACATAAGAAGGCATCTGATCCAAGACCTCATTTAACAGAGAAGAAAGAAATACTTAATCCCTTAGAAGGTGTGAATGGGCCATTAAAAATCTAAAAGTGGCAAACCCTTGAATTGCATTGTCTCTGTTACCTGCCTCTTTTATCCTATAACATCATGAAATGTATTGCAGCAGTTCAATTGATCAGGGGGTCCTTGATCAATCTCTCCACTACATATATTTTCTTTGTAATTTTATCTTTACAATATCTCAGGTTGATAAAGAGATGCCATTACTATTTTAGTAATACCTGACATTTATATAGCACTTTCATGTTTTAAAGACTTTTTCATGTTTTAAAGTTTTCACAGATATCATCTGAGATGCAGAACAATCTGCATGGTAGGTACTATGATCTGCTTTAGAGATGCAGAAACTAAGACTCAGATTGGTTTAGTGACTTGTCCAAGGTCATATAACCAGCAAGTATCAGAGGAAGGATTTAAACCTAAATCCCTCTCAATTCCAGGTCCAATGCTCTTTTCATTATGCCATACTGTGCCCCCCTCCCCCATAAGAAGGAGAAACAGTATAATAGTAAGGAACAGATATTAAAGACTTATCTAAGGTCACCAAGTAAACTATTCATTGGCACTTAGGATTATAATTTTGGCCTCATTTCTCTTCTTCAAACTCTACCAAGTTCCTGTAAAATGGACTCTGCAAACTTTTTTTTTTCCTGACCCAACTTACTTTATCACAAAATGAGGAGTCTTTTTTTTAAATCTCTTCAATCCCAATATTCTTTTTCTTTGGAGGAGAGAGGGCAGGGCACTTGTGGTTAAGTGACTTGCCCAAGGTTACAAGGCTAGTAAGTATTAAGTGTCTGAGGCTGGATTTGAACTCAGGTCCTCCTGACTCCAGGGCCAGTGTGCCACATAGCCACCCCAAATCCAAATATTTTTCAAACAATGAAAAAAAAAAGAGGAAGAAAAAGATAGCTATATTGGTAAAGTTAATATCCCCCTTTTCATCATCTGATTTTGATCTTTCCACTAGAACCTTCCCCAGTTCTATTTTGGGGGAATAATTTCTGCATTAATACAGAATTAAGCAATCCAAATATGGGTCTGGAGTACTCAGTGGGGTAATGCGAATGAAACCTCAGGAGAACAGATGGATTTTGCTATTATTGAGGCAGGAATGATTTCCAAGAACATTATGTTTGTTCCAAAAAGCCCCATGCCTGGATTTTACCAAGTCTCCAATCCAGAAAATCATTAAATTATTCCCTACTTGGGACTTGCTTTGGAATACATTATACTCAGAGAATGGCTCTGAGTGGTTTCCTTGACAGACATAATGATCTGTTCATGCCCCCATATTTGGAAACACAAATAATGTTAAGATAGCACAGGAATATTCAAAATTAAACCAGTTCTTTGACACTCCCAACCTCATTTCCCACCTCTAAACTCTGGGAATGAAACTATTTGTAGCTTCTTATGATGGTCCAAGTCTAGAAATGTGTCAAATAAGAAGGTTCCAGATTCAAGGGCTGTTCAGGAAAATGGGTCCAAAGTCTACAGCATGAGATCAAAAGCTAAGGGGAGTTCTTGAAGCGTCTTACGAAGCTGATCTCCAGAAATCAGCAAAGAAGGTCAGGGCTTTATATAGTAGTGATTTCCTCCATACAAGGTCTAACATGGTACCACATGCTAGATATCCTCCTTCTTCCTTCCTTCTTTCTCTTTCTCACTCTCCTCCCACCCCAAGCTAGAGGCTAGAACAGTTCCTATACATTTCTATATGAAATGTAAATGTTGCCAAAAGTTTCCCCCTTTTTTGGACCTTGCACTCTAACATAGTTTAAGGGATCTCCAGAAACCTTAAAAAAACAAAACAAACCTCAAGACATAGTTGTTCCATGTGAAACGCTGAAACTGTAACTTCTTTTTTTTTTTGGTCAGGGTCATTCTCTAAGCTTGTGGGACTAGATACTCTAAAATGATTTTACTTCTTAAGTAAAGACCTCAGCTCAGCTTATATTAAACATGAGATAACATATATATACAACATTTTGCAGTATTAAATGCTAAGTAATTAAAAATAAGAGCATTCTAAGAAGTAATTGAGTTATGATAGGAAGAGTATTAGACAACTGGAGACAGGAAACGTGGGTGCTGGTCCTTGCTCTGTCACCTACTCATATGTAAGACATTTTCTTTTCCTCTCACCTCCCCCACAAAAAAAAAAAATTAAAATCCTTGTAATGTTACTCATGAAGTCTTGTCCGATCTCCTGTCTGATTAAAAGCTTATAATGTCCCATTTATTCCTCATATTCCACTTTGCATTATATATTTCTCTGAGTGTGTCTTTAGCACCTCCACTAGAACATAAGCTCCTTGAGAGCAGGGCCAATTCCTTATTTGTCTTTGCCATTCGCTGAGTTCTTAGCACAGACTGCTGAATGGAGCAGACACTTGGGACAGGTTTATTAAACAATGAAATAATGAATAAATTTTAGTCAAGGGAATCCAATATATACTTTTAGCTAGATTTTAAACTGGCTGAAATAGGAAATGATATTTCACTTAGGTAAAGAACCCCTAGCTTTCAGACAACAAGTTGTCCTCATGAATTTTTAGTTATCAGCACTAAATTCCAGGCATGTGGAACAAAACAGATGAAAGGGTGAATATCAAGTGTGAATACTAGTATAGGACATGGGGTCACTATGGACCTTACACTAGAAGGGGGCTTAGAGGTTAAGTTAAATGTCCTCATTTTACAGGTTACCAAAGCAAAAATGATGGAAAAAATGATATACCCAATTGTGATCGTACTGCCACATACCAGGGTTTGCCCCTTCCTCTGCCTCTCCAGCATGAGTTAGATTAGTTTTTCCCTGAAAGGCACCAAGTACGTCCCCAGGACTTGATCAGCCCAGAGAGCCAAGGTCCAAGCTGTACCACTTTTGCTGGCATGGCTTCCTGGCACCCTAAGGGTATAAAAGGCCCATCAAGGCCCTTCAGACTTGATGGATATCCCAATATCGTACTTTGCTCTGCTGACCAGACTGGCATCCTTGTTGAACATCTTTTCTAGGTTATGACTGAGTAAAACTCTATTTGTTAACTGACCAAGGAATGTATAATTTTCTTGTAAAATCATGGTCTGAGTCAGGCTCAACCCTAACACCAAGGTCTCATATGCTCAGAGGAAGACAAACAGCTTTTGTTTGGGGGGTTTTGTTGTTGTTTTTGCCTGGAGAACAGGATGCATAAAGGGAAGGAATAATAACTCCTTTAAGCTTTTCCAGGAGCATCTAGCATGAATGATTGATGGAAAAAAGAGACCCACCTGTAGAGTGACTCAGAAAGACAAGTGGGTTTGTTTTCCGCTAAAAAAGCAAGTCATCTAATTATTATGTCTTTTTAGAACACCATAATTCTTTGAATGGCTAACTCCTCCCTCACACAGGCATCATTTTGAAAATCCAATTATTTAGTTGAATTTGGATGTTTATACAGTGTCTCTCACCTATCCACCCTGCATCAGGATTTCTGAAACAAATTTCTCTTGAAATTCTTAATTATTGTAAATATGTCAGAGGCCTCAATCTGTTTAATGAAAAACACGCAGTATTGGTTATAGCCTTTTTATTCAAACCTACACAACATATTTGGGAGCCATATTGTGTAAATAACAAAATGCTGATCACCCAGACAAAACTTTCCCTAACCAAAGCTTTCCGTTCCCTCAGAAAGGTGATTCTGAACCCTCCAGCTGGTGAAGAATGGGAAAGTCAGGGATGACAGAATGCAACACAAAACATAATACTTGTATTTTTGACTACAGATAATTATGAAAGTTAACTCAATGAGAAACACTTTAATTTTAATTTAGACTACATTTTCCTATATTTAATAAAAGGCTCCTGGTTAAATCAAGCTGTAAATTTAATTTTTCTTTGAGAGCATATATCCCCAAGGTGTTCACCAGCATTAACTTTTAAAGTAGGCAATTCATAACATGTCTTTTATGTGAATTTTCTGCCACTTGTTTTGGGGAAAAACAAAGAAATCCTCCTGATCAGAGTTTCCATATCTTTTTTAAAATGTTGGCATAACCAACACCCCCACTCAGGTCTCCAAAGGTACCTGAACATGCTGGTTCTTTTGGAGCACACTTCTTCATTCAGAGCACTCCTAGGATCAGAGACTACTTGGCTCTTCACCCCCAAAGCCCCAGGAGAAAATAAACTTTGATCATTGTTTCTATCTTTTGCGCCTAACACAGTGCCTGGAAGATAGCAAACCCTTGTTGATTGAATAAGCTAGAAGTCACCTTAGTGAATTCTAAGCTGAATCTGAGTCAAAGGGAATCATGACCCAGCTACCTCAATGTTGAGACCTGTGCATTGGTCCTCATAGCTGTAAACTCACACAAGCAATCCTGTGAGCAAACATGTGAACACACATACATACATACACACACACCACCACCACCAGCATCACCACCACCATTATTCATATCCCTGACTGCTTTTCCTAAGAATTGGTGATCAGCCATACATATAGAAAGATGAAAGAGGAAAACCCTGAGGAGCCCATGACCACTGGCACCAGTTATTTAAGTCGTGTCTGCCTCCTGTTCCTTGTGTTTCCCTTCCAGAGCTCTCCCTGTAACAATAGCACAGGATTTGGAGTCAAAGAATCCAACTTGGAGCCCCAGCTCTTTCACTGCATGACCCTGGACAAGTCACTCATCTTCTCTAGGTTTTATCTTCCTCTGCTGTAAAAGAAGGCAGGCAGTTCAACTAGATGTCTGCTAATGCTTTATGTCCTATGATCTTCTGATACTGTGAAATATTAGTTTCTACCATTTTTTTTCATATGTTGGCTACTAGAAACTGCAGTGACGGAAGAGTGTAGTGTAGACTTTGGATCCAATGAGTTTAATTTTTCTGGAAGCTAGTTGGTAAAAAAATTTTTAAAAAGTGCCAAATTTGACATCAGGAAGACCCAAGTTCCAATTCTGATTCAGACTTAACAATTATATGACCCTAAGCAATTTACTAAATGTCAGACTCAATCTCTTCATCTATAAAAAGGGGATACTAGTACTTACTTCCCAAGGTTGTTTTGAACATCTAATAAGATAATTTATGTGAAACATTTTCTAAACTGTAAAACCCCATATAAATGCTAGCTGTGACTATTATAATCATTCCCCTAACCTCTAGAGCCTATGCTAACAATAACAAGCATTTATGTAGAATTTTGATATTTTACATTAACCCATTTGATCCTCACAATAACACTGTGACATGGGTGCTATTATTACCCCCATTTAAAAGATGAGGAAACTGAGGCTAAAAGAGGATAAGTGGCTTGCTCAGGATCACACAGCAAATAAATGCCTAAGGCACAATCCTGTCTGAGGCAAGAATGAAATTCAGTTCTTCCTGACTCCTAGTTCCAAATTCTCTCCACTGTATCAACTAGCTGCCTTTACTATTACTATTACTACTACTACTACTACTGCTGCTGCTGCTGCTGCTGCTGCTGCTGCTGCTGTTGCTGCTACTGCTGCTGCTGCTGCTACTTCTCCTGATCCTCCTCCTTCTCCTTCTTCCTTCTCTTCCTCCTCCTCTTCTACTATTACTATTATCACCACCAACACAGTAGCTAACAATTATATAGTGACTATGATATGCCAGGCATTATGCTAAATTCTTTACAAATATCTTATTGGATCCTCACAACATCACTATGAAGTAGGTGCTATTATTACACCCATTCTACAGATGAGGAAAGTGAGACTAACTAGGACAACTGATTTTCTCAGGGTCATACAGCTAATAAATGCTTAAAGCATATATGATAAGGCAGCTCCAATTTGTCCATTAGTCTCCATGTCAAATGCATCAAAGAGTATTGGTGGTGCTGCCCATTCAAAGTCTTTAATATGACCAAATGAGAAACAGTCTATTCCTTTTCTATTTTTCTTTTAACATGTCACTTCGGGACTCTAGGGCTAGAGAGGACCTGAGAATTTATTATATTTAAACCCTTAATTTTATAGTAAAAAATCAAGGGATAGAAGGGGCTAAAGCATGTCATACAGCTGATCAGTGGCAGGTATGGGACCCAAGTCCAGGCACTCTGACTTCAGATGTGGCATGCTTTATAGCAAATGGAAATTCACTCATCAATAATGGTCCAGGAATTCTCTTACTTCATACCCAGTTGTATGAGTTTGTGTGTGATACCCTGGGATTCCATTCTGTAAGGTATGGATCCTATTTTTGTGTCCCTGGGAGAACCAAAGATCTCTAAAGGTATTACTAGTCTGTCTTTCTATGAACAAAGAATAGACTAGGAAATGCCCTGGTCTGGTCAGACTATGAAGCAAGATGGCAGCTGATGAAATCTGGTCCCAAACCTATCAACAAATGTATCTGCCAATGTGGTTCCAAGGTATTCCCTATCTTTGCTTGTAGTAAACAACCCACAAAGAAGGGTGTAATACCCTTAGAGACAGAGAAAAAGGCATTGTCATAATGACTGTAACCCTCATAAGGGACTATCTATTGACATATTTTGTATCACCAATGCTTAAAAACGGTGCCCAGCACACAGCAGGTGTTTAATATATGTTAATTGACTCTCTGGCTTCAAAATTTATGAAAGCAAAGAAATACCAATAGTACCCAATTTCTAGAGCATGTGGTACTGAATGAGCCACTTTCCCTATGGAAAAAATACCATCATTCAGAAATCAGAGTTCCAAACTAGACCAAGCATCACACTATTTATTAAGAGCTAAAGCAATCACTAGTATCATTGCAATATGAGGTAATGCAAGAAAACATAAACTAATCATTTTCATTTTGCTCAACGCAATTTCAGTAGAAAATAATTAGGAATGACAATTTGAAAAACACTCATATCGGGTAATGAGTTGTCAATGAAGCATAAAACTCAGGATGCAAAGTAGAGGGAGGGGAGAAAAACTTTCATTATCATAGTGATTCTACAAAAACACTAATTTAAATTCAATAATTTGGAAAGCTCTATTTTTTTTAGGACTTGCTCCTAAAGTAAAGAAACATGGACAAATTACCCATGGGGTAGCAAGATGGAGTAAGAAAATTAATATGTAACTAGATGAAATGTAAAATAATAATTTTATTTCCAGAGAATCAGGTTCCCCATTATTTAACAATAATGTGGTAAAATGCTAGTTAGTAAACAAGTATTTCTATTACTACTGATAATAGTCTTGTTATTCAGAAGATGGAAGAGTATTGGTCTATATAGAGCTCAAACTGAGATCTCAGTATTGTTGTCCCCATGGCACTGTGGACCAAGTAGACCCAAACTAAAGCACATAGGTTGATTTCCAGGCACATATGTGAATTATTCAACAAATAGAGGACATGTGACTCAAATGAGATCTCTTTAGAAGGAAAAAAGTAAACATACTCATTTTTCAAGAGTACTATATTAAATACATATGCATATATAGTGAAAGTTTTTATTTTCTTTCCATTCAAATAGAGATGCTAATCATTTTTATCATCACTCCAATTTGTATATTCATCATATTTATTTCTTACTAAGAACAGAATCATAGGATGGACTACATTTTTTTTTCTTTACACATAACCTCTGGGAAAAACACTATGACCTATGTTTGAATAAATATGACAAAATCTGAAATTCTGGGGAGTAATAAACAGACTAGTCTTCAATATCAGAAGACTGTGGGACGGCCAGGTGGCTCAGCAAGTTAGAGCACCGGCCCCAGTGTCAGGATGACCTGGGGATTGAATCCGGGCTCAGATACTTAGCACCACACTCAGAAATAACTGGCCATATAACCTTGAGCAAGTTACTTAACCCCAATTGCTTTAAAAAAAAAAAAAAAGAAGACTGTGGGGCCAGGTCTTGCCTTTATAATATTCTGGTGGTGTGATCCTGGGAAAGTCATTTAACCTATGTACCCTGGGTAATTCTATAAGTCCCTACATATATTTATCAGATAAAAAGACATTTCCATTGTTCATTAGATATAAACAAGGCCTGGACATTCCCTGGACACCGAGGGTATTTCTGAATAGGACTCTCAAATCCAGTTTATTTGACCCATGCCTTTGTATTGGTATCATAGATTTATGAGACAATAAAGTCTTTGATGCAGGAATTATTAATTGCTATTTTTCTGTATCCCCAGAATCCAACATGGTGCCTTGGACATAGTATACACTTAACAGAAGCTACTTGACAACTATTTTTCTGAAATAATTTTTTCTTCATCTTCAAAACTATTAAGGCTTTGGACTACATGATCTCTGAAGATTTTGGGGGGGGGCTGATATTCTATAGTCCTATAAATTGGGTAAAAATCTCATCCTTAGCCTGTTTACTCAGATTTAGCTGTGGTATGATGGAAATCATGCTAGGTATTTACTCAGAAGACCTGGTATCACATCCAAGCTCTGCTACTCATCACCTACATCACCTTGGATAAGTCATATAAGGTTGTTGGGCTTGTTTTTGTTGTTCAGTCATTTTTTCAGTTGTGTCCAACTCTTTGTGAACCCATCCTGGGTTTTCTTGGCAAAGATACTGGAGTATTTTGCCATTTCCTTCTCTAGTTCATTTTATAGATGAGGAAACTGAGGTAAACAGGGTTAAATGACTCGGCCAGGGTCACACAGCTAGTAAGTATCTGAGGCCCAATTGGTATTCAGGTATTCCTGACTCTAGGCCAAGTTCTCAATCTACTACTGTACCACACAGCCATCCCTCTGGGCATGTCTATTCCATTGTAAAACAAGGCATTTGAATTAGATGTCACACTTAACAGTACAGTAGCAGATTAAGCTATTTCAGACAAGTTCCGCATGACCTTTCAGCAAATGAATGAGACCGCTATGTCTCATTAATGTTTGCACTGGGCAGCTCTTGCCAACAAATACTCCAATATTCAGGAAAGACTAGGATTACACAGTAACACCCCAACCTAAATTATAGGGTCTTCAAAACATTTACATATAATCAGGTACTAAAGACTTAAGTGCTACGGTTAGATAAAAATATTGTTGGCACAGAAATGTATCTATAATTAAAACATGCAGATTAGCCTGTTCCCCTTAAAGTGATAATCCATTAGCAAGCTGATTTCTCAGAAGTCAGATGAGACTGACTGGAAAGTTCAGAATATAGGATGTGTAAGAGCAGTAACATGAAGTAAATCTAGAAAGGTAGGCTGAAGCCACATTTTGGATGGCTTTCAATTACAGCTCAGATATATAATATGGAAAGCTGATACAAAGTTTTGAATTGATGGAGAAACCAAAGAGTGCTGACGTATAGAATATGAAGAAAGAAGAAGACAGGTCAGCCAAGAACTAACATCATTGAGTATTTTTGAGATCTCCCAGGGATAGACACTTTATCAGAGAGTAAAAGAACCAGTAACCAGTACCATTAACTTGGATCAAAGCCAAGGTTAGAGTCAGTATATAAGGCTTGGTTTGTAGAAACTGACCAAGTTAGATGTAAATTGATTTAGGAGGAGCATAAAATGTGGAATCTGGAGATGTGGGGTTCAAGTCTTGGCTCTACCTCCTACTGTCTACATTGCCATGGATAAGCTAAATTACTTCAATGAACCTTCTCAGTCAAATGGAGATAATAATAATTTGCACTGGCAAGTTCACAGGATTGAGATAAGGAAAGTGTTTTCTAAATCATAAGAAATTGTTATATGTAAATTATTATTTTTTTTAAAGCAATAGGGGTTAAGTAACTTGCTCAAGGTTACACGGCCAGGTGTTTTTGGGTGGGTGCTAAGTGTCTGAGCCTGGGATTCGATCCCCAGGTCATCCCTACACTGCAGCCAGTGCTCTTACTCGCTGTACTACCTGACCACCCCATTATATGTAAATTATAAGAAAGCTGTTATTGTCAAGGTGTCTTCCAGGGTGCTTTAACAAGGTCTGAATTGCTTCTCTATCTTCCTAAAGTACCCTGTATGTTATGGGCAGAAGAAATACTTATGGCCCTTTTCTACTACATGCCAATGTCCACTGCAGCCCAGGGAAGTGTCAAGAACAGGACTTATTCATCTAGAAACTATGAATAGTGTAGGTTTGTATGTGTGACACAGACAAACATACACGTGCACATGTGTGAATATGTCTATGCATGTGTACAATTATATGTATATATGTATGTATTAAATTATTATTTCTTATTGTTGTTGAATCATTTACAGTCATGTCTTACTCTTCATGATTCCATTTTGGATTTTCTTGGAAAAGCTATTGGAGCAGTTTGCAATTTTATAGATGAGGAAACTGAGGCAAGCAAGGCTCAGCCCCACTTGCCCAAGATCACACAAATAGGAAATGTCTGAGGCCAGATTTGAATTTAGGAAGAGGAGTCTTCCTGATTCCAAGCATGGAACTCTATCCACTGTGCTACCTAGATGCCCTCTGAGCCTTAATACCCTTATCTGAAACATGGAAATATTAATTCCTGCAATGGTTCCTCACAGGGTTGATGTAAAAAAAAATACTCTATTAACATCAAAACGCTATAAAAATGTGATTCTCTCTCTCTCTCTGTATATATATATATATATATATATATATATATATATACACTGCAAAATGCAACACTTGTATATTTGGTCTATGAATTGAGTCAAAAGGTCTCAAACCTTCATTCACTATTTGCCTTCTATGTGAAAGAAATATACTATATGCCTTAAGTTTCAATTTTATGCTTATATATGTCCTAGAAACCCATCTCCTAGATACTTTTTGACTTGATTCTTAAAATGTCAGGCATGTACCACTTCCCCCTGGTTTCTATCTTTCTATCCCTCTTAGAGACTTCCTGCAAGCCAGACTTAGGAGAGAAAAATTATATACTGAGGCTGGGGGACAGATTTATTGGTACCCATATCCATCTGTCAAGTGGTCAGTGAACTTCTATCTGGAATAGTGAATAGCATTTTATGTATTATTTCTCTTTCTTAGACCGAGCTCACATTCAGTTAACTAGTAACAGCTAAATTTTCTGGTTTCTGTTCCTATCTGATATAAGGACAGGAGCCACTTTCTCCTCTCCATCTTAGGGATTGAATCATATACTGGACAGAGGCCTAATATGAAGTCAGTATGGGGGCAACTGAGTTCAATATAGGAGCTTCTTGAAGACTGGCCAATTGGCCACTATAACTGAAAATGGAAATAGTAATAATGGTAGCACCTAGCTCCCAGGGTTGTTGTGAGGGTCAAATGAGCTAATATTTATAAAGTACTCTGCAAACCTTAAAGAACTATATAAATGCTACCTATCATAATCATCCTAATAGATTCCAAAAAGGGTAAATCACTCTTTTATAGAACATGTCCTTCAGTTATTAAGCAAAAGGTACAGTGGAAGAAAATCTGGGAGCTAGAAGATAGCTTTATATCAAACTAGATCACAAAAATGACGCCAATAATCATTTTAAAGATGTTGATTTGCAAAGAAAATCTATTTTAGTTATTGCATTTTAAAATGCCTTATAAATTCTAAGGGAAGGTAGTGCAGTGAATGGAGCACCAGCCCTGGAGTCAGGAGTTACCTGAGTTAAAATCTGGCCTCAGACACCTAACACAAAACTAGCTGTGTGATCTTGGGCAAGTCACTTAACCCCAATTGTCCTACCTTACCCCCTCCAAAAAGCCAAAAAGAAAAATTCTAAGGGAGCACCAGGATCCCAGGCTAGAAGTAATTTCATTTTTTACTATCTGTTCCAACAGAAAGTCTGGAAACAGACCCTGACTTAGAAATATCTTACTAAATCTCATTTTCTTTCCTTCCTTCCTTCCTTCCTTCCTTCCTTCCTTCCTTCCTTCCTTCCTTCCTTCCTTCCTTCCTTCCTTCCTTCCTTCTTCCTTCCTTCCTAAGTTCCTTCCTTCCTTCTTTCCTTTCTTCCTTCTTTCCTTCCTGTGGTCCTTAAGCTCTGATTATGTACAATGCTGTTGTTCTAATCACTGGGAAAGATATAAATCTGAGTAAGACATGGCCCTTGCCCTCCAAGAACATATACTCTATTGAGGTATGAGGAAATATAAAATTATATAAGAGGTATAAAGTCATGTGAAAATTCAAAAGGGGGAGGAATCACTTGGCTGGCTTGCAGAAACAGAGGTTTCATGAAAGAAGTGGCATCTAGCCAGAGCCTTGAAAGATCAATAAGAAATAAACATATAAGTGATAGGAAAGAGGAAGCCCGATAGATATACAAAGGCAAGACTAAGTTATGAAATGGAGAGTTGTTTAGAGGACAAAGAGTTATTAGGGGGCAAGGGTCATTGAATCTTTGAGCTGGAAGGAAATTTAAGTATAATCTATTCCAAATCTTTCATTTTGTTTCAATTGTATATTTTTTAAAGTAATTGGTGACTTTTTGTTTTACATTACAATTATTTCCCTGTATAATATCCCCAATAACCACATTCAACTCCTTAACAGAAGGAAAAATGGTTCAACAAAACTGATACAGTGACTTCATTTGACAACATAAGCAACATTACATATATGTAGTCTCCCACCTCTGCTGAAAGGAGGAAGATGTACTTCATCATCTGTTATCAACTACAGAAGTAGATCATTACCACTAATCTGGGTTTGTGGTTGCTGTCGTTGCTCTGTCTTCAATTGTGACTAACTCTTCATGACCCCATGGACCATGGCACACCAATGTTATCCATTGAAGTTTTCTTGACAAAGATACTGGAGGGGTTCTCCATTTTATTCTCTAGCTTATTTTACAGATGAGGACACCGAGGTAAACAGAGTTAAGTGACTTGCCCAGGGTCACACCGCTAGTAAGTGTCTGAGGTTAGACTTGAACTCAGGTCTTCCTGACTCCAGGCCCTGTGCTATCTCCACTGTCCAACCTAGCTCCTCAATCTGAGTTTTGTGGCCTTTTAATCCAATTGCTTCATTCTACAAAGCAGAAACTGGAAGCCTAGGGAGGCTAAGCTAGGCTGAGCTTAATTCATTCTCTTGATTTCTCCACTACCTAGGCAGTAGCCTAGCCTTGTCCTGCTCCTCACCCCATCCCCCATATAGCTAGACTTAGGATGACTTTCCTTATTGGTAAGTCCTTTGTCTGTTCCTTTCATGAAGGGATGTAGCCATGTTCACTCTACTCTTGGCTCAGTTCACTCTTTGGTATTATCAGATTTATTACCAGCACCTGCCCCCCTCTAATCCATGCCTCCCTTTTAACCAGCTCTCCATCATGTTTACCTCCTTCCTTTAGAATATAAGCTCTTTGAGAGTAGAGCCTGTCTTTGCTTGCAGTTGTTTCTCCAGGGTTTATCACAGCGCCTGGCACATAGGAAAGCCTTTAGTAAATGTTTGATCTAGCGATTTAAGTAGTTAATGGAAGAGCGTGGACAGGCTTCTATCCCAGTGGCCATTCCATTACATGACACGGCAAAGTTACATTATGTTAGCTTGCCCATTTTTCTGGGTTAACTGAATGAATTGCAGGCCCCAGACAGGACATAGAATAACAAATTCACTAATAATAGCAGGCGAGACATATGAACTGCTGAATGAGGTAGACGGCCAATCAGGAAGGAGTAGAGTTGTTTCAGGCAGACTGCAGCAGGGCCAGCTCATTTATGTTTTCTAAACTCTACTTAGCACCAAACTGCTGAATTCTCCCTTCCTTACTATTGGGTCTGATTCACTAAGCCTCAGATGGGTAATAATCTCATTCTTCACCACTTCTTTTGCTTGAAAGAGCAATTAGTCTGCTAACATTGAGAATACATTGGAACAGGACCAACATACCTATTTTTTTTACAAGTCTGCTTCTCCCTACTTAACATAATTATGACATTTCCTTAATAAAAGAGACTAAAATCTTTGTTACAAGTCTCTTGAATTCTGTTCACATTATCCTTTAATTGACTACAATTACATTAGAAGGCAGGCTGATGATTACTTGTTTCAAGATTGCTTCAAGAGGACTCTGAGTTAAACAAAATCAAATCAAGGAAGGAAAAGCATCACAATTGCAGGTGACAAAAGGCAAAGGAAAATGTCCAGGTTGCTATTCCTGCTGGTGCACTGGATCATTCCAAGCCTGAAGGTTCAAACAAACAGTCCTTTGACTTAAAATGTAATCTGGGACTCCCAGGTCAAAGCAAGTTCCAAAACAGATAAAAAGTTAGTTCAGGAAGATAAAAGCTAGGGCAAGAAGGTTAAAAGCAGTCAGCACAGAGGTTCTATTGGGTCTCTGGGGCTCTCCCCAAAGATCCTAGAATGTATTTATATCTCTTCCACAGCAGGTTCCCAGATTGATATACTTTGGGGGAAAATTAACCCAAACTGCCCAAGGTCTGCATCAAACTTCCTTGATCACTATAGACATGGTTAGTGTGGTGGAAGTGTGTGGGTGACTCAAGATACCTCAGTTCCACCAGGATCCTTGAGGGCAGAGATCGTGTCTGCAGGCCTGTTTTATGTGCCCCCATCACACAGTGTGGGAGTAATATAGTAGTTCATTATGTAAGATGTAGATAGACTGCTTGGGTAATGGAGTAGAGGCAGTGAGAACACTTTGACATTTATTTAGAAATATCTGTGGGTCTACACAGCAGCATAATGAATGTAGCCTAAATAGAAGCCATCCTTTAGTTCTCTTTCTTTATCAAAATGTACCCAGGTGAATGAACCTCCTTTATGATCTGTCTCATTTTCCAGCACTGACCATTAAAGGAGCTCAATCCTCAATTGCTAAACCTCTAACATATGCATTAAAGAAAGTGGGTCAGGACAATTTTCAGTGGGCCAGACCCATCAGTATTTTCCTAGTTCTGTTTTTCCCAAATTATGTGATTCCAGTCATTGAAGGTACAGTCTTCAAGGTGATGTTGGGGACGTGGGTTTAGAAACACCTAGATTCAAATCCCACCTCTGACACTATGTAACCTCCCTCTGCCTCAGCTTACATATCTGTAAAACAGAAATAATCATACATGCAGCACCTACCTCATATGATTGTTATGAGGTTTAACTGAGATAAAAGTTATAAAACATTCTGCAAACTTAAAAACTCTGCTTTTATTTTTGCTATCTCTATAAGAGCCTTCTCTTCTTTCACCAGATTTATATGCTAATACAACTTACTATTCTGCTTGGGAGAGTTAGTTCTCTGTCACCAGGAACCCTTCTAGGTCTCCAACTTCACCAAGTCAGAAAAGTAGGTTCTAAGCATTCTTGCATAGATCTTTACTGGCTGTAAGTCCCTGGTAGGTGCCTGACAAGAAAAGAAATAAGCCCAAAGAGGAGGCAGTTACTTCTTCGCCACAGTCAATAGACTGACCCACAGAATCTCTCTGTGTGTGTGTGTGTGTGTGTGTGTGTGTGTGTGTGTGTGTGTGAAGATCTGGAAACATAGGAACTATGGGCATAATCTAACAAGGAGAAATGTAAAGTCCTAACCTAAGGTTAAAAAAATCTATTGAAAAGGACAGAAAAAATCTAACTTAATTAATAATTATTCATGTGAAAAAATACAGGGGGGTTTTAATTTTCTATGAAGTTAGTATGGGTAAACAGGTTTATATAGAACTTGGGACAGAGAGGGAGGGGAAGAAAAAGAATGAGAAAAATAGTAACATTGAATGAATCAAATCTCAAGGCAGTATTTTTTTCCACTGGTAAGTATTTTCCAGATATTTGAAGGACTATGGTGTAGAAAAAGGTTAAAGTAGTGAGGTGGTATACTGGAAAGAGTGCAGGTCCTGGAATGAGGAAGACCTGAGTTCAAATCTCACCTTAAACTCTTTTTAGCTGTGTGAAGTTGGGCAAGTTGCATAAATTCTATATTATCCTCAGTTTTCCTATCTATAAAATGGGGATAATAAAAGCACTGATCTCACATGATTTTTATTAAGATCAAATGAAATTATATATGTGAAGCACTTTGCAAACCTTCGAGTACTGTGTAATTGTTGACTATTATTATTAAGCATAATCTAAGTTGTTTCAGGGGACAGAAATAGGATGAATCGGTGACAGATTTCTATTCTATAGAAAGCAAAAAAAAGTGACAATTGGAGTTGTTAAAAAAGGAAAAGGATACGTCATGAGGTAGTGAGTTCTCCATTACTTAAGTCCTTTAAGTGAGGGGTGCAAGACTAATTGTAATATCCCCACTTTGCAGATGAAGAAATATACAAAAGTTCAGTGACTTTCCAAGGGTCAGCTAGGAAATGTCTAAGGCTAAATTTGCAATCATAAGGCAAGGGATTAGAATAGATTACTTCCAATTCTTTATCTCCTCTGTGGTTCTTTAACTCAGACCAACCTTGGGTTTCTGTATGATTACAAGTAGATGCACAAAAAGTCAAAGAAAGCTGGTTTTGGAGTCAATGGGCCTGGTTTTATGACAAGCTGGCTATATCCCTCACCACCTGTTTCACTTCAGGCATATCTCGTCCTCATTTATGAGATTAAGGGGTTGGACTGGAGGACCTCTGAAGTCCCTTCTAGCTTTCATTCAATGGATCCATGATCCAGTTCCAAAGAAGCAACTCTTTCAGTGAGTCAGCAGTCGACCCCCCCACTATCCAGTCACATTCAGCTACAAAATGGGCTGCAATTTGAGCTAATGCATTACCTCAAATACAGAGGTCGCCCTTCATATGTTTCTGTTTTCCCATTTCCCTCCAGCTCTTTTCTGTGTGAACTTTTCAAGATAAAAAATTCACAACATCAAAGCTCTGGAGGAAGCTTGCCCTCCTCTTTGGTCAAAATAAGAATCCAGTTTCTACAATAAATGAGATCATAGCAACACTACTCATACTGCTATAGATAAGGACCTGTCAGCATTTTCATTATAAAACCTTTTTCCTGGGGTTTACAGACCAACCGTAGCAATTTGCTGGGAGCGTAACTCCTCCAACACACACAGCTCAGAAATGGAGAAAAAATGTTTTTATTTAACAAAACCTCAAGATAGCTTCCTTGGGAATTAAGCAGGCATTATAATTCCAAAGAGACATTGTTTTCCCCTCATGGTTATTGGGCCCTTTTAAGAGAGGAAAACACAGAAAATCCAGAGGGAAACAGTTTACTATTATTCAAAACTAAGTTTTTAAGAATGCAGGTGCAAAAGAGGAAAAATGGTCATCAACTAGAATATTATAGAGCATGAATTAACTCTGATGATCACAATATTGACCACCCATCCCTTATAGTATCTTCTACCACTAAGATGGGCTTAGTGTATAAGAATACCCTCATAAATCTATTATGAAATCATACACAATTTGAAAGAAGAAACCCAATGTTAATGACTTGCTTCAGAGTCACATGGTGAGTTCAGCATCCTCCTGGTATGGAAGGAGAAAGACTCTCACTCTAAATATTGCTTCTCAGCACAAGTAGAAAAGAAAGAGGCAGCATGGTACAAAGAATAGTGCTGAATTACAAATCCAAAAATGTGGGTTTGGAATCCCAGCTCTGTTACTTACTAACTTTAGTCAAAGTACTTCTTCTTCATTTGTAAAATGAAGAGAAATAGATCGATGACCCCTATTGTAATTTCCAGCTCTAATACTCTATGACTGCGTAATGTGGGGACTCCTTTCCTCCTCACCACTTACAGAATGTATAACTTGACTTCTCCCCATTACTGACCAGTAAGTCTCATCATCTTTGCAGTGCACAGGACCTGCCAGATGTTTCCTGGCTCTGCCGGGGAATGCCAAAGACAGCTCTGCACAGATCTGCACAGAGCTGCCTACTGGCATCCACTGGCATGAGAGAGGCTTTCTACTCTTCCAACATAAAACAACAGAATTGATCCAAAGGACCCACCTTCACTCACACAATATTCTCTACCTATAACCCAAATAATGCTAGTAATAATAGCAATAGCAAGGAGAAGAAGCATGCTGTATGGGGATAGAAAACATGTTTGAGGCAGGAAGACGTGAGTTTAAGTTCTACTTCTGACACATATTAGTTGCCTAACTCTGGGCAAATCACATAATCTCTCAGTGCTATGGGGAAATTTTTGTTTGTTTGTTTTTTGGAGGGGGGAGGGTAGGGCAATTGAGGTTAAGTGGCTTGCCCAAGGTCACTCAGCTAGTTTTTGTCTTAAGTGTCTGAGGCCAGATTTGAACTCAGGTCCTCCTGATTCCAGGGCCAGTGCTCTTATTCACTGTGTCACCTAGCTGCCCCTATGTGAAAATTTCTAAAATTATAACTTGCACAAAAAAGAGTCCACCTGCATTGGCCAAGGGGAATGGGAAAGAGGATAAGGTACCAATTAGAATGGGTTAAGGATACTACAGAAGAAGCTGAGAAATTCAGAGAGGAGATGGAGCCAGGAGTCAAGTAAGCATGGATAGGGCCACTAATGAAATGGTCGTCCAGGCCAGAGATTCACTGATCAAAAGAGCAGTCTTCTGGGCAGAAAAATTTCCAGGGCAGAAAGGCTAAGGGTGAGAAGGTAAAGTTCAAAAAGTTGAGCAAGAAGTGTTAAAAGCAATAATAGGTGGCACTTATGCAGCATTTTAATGTTTATAAAGTACTTTAAGCCCACTATTTTATTTAACCCTCACAAAAATCTTGTGAGATTTATGCTATCAGTATCCTGATTTTACAGATAGGGGAACTAATTCTTTGAGGTATTGTAAGTGATTTACCCAGTGTCACACAGTTATTAAGATAATGTGATTTTTAAAAACTGACGCTGAGTGAGAGGACCAGAACCAGGAGAACATTGTGCACAATTACAGATACATCGTATCTGTGATGACTAACTTTGATAAACTGGGCTCCTCTCAGCAATGCAAGGCTATAAGACAACCCCAAAAGATCCATAATGGAAAGAAATATCCACATGCAGAGAAAGAACTATAGAGTCTGAATGCAGATTGAAGCAAACTACCTGCTCTCTCTCTTTTCTGTTTTGTTTTATTCCTTCTTTCTCATTGTTCATTCCATTGGTTATAATCCTTCTTTACAATTTGACTAATGTTTAATGTGAAGGTATTTGTAGAACCTATATTGGATTACATGCTTCCATAGGGAAGAAGGGGAAGGAAAGAGGGAGAAAATTTGGAACTCAAAAGCTTGTAGAACTGAATGTTGGAAACTAAAAGTAATAAATAAATATATTAAAATGTAAAAATGTAAAAAACAAAGATAATGTGATTTTTTTTAACTTAGGTCTTCTTAACTCCAAGGCCAACTTTCTATCCATTATGCCATACTTCTATCTTTAAAGAGCCAAATCAAGTACAATTAAGACTTCTCTGATCTTGAGAAATGATCAATGAGAAATGATCTTGATTTCTTCAGAGAAACTTTGTATAATACTTTTTATCTTTCTCATACAGTTATTGTACTGCTTTAGTAGGTATGGAATGTATTTTAACAGCCACGTTGTCCCAATCAGAGCTTAATATATTATCTACTGTGATGTAGTGGATAGAATACTGGACTTGGAATTTTGGAGACCTAAGTTCAAGTCTTGCCCTTTTGTGACAATTGAGTAAGACTGAATATCTCTGAACCTCATTTATGTGAAACGGGGATAATAATACCAGGGTTATTATAAAACACAAATGAGAGCATGTGAAAAGTATTTTGTAACATTTAAAGTTCTATATAAATGTCAAATCATCATAAATGGTTGTTGAATAAACGAATGAATGAATGAGGAGACAAGTATACTATTTCTTTCTATAGCTTTTTATAACAACCTGCTTTCCCTTCCTCTAAACATAAGTAGAGAAGATTTGGATTTACTGGAATTACTCTGGACATCTGGCCCAGATGCTCAAACTTAAATCCTGAACAAATACAAGTCACTACCTATTGAAACAAGGATAGCATTTCATATTCAAAAGAGAGCTGGACTTAGATTCAGCAAAGCTGAAATGAAATCCTGGCTCTACCACTTGCTGTCTAGTTATATAACCATGGATGGGACATTTCACCTCTCTTGAGGTTCAGATTTGTCGTGTGTAAAAAGGGTAGGGGCCAATGAACTAGTTAAGTATTGCAGAGAATAGAGTTCTGGACCTGAAGTCAAGAAGACCTAAGTTCAAATCTGATCTTTGATATTTACTAACTCTGTGACCCTTGGTAAGTCACTTAACTTCTGTCTGCCTCATTTTCCTGTATTGTACAATGGGGGTAATATGAGCAGTATTTCTCAGAGTTGTTCTGAGGATCAAATGAGATATGTGTGAAGCAATTAACAAAATGCCTATACACTTAAAAATATTTGTCCCTTTCTTTCTTTCCTCCCTTCCTTCTCTGCATCTCCCATCTTCTAGTTTCCCCTATATGTGCTGTCTTCCCCCATTAGTACATAAACTTTTTTAGGGAAAAGACTGCCATATTTGCCTATCTTTGTATCTCTAGTACTTAGTACAAGGCCTGCCATAGAGTAAGTGATTAATAAATGCTTGATCATTCATTCATTGATCAGTAGGTGGTTTTACTTTAACATTTTGGTATAATGTCCATTGTGAAGGTAGGATTTTTTTAGTATTTCTTGGGAACCATATGTTGTACTAACACAAAATATTCACACCTTTAAAAAAAAGCAATTATAGATTACAACTGAATACAAAAATGTGAATTATTGCTATTATCATCTTCTCCACCCACCCCACCCACAGAGTCAAGCATAAAGCTGAGCCTATAATAGATACTAATTAATTAATATGTGAGGTACAAGTAGGTACTTGGCAAAATTGCAGTATGTTTGGAGGTATTACTCTGGAATCAAATTGTGAAACTTAGTCACTGGAAAATCAGCCAATTAACATTTTAGTGTCTACTGGGTGCACAGACCCATTATTAGCCTATATCAAAATTAACATATTGCATTTAGTCTTGTTCTTAGGAGAAATACACATTTATGGTGTCATAAATCCCTAATTGGTTTAATGTAAAACATGGATGCTGGACCAGTTCACTTCCCTATGACCTATAATCCATAATGAATGATTTTTTTTTCTAACAGCAGACATCAAGCAAAAGGCTTTGAACTACCTCACAGATTTGGAGGAACTGCAATAAAGATAATGCAATAAGAAAACTGTCTAAAATCAATGCTTATTATTGGTTTTTTTTTGTTTTCCTTTTAAAAATGCAAGAATATTTTGGCTTGGTGTCCACATTTACATTCCCCAAAATACTTTATTTGTGAGGCAACTGGCAGCTATCAAATTGGACAATGCTTTCATTCATCCTGACCTAGTCATTTGAACTAGCATGTAAAGATAGGACAATGCAATCGATCCTGTACTAGAGCACCCAGGCACATAATATGACCCAGAATATTCTTCTACATAAGCATCAATGAGAAATCCATTAACATCATAGTTAATTCCTCATCCAATGCTATACCAGAAAGCCCAGGATGTGATTTATTAGGGAGTTAAGTCATGACCTTCCAAAAAACATTAATAGAGAGAAGCTTAGCACAATGCCTTGCACACTGCTTAATAAATGTTTATTGATTTATTCCCCAAGGTATGAAAATCTGGTTACATTATAAAATAGATTACCCCCCCCCATTCCCAAATAAATTATGGAAATTTACACATTTCAATTCACCTAAAATGTATTAAGTGCCTACTATGGGCAAGGTTATTGTTCTATGAGTTGAAGATAAATAGACAATGACAAAATAGTCTTTGCCCCAAGGAACTGACTGACATTTTACTGGGAGTGGAATTGACATGTATAAAGATAAGGAAATACAGAGTATGTACAAAGTAATTTCAAAGAGAGAGAGCACATTAAAACTAGATTCATCAGGAAAAGCCTCATATAAAATCTGTGTTTTGGAGGATGCTAGCCATTCTGAGTCAGAGGTGACAAAGGAATGCATTCATTCCATACATGAGGGACAACTTCTACTTTGTGTGGAAAGAAGTGGAGAGAAGAGACACTGGATGCAGAGAGACTAATTAGGTGGTTACTGCCATAGTCCAGACAAAAGAAGATAAAGGCTTGAACTAATGTAAAGGCTGAATTACGTAAGAGAAGGAACAGATAAGAGAGATGTTGTGGAGGTCAGAAAACATTTATGAAGGCCTGGCATTGGGAAAAATGTGAACAAGGTGGTTTCTAACCTCAAGATGGTAACATACAGTACACAGTACATAGATAAACACTATACAAATTAAAGTATAAGTGCTAAGGAGAGGTCTAAACAACATGCTGTGAAAAAAATAGAGGGCCAGATCACTTCTAGGACTGGAAGTTCTGAAAGGCTGGACATTCTGAAATTTCTGGAAAGCTGAAATTGGGCCTTAAACAAAAGTCTTTGAATAGGCAAAGATAGGCAAGGACACCACTGTAGGATACATAAGCAAAGGCACACTCAAGGAGGAGAGGATGAAAACAGAGGCCAGATTGGCTGCACTAAACAATTCATGGAGGAAGCAGTTTGAGGTAAGTTAGCAACCAAAGGATGAAGCCACATTGTGAAGAGTCTTGAGTGCCAGCCTAATGACTCTGTATTTTTTCTGGCAGACAAAAGGCAGAAGCGACCATTTCTGGTTCTCAGCTCTTTTATTCCCAAACACCTACACAGCTCCATTACTTAATGCACATTCCAAGTTATGTGCCCAGGACATCTTGGCTGTAAAGATTTTAATCAAGTATTTTCAAAGGCAAGTGGCTAAAACAAAGTAATGTCATTTAGCATGTACATAGTGCTTTAAGATTTTCAAAGCACTTAGGTATGCTATCTCATTTGATGCTCATGAAACCCCTGTGAGGTGGGTGCTATTATTTTCCCTAATCTTACAGATGAAGAAACTGAGGTTCAGGGTAACTTGACCAGAGTTACATAACTGGAAAGTGTCTGAGACAGGATTTGAACTCGTCTTCCTAAATCCAAGACTGACATACTACCCATTCTGTCATCTACCAGCCCATGATCAATGTAATAAATGACAAGATTCATCTGAAAGGCAAGGTACTACAGTGAAAAGATTTCTGGCTTTGGAGGTTATAGGCTTGAATTCATATCTCAGCTCTGACACTCAATAGCTATGGAATCTTGAAAGAAAATCTCTTTATTTTTGAGCCTTAGTCTTTTCATCTGTAAAATGGGGCTATTTATACTTGCACTATCTGTCTTCCAGAGTTGTTGTGAAGAAATTTCTCTGTATGCTTTAGGCTTATACAGAAACTGAATTTTTATTACTCATCAGGTGAACTTCTGGGCTAATCCTGAATCTCTCTAAATAAGTTCAATGTATAAAGGCTTTTTAAGCAATTCAGCTAAGTCTGGGTCATATCACAATCTTAAATTCTGTAGACTTAACAGCAATTTGGGGGGTGGGGGTGGGGGAAAGAGTTGAATGTTTGAAGTGACTCAACCACAGCTTTGCCTGGCCTGCTTGCTAGGTACATTCTGCACTGATTTTGCTCATTAGCTCATTTTTCATTTTCCTTTTCCAGGTCAGTTTTTTTTTTCCTTAAGTACAAATTATATAAACTTCTAGCCATTGCCTTCTCTGGTGATAACACACTCTGATATTGTGTTAATAGGTTAAAATAGAGTCCATTTAGTGATAGGTGAACCTCAAAATATACAAACATTCCAAAGTTTGAATATCTACAAAAAAAAAATTCTCCTCTAGTTTGTTCCTGCATCTATAGAAATAACCATAGGTATCAAATCACAATTTTTGGTGTCTGTAATTTCTAGACATTTTCTAAATTAAACTTTCATGGTTCTTCCCTTGTCCCTCTGCTCACCACCATCCGCATTCATTATTCTCAGACAAGATCACTTGATCTGTTCTCATGGCTTCTATTGTCCTCTCTAGGCAAATATCTCCCCAATTGGTATCTCCATCCCTAATTTTTTACCCTAGTTTCATATATTTATAATAGTTTCAGGACATTTCCATTTGGATTCTATCACCTCAAAATGAAGTGTTGGACTTAAAGTCAGGTGAGACACAGGTTTTAATCCTATCTCTGATATTTAGTTGTGACACTATAGGCAAATCACTCCAACTTTCTGAGTTCAGGTTTTGTCCTCTATACAACATAGGATAATAATACCTTGAGTACCTTCCTCACACGGCTGTTGTAAGGACCAAATGAGGTATTTTTAAAAGACTTTTTAAATCTCACCTGTGACAATGAAGACTTCACCAGCATAATGCCCCAACCTTGCAAATGACTTCCCTTCCCAACTTCATAATCGCTATCAGTGATCCCCTTTATTTGCTCTTCATGGCTTCAAAAACTGTAATCTTAAAATCTTTCACTCTTCTACCCCCTTATAATATTACAGATCTAGAGCTGGAAGAGGCTCAGAGATCATCTCGTCCATATCACACATTTTATCAATGAGAAAACTTCTCTTCTTATTTATTCTGCACATTCCTATTATAAGTACTTCAGTCCTCCACTGAAATATAAGCTCTTTGAAAGTAGGGACCTGGATATATGCCCTAAATATGAAATGTCACCTCATTAAAAAATTAGACAGAAGGGGCAGGTAGGTGGCTCAGTGAGTAAAGTGCCGGCCCCAGAGACAAGACAACCCAAGTTTGGTTCTGGCCTCAGACACTTAACACCCACACAAAAAAAACTAGCCATGTAACCTTGGGCAAGTTATTTAACCCCAATTGCCCTCCAAAAAGCAAAAAAAAAAATTAGACAAGAAAGGGAGAAATTACATTCTAGATCTGTGAATGAGGAAGAGTTCATGGCTAAACAAGTGATAGAGAGGTTCACAGAAAATAAGGTGGACAATAGTAATTATATACAATTTTAAAGTGTTTTTTTTAAACAAACATAATGAAGTAAAAAGTAGAATAGAAATGGGTAACTAGGGAAAACACTTGGTAGCATATTTCTGTGATGACATTCTCATATCTAAGATATATATGGAACTGATTCAAATTCATAAGACTAAGAGCCATTCCCAAATAGAGAAATTGTCAAAGAAATGAACAGGCAGTTTTCAAAAGAAGCTATCAACAAGCATATTTTTAAACTGTTTTAAATCACTTATAACTAGAGAATTGCAAACTGAAGCAACTTCCACTTCATACCTACCAGACTAGCAATGATAAAAGAGAAAAATGACAAATCTTAGAAGGGCTGTGGGAAAATAGGTACACTGTATACTCTTGGAGTCACTGAATTATTCATCTATTCTCAAAATCAATTTGGAACTAAGTCCAGAAAATCAACACACTGTGCACACCCTTTGACCCAGCTTTACCACTATTAGGCCTATACCCCCAAGAACTCAAATAAAGAGGAACAAGTTTGCTATGTTAAAAAAAATTAAAATAGCTCTTATAACTTATAAACTAAAAGGGTATCCTCCTATGGGGAATATCTAAGCAAATTATTCCATAAGAAATGACACAGTGGAAAATCTCAGTCAAATGGACAATTTCAGAGAAAACTGGGAAGATTTTTATGAATTGATGCAGACAGAAGAGAGGAAAACCAGAACAAATTATATAGTGATAACATTTTAGAGAAAAACAGACTTTAGAACTCTGACCACATGGGTCTAAAAGAATAAAGATGAAACCTTCCATTCACTTACTTTATCACAGAAGTGATAAACTTAAAATGCAGAGAGATATATTTTTGGACATGACTTACCTAGGAATTTGTTTTGCCAGATAATATAGATATGTTTTCAGGTGTTTGTTTTTCAGGTTTTGTGTTTGTTTAATTTTTTTAACTAGAAGGGGAAGTAATGAGAGGATCATTATTTTAAATATATATCTATATAAAACCTGAGAAATAAAATTAAGAGACCATTTAAAAAAAATAGGGTTTGGATGACTGGGCAGGCTCCACTAGTAAATGGGAGTTCCAAAAAATATGGGAATAGCTCAAACAAAAATGGGCATCATTGGATAAGGGGGATTCCATTGTCAGGGAGGCAAGCCTACACAAGAGCTGTCTTTCTCTCTGTGTGTACTGCCTATGGTAAAAATAGGTTGGGGGTCATCAGAAATGGCTATGTGGGGGGTAGGGGTGATTCAGTTTCCTCATCTGTAGAAAGGCAGAGTTAAATTAAGGAGGCTTGCAAGAAACAAGCATTTATTAAAAACCTACCATTCACCAAGTACTTTGCTTAGGCTGAGGATTCAAATACAAGCAAAACAAAATATGGTTTCTGTCCTCAATGGTCTTATATATTCTAAGAAGGAAGACAAAACATTAAAATGAGTTTAAAAGGAGAGGAGGAGGAAAAGATGCCCATGCAGGGACACACAGAGTCAATATAGATAGAGTCAAAAGCACAGCTGGAAGAGGAATGAAACAGTCCTCCCTCCAAAATTGCAACCCCAGAAGGAATTTACCAATAGTAAAATTGTATGTTCCTGAGTGAGAAGGCAGCTGACCCATGATGGCAAAGTCCAGAGAGTGTCAGAAATACAGACAGAGGAGAATGAGTAGGGACTGCTACATTATATGTAGTTTTGTTTCCAATGTACAGTACAATACTTGCTAGAATTGATGCTTAGGTAATCTTGTTGACTGACTGTTAAATGAGTTGCCCAAAGTCACACAGGTAGTAAGAGACAGAAACAAGATTTGAACCCAGGTTCAAATTCTAGTCTATTCTAACACTAATACACAGAGTTATTAAGAGACTCAAATGAGATAATATTTGTAAAGCTCTTAACACAGTACTAGCACATAGTAGGTGCTTGATAAATTCTTATTCCCTCCCTCCAACTCAAAATCCAGTATTCTTTCTGCTGTATCGCTCTGCCTTATGCAGAGCTTTTACAAAACCAGTCTACAAGGCCTGCCAATTGTACCTCCAAAATTTGTCTCTCATTTTCTGTTCCCACACCAATTCAGGTTACTATTATATCCCATTGGCTTTATTTCACTTTTCAAGTTTATAAACCTTGCTTCCCAGGCCACATGGGCAAGGCATTTTACTACTCTAGAATCTCAGTTTCCTCATCTGCAAAATAGGACTAAAATACATTCCTTGCTTCACTTGGCCATCATGAATAAATCATTTTTGTACCCTGAATTACTACAGATCTATTATTATCATTTTATTCATAGAAATTGCTAACACCCATCTAGCATATTTTTAAAATGCCTTCTCTTTGAGTTTTGATCTCCCCTACTTATGGTCATCCTTATGTAATGTGAGAAGCGGATGCTTTGCCTAACTTCATTGCCTATCTTTATTTTCCATATCTTAGAAATAAATTGAAAGTAGAACCCATCTGTAATGTGATAATCATCAGATTGTTATCACTGACACAAAGATTTAAATGTCCTTCCACCTATCCAGTTAAGTAAGTGTGAGATCTATTTTATAGGTGGAGAAACTGAAACACAGACTTGTTCCCAAACATAGTGTTACTAGAATTGCCAGTTTGGGAAACTGAGGCTGCTGGCACAGTATCAAAGAATCTCAGAGTTGAAAAGAGTTCAGTGATCTAAACCCAAGGTAACATGGCTAGTAAATGGCTGGGGGGGGGAAGGAATTCATAATAAGAATTTTTGACCTCAAATTCAACTCTCCATCCACTGTGCCAAATTCCACCTTTGCCTCATCTTCCTTGTATCTACAAATCAAATGAAAATCACAGTCAGTGTCCATCTAATATGTCTCATAACTAGAAAAAGACTCTCTCAGTCAGGAGCAGTCACTGGGGCTACCAGCCCCTGAAGGAGAATGCATTTCATCAGGGCAGATGACACATGTGAGGCAAAAATAGAGAAACAACAAGAAATCCATGGTCTCTTGAGAGGCAGCCCACTTCACTTTTGGACAACTCAAGCCTATATTTTCCACTTAGTTTTACTTCTATCCATCACACCTATTTGTGCTCACTGGGATCAAAGAAGTCCATTTATAATATTTGATACCACATCTTCACTATCCTTGAACTCACCTATCATGCTTCCTTTGAGTCTTCTTTTCTCCAGGAAAACAAACATTCCCCATTTCTTCAGTCAATCCTTGTTGGTACTATCTCTACTTCTCTTACCATTCTGTTTATTCTCCTCTAGATATATTCTAACTTCTCTAATGCCTCGCTATCATTAATAAAATGGGGTCCTCAGAACTGAACACAGTGCTCCAGAAATGGTCTGATCAGGATAGAGTACAATGGAACTATTACCTCTCTAATAATTAACACTGTATCTACAAAGCAGCCAAAGTTGTATACCCTAGTAACTTTCATACATGTTGGTTTCTTTTATATCTCATTCCCCTGAGATAAATTGTCCAGTGCTGAACAGTGATTCTACAAAGAAAAGCATATTTTGTAAAAAAAAAAAAAGTTTCTCTCCAATGTGTCCATTTTTTAAAAGTTTGGATTATCAAATAGATTACACCAGTATAAGCCCTGGACTCATGTTGATAAGTGGCAAATGCCTATAAGTATCTAAAAGCACTCTTAAAACCGGTCGCATTGAGGTAAGAAAAATTTGTATCCCTAGTTGATTAGTTATCACAGATTATTTCAAGTGCAGAATTATGCTTCCAGCTGATGTGGATGATACAGAAAGTTACTAGTAACTACAGAAACAATTACAGAGAATAAAGATATTTTATGTGGCTTCACAGAACAGTACTAGGACCAATGGGTATGAAGTTCAGCTCAACAGATTTAATTCATAGAAAGAAGAACCATAATACACAACTGCACCTCATTTTCTATATCACCATATGGCTTACAAATTGATGTCCTCACAACAACCCCATGAAATGGGTCATGGAAGTATTATACATATGTGTGAAGGAGCTATGAATCTATCCAAGGAACTCTATCCACTGGCGCAGATGAAAATGCCCCTGTTGTTTATTAGCTAAAGCCCAAGTAGTTGTCTGAAACACAAAGAGGTTAAATTACTTGCTTAGTATCATCTATTCAATATCAAAAGTGGGATTTGAACCTAGGTGTCTTAATTCAAAGTCTAGTGTTCATTATACTATAGGCATTATTGTTACTATTTTATAGATGAAATAATGGAAGCTTTGTAAGGTTAAGTGACTTGTCTTAGTTTACTGAGCCAGTAAGTGGCAAACCAGGGACTAACAACGCAAGCTGTCAGACACCAAGTTCAGTTCTCTTTCCTCTACCTCAAACTGTTTCTCAATATGAAGAAAGGTGGAGAGAAAAAAAGGTAAGTAGGGAAGAGACAAGAGAAAGGGGAAAGAAGAACCAGCTACTTCTTTCCCTTCTGAGCAATGTAAACTATCGATCTTCACTCCTCTCAAGTCCCAGTGTCATTCATTTTTTTCCTCTCTGGAGGACTTGCATATATCGAAGCAAGACTTTTCAGCACTTACAAATTGGACAGCTCCAGGGTATAGTATTTCTCCTAGCCTCCTGTGCCCTAGACACAAATGAATCAATTCTATTCCATTCAGCACATATTCATTAAGAACATAATATATGAGAAATATAACTGTTCCAAATGCTGGGTGGGGCACATGGTTTAGAAAAGTTATGGTTCCTTCCTTAATGTTTCTTGCAGAGTTGACCAAGGATTCTTTAATCAAATCATGGTATTTACTTTTGCTCTTATCCAATATTTTACATCTTCCTCATGAACAGAATTATTACTGCAATACAAGTTCTTTAAATATAATGGAGGTTAAATGGTTTCCCAAGGAAGTTGTAAGCTCCCTGTCACTATAGCTATTTAAATAAACCATCTATCAGGAATCATAAACCTGGAGCAAGGACTGACCTCTTTAGTTTTAGGATCTAACTCCCATGCCAAAATGCCTCCCAAAGTTGGATTATATTTTATTACAAAGTAGCCCCAATAATTACAATGCAAAATATGAAAATATTGAAAGGTCATAAAGTCAAATCACAAAAAGAAACACAGACACATGGCTAAAAACTACTTCTATAATTAAGTTCTCCTTATATATTCATGCTGGACTTTTTTTTTACTGCCATATAATCTCTCAATTAATTTTATTCTCTTAATCTGAAGTATGCTCAATTTCTTTTCATTAAAAGTATATTTTTTAAAAGGACAAAACAGATAAAAGAAAAGAATATTTAATAAAAAGTTTTATTTTAGAACCATATAGCAAAATTATATATACTTTCTCCTAACAGGATCTGAAAATCATGAGAATGCTTAAGGAAATCAAAGAACCCTCTTTGAAAACATGCTTAAAGAAATGAATGCAAATTAGACACCATTCCCTAGGCCATTGGCCTATCTTACTAGATTGGTGATTTGTGTTTAATTTCCCTTGTCTGATAATTCACCTTTACTAATTATCACTTAACACTCTGAAATAATTTTTAAACATTTCTTGGAATGGATGTTGATTTGAAACTATTGTGTGCAATAGAGCATTATATATTCAAGATGCAGGTGGTAGAGGTATTGAAGGATAACTCTCCATTTTTTGGTGTGGATATGTGTGTGAATACATATATATATACATATATATACATACACATATATACATACACACACATATATACACACACACATATACATACACACACAGATATATATAGATATAGATATAGATATCTATAAATTGACCAGTATCTTCAAAATTTGCATGATCAGTCTTCAGAGGTTTTTAGAAGGATACAGATTGATATAGAAGACACCTCTGAGGCATCTTCTTGTTCTGAGATTCTGTGATCAATAGGATGATGGATATAGAGGTCATTTAGTCTTAGTTCATTGGGTAGATGAGAAGACTTAGACCCAGAGAGATTAACTAACTTACTTAAAGTCACAATGAATATATTGATAGTGGGAGAATTTGAATTCAGGTTCTCTCACTTCAAAATATATTGATCTTACCACTTTATCCCTCATTCCTTCTGTTATTTAGTGCAAAATCAATATGAACTCCTTCTAAATTTCCCAACAAATCATCACCTGGTCTATACTTGAACACCGCCAATATCTAAAGGTTAATATGATAGCTGATTGTATTTTAATATTTTCAATTTTTACGAGGTATTTTTTTTATACTGAGTAAAGATCCCATTCTTTTAAATACACACCCATTGCTACTAGTCCCGTGGTGGTTGTTTGGGGAGAGGAAGAAAAATTAATCTTTCCTACCTGATCACTCTTCAGATTTTCAAGACAGAAATTATATCTTCATAAGAATCTGTTCTCCATGGTAAATAAACAATTGCAAATGTCATGATTTCTATTCCCCTAACCATTCTGACTAGCTTATCTTGGATGAGTTTCAGATTATTAATGTCCATCCTAAAATGTGATCTCTAAAGCCCTAACGACAATCTCACACCACTAAAAAGAACTGTGATAGCAATACTTTGGTTAGAGGATATCTAGTTTAACCTTTTCACTTTACCAGTAAGTAAATTGAGAGGTCCAATTAAGAGACTTTCCCAAGATCGTGCAGTTAATAAGTGGCTGAGATGATATTTAAATCCAAATCTCAAAGTCTAGTAATCCATGACTATACCATGTATCTCTTAACTATTTTATGACCACAATTAATATATATATATATATATATATATATATATATATATAACTTCTGACAACTCCATAATCTCTTTAAATAGTGAAAAAAGAAAATGAAGTAGCTAGAATAATAACTGATCTCCTACTGATAAACCTCATTCAGTAGGGAATATGGCTATTCAAAAGTTGCTAAAAATGAAACTTAACAGATATTAGGAGACATATGTGTGTATGTATGTATATCTTTATATCTATATGTCTTAATCTGTATCTCAGAAATATTAGTATTGGAAATTATCTTACAAATGGATATTAGAATACAGAACTGACAATATTCAAGCTAGAAGTGACCATATAACAGAATGTCTGACTATAAAAGACAGAATCTTCTATTGAGTTGAAAAAGGCCTTAGATATAATGGATTCCACTAACCTTATTTTTCCGAAGAGTAAACTAAGGCCTAAAGAAGGTACATGACTTGACCTAGGTCACATAGGTAGGAAGTAGGAGGAATATTCTAAATCCAACTTGCTTTTCACTATATATCCCATGTTTCAATCAGGTTAACAAAAAAAAAAAATTTTAAATAAGTGGGTTTTTTATGTTTTTGTTTTTTTTTAATTTTTCATGCCATCATAATTTTACATGTCCCTACCTCTACTCCAAAAGCTGTCCCATGTAACAAATAGCATTTTTGAAAGAAAGAAAAACAGGGGGGAAATCAGCACAATCAGTCAATAAATAGAAAAAGCCTGAAAACATGTGTAACATGAAACACCTGTAGAATTCCCACATTTATTAAGGGCTGGGGTGGGAAATGTCTTCTCATATCTCTTAATTGAAGTTGTAACTAATCTTTATACCATTGCTACATTCCTTTTGATGTGTGTATATTGTTCTTTTTTTTCTAGTTGTAGCATTCTTGTCAACAAACTTTTATTAAACAGATAGCTAGGGAGGTATAAAGTATAAATAAGAGAGTCATCTCCCTCATTGAGCTTTGAGGGTAAAATGTGAGTAAAAAGTATAGATCTCATTGTATGGCCAGGATTTAGTCTTCCTGACTCAGTTTCCTCATCTGTAAAAAATGGGCATAATAATAGCTGCAGTTCCTGCCTCACAGGGTTGTTGGTGAGCCTCAAGTGAGCTGATATGTATAATGAGTTGTACTTTGCAAACTTTAAAGTACTATAAAAATGTCACTTATGGGGCACATGATAAATTCATAAAAGATATGTAAAACAAAGATAAGGTTATATTCATGTTACTACCTGAGGTGGTCTCTCTGACTGAATTCTGCCTTTACAATGAGGATCTTGTAGGGAAATGGAACATTTGTGAATTTTAGTAATTGAGAAAAGAGAACTTGTCTATTTCTGGTCATGTGTATTGAAGCTTTTTTTTTTTTTTAAGAGTACAGGAGACGCATATACCAGGATTTTCCATAGAAAAGGAAGAGTTAAGTCTTCTACGGAAAAGAAAGTAGGGACAGGCACTAAAGAACGTAACTGCCGAGTGATGATGATGGCTCAGTAACTAAAGACATTGTAACATTGAAAGTATCAATATTCAGAGGATCAAACATCTCGGATACACTGGCAACTCGAATAAAACATTTCAGCTCTGCAAAAGTGAAGACTAAACCTCTCCATAAACCTCTAAGCCTATTTTTCTAAAGAATGAAAAGCACCTGGGTTGGGTCACTTAGCTGAAAACTTCCCCGGTTAACTGCGCCACCTTTGGATTTGCTTTCTCTGTGGGGGTTTCACACTGATTTTGTAAATCCAAAGGGAAAACATTTAGGAGAGTAAATAAACATAAATCAACACTTTCAAAATCAAATAAGCGCCGAAATAAACCTTTGCAAAGTAGAATTTTGTAAACTGCTCTCTCCAGATTCAGCACCAGTCACATCACAGACACCAGCAACGCCCCCCACTCCCCACCTCCAGGCGAGATTGAGCCCTCATTTGTTCTGGGTTACAGAATAATTGGTAACCTGTCTAGAGTTCACAAGAGAGTGTCAGGAATCCCACTCTCATTAGCTAAGTGTAAAGCCAAATCTTCATCATTTCGAAATCAACATCAGTTATTCAGCTATCCTAGGCTTGGAGTAATCCGTGCATTAAAGGTCCCTCTCCACCTGCCCAGTCAACCTCCAGGTCACTATGGTTTCAAACACCACAAATTGCCCAACATAAATGAAGTTCCCTCTGGTCCCGGCTCCCTTCATACAAAGAGAAAGACTTCTATGCATTCCCCTCTGTCTGAGCAATTATGGAATCTTCGTTGAGTCCCTGAGGCTGTAAGATAGCATGCATGGACTCTAGATTATTAACCCATGTCCTACCTTGCATCCAAACATCAACGACAACGTGTTGTTGGTGCAGGCAACTTTGCAGTGGCAAATCATTGGTGTGAAACAGTCAGGGTTCTTAACAATAGGGGACATTCCTTCAGGGCCGCAGCACTGACAGGTTACTGTGGGACGACAACAAGACGCTCCCACAGCACATGGATTGGCGGCATATGCCGCTCAGCAGCTCTCTGCTTTTTTCCTGCTGGTCAGAGGAAGCTTGCCGGAACCGCTCCCTATGTCCCACTCCATCCCTCCTCGGCTCTGCTGGGCTCTGCTCTGCTTTCCACTCCTCGCCTCTCCTGGGTGGCGAGGGATGAATCAAGGATGCAGCACTGAGCAGAGGACCTCCGTCCGCGTTTTCCTGACACTGGGAAATTAGTTTGGGATTTTTTTTTTCACCCTGGGAAGGAGGTTGGCTTTTTTTTTTTAACATTGAAATTGGAGGAGGCAAAAAAAAAAAAAAAAAAAAAAGGAAACGAGGTGGGTAGGGTTAAAAGTAGGTGGAGCCGTATTAGCATGTAAAAGGATGTGACCGCCCACTCTCCACGATCACAGAAGAGTGTCATGAGAGCTGAAGTGGGCTGAAATTATTCCATCGGAAGAAAAATACTGCAGCTCCTGATTTGGTAAAAAGCCAGTGTCTTGCTGCAATCCATAGTCATGGAGGGGAGGGGAGAAGAAAGCAGAGGAGAGAAGGCAGGGAGGGGGGCCAGTGGGGCGGGAAGCTACTTCTCTGAGATGGAATCTTCTCTATGCATTCCAAAGAGGATTCCCTGCCCATGGGGGGTGGGGGGGGGGTGCACAAAATCAATTGAGTCACTGCCCGGGAGGAGCTCTGACCTTTAAACGCTGTCGGGGAGATGGATCGCAGCATGAAGCCAAAAGCCAACTGTACTACATAAGGAAAGATGAAAATCGCAGGCGCTAGAGTTTGCCTCCGGAGAAAACCTGGTTACAAGTAACATTTACCCAAGCCTCACCAGCCCCGCGGGATCATTCTCCAGGCACGCATTTACAAACAGACAGCCTGATGGATCTCAGTCAGCTGCGAATGAGTCTATAAAGTTGATTGGGAAAGACGCCAGTGGGGAGCTGAGATTATGGGGCAGAAGCGCTGCTTCCGAGGTACTGTATCTCCCCTCAGCGGCGGCTGGACATTCAGGGTTCCCAATTGGTCTTTGGAGCTCACGGATGAAGGTTGGGGGCTTTTGGAAACTGAAGAAGGAAGGGTCTTTTCTGGAATGGTGGCTAAAAGACTAGATCTGGATACCAAGCCTAAGGCTGTAATTTTAAGTAAATGACATATACAAAGGTCAATATATTCCTTTCTTCCAATCCCTAGTTAGTGGTGATCTTTGTTTATAATAGTAGGTACGTACCGGAAAAAAAAAAAAAGGAATGAAATCTATATGTATTTACACGTGAAGATATGTGTGTGTTTGCATAAGCATGTATGTATATGTGGGTATGTATGCTAGGGGTTAAGTAGCAAAAAAGTCTGAGGAATGAAGTTTGGAGACAAAACCGGCATATGATTGATTAAATCCAATCCATCACAAACTTTTTATTCCCACATCAATCACTCCCTCCTACTTAAGTCGCACCACAATTAATATCTGGCATTTCTGATTTTCTGCCCACATGATAATGAACTCCTAGAGAAAAGACTTTTCCCCCTTTTCTCAACACAGCAATGAGCAGATTCTCTTTCTAGTGTCTTTCTGTAATGCAGGTATAGTGTGGCCTGTCCTGACTATCCAAAAAAGGTGGAAACCACCACTCCAATCTATCAAGGATTTTCACCCTAAAAGCTGACAATACAGGCAGCATACTTTAAAAAAAAATTAGGAAATAGGTATTGGTTGAAGTGAGTCCAGTAATTGAAAACTGTAACTAACAACAATTCTCTAATAAAAAAAAAAAAAAGACTAAGGGAACTTTAGATCCACTTTTCCTGTTTTATTTCGTAGCTTAAATTTACAATTACCAAATGTAACCCTCTGAGACCTCTCACCTTCAAAGGGAATACAACTTCACAAGCTTTCCAAAGAGGCTATGGATTATCAATAAGATGTTTGAGATTTCCTTAATTCACTTAGGCTATAAATGTTGATTTCACACTCTCATAAAAGCTCTGTGAGTTATCCGTGGTGCTGTTCCAAAGTCTGTAACAAGCTCTCCCAGATTTTCCAACTTTTCTTCTGACCTGTCATTTCAGGCCAATATCAAAGGCTGCCTCTTCTTAAGTGATTTCCCTAATTTACCATTTACATTGGTTAGTATTTGCTGTGGCCTGGAGACCTAAATGAAAATATATGCCTTTTTTATTAGCTTCCCCTCCTTCCCAGTGTAACTTGAATTGGCCTGACAAGTTATATTTCTATTTGCATTTTCATTTACAGTTTGTTTTCTTTCAAATATTGCCTTTCCTGACCAAGCATTGGTGTAAATTTAGAAGGAAAAAAGTGTGGTTTCCATGACAATGCATTCCATAGTTACAGCTAGCAACCACTATCATTAAAAAATGAATCACAGTTACCTTAAGATATGAATACATTGAATTATTAGTCTGAAAAGTACTCATTTGGAATGGGGGTGTACTGCAATATTTTTAGTTGGGGACATTACCAGGGGATACCAGAAGATGATGCATGAATTTTAATAGTCAAAATTGCCATGGCAATAAGACATTTTGATGTTTGGTAAAATGCATGATTTTTAATAATCAACTCTTTTTCAAGATGACAGAATGAATCCTACACCATTAGATTTTTTTTTTGTCCATACCAATCCTCTGAAACTGATTCACAACTTAGTATATCAGAACTTGGATTATACTGTATACTAAAACTGATGAAAATCATCTGTTTTTATTTTGACCAGAAAGGTGAGGAATAGGTGGGGGGAGGGGTCATTAATTTTTGCTTTTCCTTTAGCTAAAGCTGCAATTTGGCCAACTAACAATTCTGTATTTATAAAAAGTAGGCATCAGGGAATCACAGAATCCTAAACATTTGAAGGAAACTTCAATGCAGCTTAGTACAGCCCTTTGCCTTATTACAAGGTCATTAAACCTGTGTGTACTACCTAGACTTTGTTTTACAGGGAGGCATCCAAAGATTTCATAAGTTTTTAGTAACCCATACTAAAAAGAATGAGACTAAAGATGACAATATGTTACATTTCTATAGTACCACTTGCTTTTTTTTTCATGTTTTCTACATTTGTAATCTCATTTCTAAGAGACCATTCAGATTGGTACATAGAAATCCAGGTCCAAAGTAAAAATGACCTGTGTTCAAGAGATGACTCTGGCGTATTCTGCTTGTGTATCTGGACAAATAACCCAATTCCTCAGTGCCCCCCTGACAGCTCTTTAGGATGAGATGGTGCAGATATGCATTAGTAGAAGGAGATTCCTCATTGGAGAGCTTTTTACAACAATGAAATCACAGTCACAACTTCCCCCAAAACACACACACATTCTCATTTCTAATCTCTGTCAATATCTTCAGGAAGTCTTCCCCTAATGCTAACCTAGGCTGTAATTGAAGTCTCTTCTTTTGTTTGTCATAGGATGATAGATTTAGAGCTGAAAGAGGCTTTAGAAATCATCTAATTCAACCTCTTAAGATGAGGGAAGAGCCAGGGACATTAAGTGACTCCTTCAAAATCATACAAGTAGTAAGTAGTAGTGCCAGAATTTGAACTCAGACCCTTTTACTCCAAATCTAGCACTCCTTTAAACTACACCATTTGTCCTCAATAGAGATTAAAGCAAATAATACAGAGAATTAGAGATTGAAGTGAGCTTTAGGGGTGGAGTGAGGAAACTCAGACCCAGGGAAGTGAAATAATTAGCCTAAGTTAAACAGTCAATTAATGGGCAGGATAAGAAATAGTAAGATTTTAGATTCAAAAAGAACTTCACCAGCCAACTAGTTCAACTCATACCCCAAAAGAATTTCACACAGCTCCTGATAGTACAAACTATTTTAAAATGTGCCATGCCATGCTGCCTCTCAGTTCACCTGGTGGCCACTTGGTTACACATATTTATCTGGTTACAGTATTATCCATATATCAATACCTTATTTTCCCTTCCTCTAATATCAAATTTATCCAAAAGCAAGTCAGGAAATGAAGACCATTTTTTTTTCCCAGAAAGGCTTGTCTCAGAGAAGGGACTCTTTCACATCCTACTGGATGAAGGAATTTATGTCCATTAGGTGACAATGAACAAGTATTATGAAAACCTTTGCTCTGTTTTTATACTCTCCTTGCCATCTGTGAAACAAAAGCAAACTGGTCATCGGGAACAAGTATGGTGAAAGTATCCTAGAGATTATCCTAAATGGCAGCATATTTTAGGAATGCCATGATGGAAATATGTTTCACTTTAAAATGATGTTATCTAGATGCTCTAAGCTCCTCCTTGACAAATTGATTTCATTTCTCAGTTAGATTACATGTTATTAGCATGACAGTTGTCTTTTCTAACTTTCAAGAGTAAATGAAGCTACTTGCTTTTTTCTGTAATTTATTTTGTTTCAAGAAGGGGCTCTTAGCTGTGACAAAACTATCTGATTGTTACTGAAAGACAATCACACTACTGAAAAAAAAAATGAAAACAGTTCCTTTTTTATTCTTTCCATTTCCCCTATCATTTTTATTGAATTCCCAATAATACTAAAGAATTTATAATGCTTTGATACTTCAGTGGTTCTCTGATTTTATAATTTTGTACACTCACTCAACTGGTACCGATGTCAATCCAAAGCATATTCAAAAACCATCTTCTGAATCAGGCTGTTGATTTCCCTAATCTGCCTTTCTCTTCTCAAATCTTTACTTTCAATTGTAGTAGTGTCTAAGAAAACACCACTTATGCTAGTAAGGTCTTCAGTGCCTTGCCTAAGATATCATCATGTTTAGTAATATTTTCTAGACTGCTTACAGAACTATCATTTGTACCCATGTGAATCACTAGAAATGAACGGTAGTCATCACATTTAAGCAGTCTTGGGAGGTTGTCAAATCCTATTTCTGGATGAATGCCCTGAGGAAGAAGACAGCAGACCTCTTTGCTGTTAATGTCAGGAATAGTTAATGTAGTTGTGACTCTGATTGTTCATGTTACCTTTTAGCAACAATGGAGACATTCGCATCACTTTAAGTGTTAAGCCTTATGTGTACACATTATTAGTACAAACATTAATTTTCCATAATCAAGAAAAAGCTTAATTATATTTAACTGCTCCTAGGCACAAAACCCAATTTCTTAATATAAATATTCTCTTGGTGATACTCTATAGATGTCAATCATAGGATAAAATATAATCTCCAAAGAATCAAAAGAATAATAAGAATAGTGATGATAGCCAACAATTACAGAACACTTTTAGTTTTACAAGGTGAACCTTCATAGAACTTTAAGGTTTACAAAAAAATTACATATGTTATTTCATTTAATCCCTAGAACAACCCTAGGAGATAGGTTTGATTAGCATGTCCATTTTACAGATGAGGAAATTGAAGCCCAGAGAGGTTGAGTGACTTGTCCAGCATCATATAGTGATTCAAATTGAGGTTTGTTCAGTCCAAAACTCTATTCCTAATACACCTAGTTGCAGAAGAAACCCAAAAGGGAAATGGAAAGATACTTAAGAAGAGATATAGAATGTTGGAAAAAGCACTGGATCTGGAGCTAGTTGACCAGGGTCCAAATTCTGGCTCTTCTACTGTGTGACATCTGTGCCTCAGTTTCTTATCTATTAAAGGGAAGTGCTAGCCTAGATGATTTCTGACTTCTCTTCCATTCTAAATCTGTAATGCTTTGAAGTGGATATAGCACATTATCAAGGGCAATTTGGGGGAAAGAATTGGCATATGCAATATCATCCAAAAGATATGTCATTGGAAAATAGGATGATTTGGTAATGCTGTGAAGGTTAAGTGAAAGGTATTGATCTCTTACCCTAGAATGTGGAAAAACTTGGAGGAAGGTCTCCAGGAATATGCTAAGGAGGCTATATGGCAACCATACATGAGACACCCAGGAAGAGAAGGAATATGTATAATGAGATCTGGACCACTGGAGCAAGAATCCAAATCAGAGATATCACATATCCATTTGAGTACAAATACACAGTTTAAGAAGGTAGGAAAATGTACAATATATTTTCAATTAAAAAGTTCAGAATTTTAAAAGTTTAATGCCAGAAGGAGACAGCCTCAGTTATCTTAAAGAGTCCCTTATGTAAAGCACTTCATTGACTGACGATGTTGGATAAATTACATGTCACTGTTTTATGCATCAAACAAGTCCCTGAGAGAACAACTATTTTAAAAAAAGATTTTATTGATGTCTTTTGCTTTTATGTTGCCTAAATTCCCATTTGTATCTCTCCCCTTTTGTCCTTCCAGAGGACCATGCCTTAAAACATATAATTTTGAGGAGCACAATATTAACTCAATCAATCCACACTTACATATATTATAACCCTACTGTGTGTTTGGAACGAGAGAAACAAATATACAAATAATATAGTCCATTCCTTCATGGAGTTTATATTCTATCAGGAAAAACAACATGTACACACACATACATATATACAAAATATTTATGAAGTATATTAAAGGTAATTGGAGTGGGGGGGGCAGAATTCATGAGCAGGTGGGGATCACAAAAAGCCTCAAGTAGGAGATAACTCCAGCTAAACTTTAAACAAAGCTAGAGTTTTAACTTACTCTTTGTAAGGGTTATGGGATTTAAAGATCTTCCATGCCCCATTGGACCTGCTGACGTAGCAGGAAGGGGTGGAGCAAGAGGAAGCAGAAGCCAAGCTAGAGTTCCTGCGGTGGCTAGCAGTGGCGGCAAAGGCGGCAGTAGCAGTAGAGGCAGCGGCAGCAGTGCAAAGCCCTTTTTGAGTCAGCCAGAATTTCTGCTAAGGACTCCTGCTGAGGACTGCTAGGGGCCGGAGCTGCTGGGAGCGCGCTTCCTGGATGCTGGGTGGTTGCTGTGAGTGGGGAGAGGAGGACCTTTGCCTGAGGTAGCCTGTTCTGTTTTAAAGGCTTGAGAATGTGGGTGCTTTCTACTTTATCTACCTGTGCCAATTTCATAACTATTCTAATGGCTTTCACTTTCTGGTTTTGGGACTCAGTCTTTTGGTATTTTAATAAATTTTCTAGCTTATTCCCCCATATGGCAAACATGATGTATTTTGTGATGGATAATTATATCAGCATATCTGTAATTTCCATAGGCATTGTGAATATGGCATTGCTGATACACTCTTTCAAGCAATATATTATATATGTGTTTATATGTGTATCTCTTTTTCTCTCCTAGAAACACATCTCCTATTCAAATGTAAAATCCTTGAATGCAGGGAATGTGACTCTAGTTTTATCTGTTTCCCCATTGCAAAACAAACAATGCTGGGTTCATACTTCAATACCCCAGGTATCTTTGATTGTATCATTTGGGCTCTCCTTTCACGACTGCAGATGAAAACCTGTCTATACCAAAGGACAGGGTTCTTAATGTGGGTTCTGAAAATTTGGTGGTTTTGTTGTGGTTGTTATTTTTCATATCTTAATGGCTATATTTCAATAAAATTGGTTTCCTTTGTAATTCTATATGTATTTTCACACATCAAAAAAAAAAAAAAACATTACGTTGATAAGGGGTCCATAGCTGTCATTAGAATGGCAAGGAAATCTGGGACACAAAAGTATTTAAGAAACCCTGTCATAGGAGATGATTTTGTTGGAATCTGGATACAATTAATAACCTAGTAAGAACTCAGAATCACAGAACTTCAGAGTTAGATTGTACCTTCAGGTTCGTTTAGCCAGTCCAACCTGTACCTGCAACAGTCATCTCTGCAACATATCCAACAAGTGATCATCTGGTCTTTGCTAAAAGACCTCCCTAGCCGGGTGATCAATCTTTAGAGTAGTGTAATTAGTAATTGCTTTTTGACATCAGCTCTAGATTTGCCTCTGCCGTTTGGACTACTGTTGTTTCTCTGTCCTCTGGAGACAAGGAGAACAAGTCAAATCGCCCCTCCCCCCTTTTTGTGGCAGACTTACAAATACCCAAATGCAACTATGCCATGCACTTCTGCATCTTCTTTTCTCCCCCAGCTCCTTTCATCTGAACTTCAGCTTATATAACAGACATAGTTCATCATCAAATAAATCCTTTGTATTGGAGATGACCTTTTGAAATGGTGGTGTAGCCTTTGAGAGACCAGGGAACCTTCTGTTCCCAGAGGAAGAATAAATGAAGGATTTCATTGGGAATTAGCCTGAGACCTAGTGACATTACCCACATCTTGGGATTAAAACCTGATTATAATAATAAGCTGCTAAAAATAAAATAAACAAAATAAAAGTGAATATGCAAAGGAAAAATAACCTGGCCACAGATAGCTACTTTGAAAGATCTGGTTCATATTCAGAGGAAGATAGTATGATTAAAAAACCCCACTTTTACCCCAAAGAGTAACACTAAATGGTCACAAGCCCAAAATGAGTCCTTGGAAGAATTTCAAAAGGAATTTAAAAAATCAAATAAGAGATATTAAGGAAAAAGTAGGAAAAAATGAAAGCAATCCAAGAAAAATATGAAAAGAAAGTTAACCAATTGGAAAAAGAGGTCCCAAATTTTAAGGAAGAAATTAACTTCTTGAAAACTAGAATGGGGCAAAAGGAATTGCATGCCATTATAAGACAAAAAGAAATTATAAAACTAGAGAAAATAAAAGAGAGTCTGAAACATCTCATTAGAAAAATAACTGATCTGGAGAATTGATTGAGGAGAGACAATATAAAAATTTTCAGACTACCTGAAAGTTATGATCAAAGTGCTTCTTAACAAAACTGAATGGGAATTTTAAACTCTCAATCCCTGGATTTGGTAAATAATATCTTGGTGTTTTCAACATTGATTTAGTGGACCCTGGGTAGTAGAGCAGATTACCTCTCTAGATCTTTCATTTCCAGCTTTATAATTGGGAGATTTATTTGTTTTTCAAGGTCCACAGTGATATGTAGAAAATTTCGCCCCAGTACAAATATTAATATGGATGGCTTGCAGTTACTTATGTTAATAAGAGATGTTACATCAAAACTTCAATTAGCAGGCAAAGCACTCTATACCTTTCCATAAACATATTTCCTGTGAGTATATTCACTCTGGGTGCCAGTTTGGTTGACAATATTTTATTTTAACAGTAAGGAGAAAAGTTATATAGTCAACCATTTTGATCTTGAAAACAATCTTACAAATAACATACATTCCTTTTTTTTTGGTTAAAGACAGAGTTTTCAAGTTGAAAAGTAATTGGCAACTGAGGATACAATAAATTGTACATTCTAGGATGTTGTCTATGTGACCAAGAAATGCAATAATGAATGACTGAATATATATTTAAGAGCTATATGCCAAGTACTCTGCTAAATATTATGGATAGAAGTACAAAACACAGATAATGCTATCTTTAAAGATTTTACATATGTAGGGCATCAACAAATATAGGGGAATGATGGCCAGTGAAGGTTAAAATCATAATAAGTGGAGCTCTTAGAAATTCCAGTGATGAATCTTTCCAGCTACAACACTCATATTACTTAAGAGATGGAAAAAAGGGTTGAAGTTGAAGGAGTATAAGTAATAAGATCTCACCAATCAGTATAAACTCAGGGTAAGAACTAAAGACCTATTTGGGATAGGGGTGGTGGTCCTGCAGCAAGAATAGTAGTCCTATATGTCAGGAAAAGAATATGATATGGTTGAGAAACTCAAACCTGTTGAATAAAATGAGCTCTCCCAATTTTCAACAATTTCCATTCACATATTTCCATCTCTATATCATTGCCTCAACTATATTACAATTAAAAATCAAGGCCCACCTTAAATACTATCTTCTCCCCAAAGTCTTCCCAGAATTCTTTGCTATTGTTTTTGTTGCTATTGAGTTGTGTCTAACTCTTTGTGAGTACATTTAGGGTTTTCTTGGCAAAGATACTAGAGTGCTCTGACATTTCCTTCTCCAACTCATTTTACAGATAAGGAAACTGAGGCTAACAGGATTAAGTGACTTGCCCAGGGTCATTCAGCTAGTAAGTGTCTGAGGCAAGATTTGAACTTAGGAAGATGAGTCTTCCTGACTCTAGACCTGGACTCTATCCATTGTACCACTTAGCTGCTCTCCACATCTCTTTGTTATAAGTCAAGTGTTCTGTTCCTCCCCTGATCTCCCATTGCTGGGGACTTTGCCCATACATTTTGAATTGTATCTACCCCATTCTGGCTTATTACATATGACTAATGATAAGTATAAATAAAATCATGGAATTTTAGTACCTTAGGAAAATATCTAGCCCTGCCTTCTATTTTTCTTTTCACCCCCCAGCATTAAGTAAAAGGATATATGTAAATAAGTTTATTGGTAGATATGTATTGAACAAATTAGTATTAAATTTGAATTGATTACAGTGTATTCTGGGTGATTCATAGCAAGACCTCTCAATACCCCCAGGCAACTGTCTGAGACTATAAATTGTAGAGCAGGTGCTGATCTGCATCAGTAGAGAAATTTCTTCACCAGTACTTCCCTTTGCTGAAGAAATCATCAATCTCTCTGTTTCAAAATAAGGGAGGGGGGATGTATTCATATAGAATCTTTCCATTACAATTCTTTCTCTTCAATATGTGTCTTTGACACCTTTCCTTCCTGTCTTTTGCAGAAAAATTTTTCTCTCTCCCTCCTCTCAAGATTCACCCTCTTATCTTCAGACTCTTTCTCTGCTTCCTACAGACATGCCCATGTCTCCCATAGTCATTACAAAATAAAAACTCTCATTTGATCAGACCATCTCCACCAGTTACTGTATTATATTCCTACTAAAAGTTACTTATAATCTAAATCCTCTACAATCTAGTTTCTAACCTTATAAGTCAAGTGAAACTGTTTTTCTCTAAATTACCAATGATCTCATAATTGCTATATCTAGCAGAATTTTCTCAATCTTCATCCTCCCTGAAGTGTTTGCTGATATTAATCAATTAACCTCTTCTCCCGTATCTTTTCCTGTAGGTTTACATAACACCACTCCCTCCTGGTTTTACTTCTGCCTGTCTGAACCTTCTTTGATTTCCTTTGCTTGATCTCCATCCAGCTCAATCTTATTAACCACAGGGCTCCATGACTCTGGCCTTGTAATGGTAATGGCAAACAGGTACTTAGCACTTTGTTCCAAGTTCATGATTGTGTCAAGTATTAAGACCCAGAATTTGAGAATCCCACAGTGGAATGGACTTGTTGACATAACAGGAAGGGACAAACAGAGAGGAGCTAATACCATATATAAGGAAAAGCCCAAGCTGAGAGAAGCCAGAACTTCTGGGAGTGAGCATCTGAAGGCTGCTCTGCTACTACTGAAGAGAGAGAAGAGAAATGAGAACTGAACTGAGAACTGAGAAGAGAAATGAGAACTGAGGACTGAACTGAGAATTGAGAAGAACTGAGAAATGAGAAGAGAGGAGACCTGGGAGGAGGCATGGCTGTGGTGTCAGTACTTTGTCTGTTTTGATGTTACTTTGTCAGATTCATCTGCTGATAGAGGACAGTGCTATTGTTACAGAAGCCCTGGGACCTTGCTGCTGGTTCAGAAGACCTGAAAGAGGATTTTCGTCTTGTATGTTTACAGAAATCTTGGAGGAGGGTCTTGCTGACAATTTCAGAAGTCTTATGATTTGTGTTGATTGCTCAGACCTTGTTGTTAGGTCTGTGTTAATTTCACAGGCAGAAAGTGAATTGATGAGGATGCTGGCAATGTAAATGGATGTTACTGTGGCTTTGTTCAGCCTTGTCTTCCCAGGAACAGAAACTATGAAGGACTTGAGGTAGACCAGACACTGTAAGCTTCAATATGGAACAGAAACTGCACAAGAATCTGGAGAAAGAACTGAGAGCTGTCTGTCTTTGAACACAGGTGGCAGTTGGACAGATTTGTGCAGGAATTAGGACCATGGAAGGGAAACCATGGAAGCTGAGAGCCTGCCTCAAGTCAAGATAAAAAGACCTCTCCTTGGGTATTTAATGCAAACTGAGAAAATCATGATTCCCTGTGGCATAGGGGTGGAGAATTCTGACCTTTATATTCAGATTATTGAGTTAAGGACTTCTCCAATTAAGAAGAAAGAGGACTTTTTGATTGAAGAGATTAAGACAATGAGACCTAGGGGGTGGATGACTTTGACCTTTGTACTTTGTGTAAATTAAGGAGGCTTACTTCCTTAAAGATGATTGAATTAAGGAATTACTAAATGATTGTGTTACTAAATGAATGTTATTTTTTGTTTAAAACTATGTGACCACTTGTTATAGGAATGTAAATTTTTAAGATCTTCCCTGCCCCTAGGTTAAGTGCACTTGGAGCCTGTGGTGGGAGCCTTGTTTTTCAGGAACACCCACACCTTGGTGCTTTGTGATTGGGCAGTGGGTCAAGAGGGTTGTTACATTCAATGAGCCAGGAGAAGGCCATATAAGCCCTGATGGGAGGCTTTGCTTTGGGGCTCACTTTGAGAAGTGTTGTGTGATTTGACCAGATGAGACTCTGGTCAGCCATTGAGAGCGCCCCAGCTTTGAAAAATCCAGATGTTGATGCTTCCTTCTCTGGTAAATGTGATTTGGTATGGATGTAATGGTTGGACAGTTTGGAAGCCTGTCTGCTTGATCTGTTTCTCTGTCTTGTAACTTCTGTCTGTATACTCTGAAGTTCAGGGTGCTGACCTTTTCCTCCTGAACTAGGTAAATGATATATGTTTGATTGATTAAAGCAAGCTTGTTAACCCATTTTGAGCCACCCTGGAGATGCTGCAGTGCTTGCTGCTACACCACTTTGGTGAAAACTATTGGCCACTTTAGTGATAAGTTGTTAAGTTGTAACATTGTGAATGCTGTACTTTGATTTCTGTGAATGTTTTGTCTTAATTTGTTACTAAATAAACATAAATTTCCCCATACTGTGTAATCAGAACCTTGAAAACTGTTCACAGGAGCAATCCTCTGGAAAGCTGCTAGTGCTTGGCTTTACAAGCCTGGATCTTCTTTTCTTCTGTAGGAACTTCCTTGGCTAATTCAACAGTTCCCATGGAAGTGATCATCTCTAGGCAGTAGATGCTAGTATTTATATATCTAACCTTAATCTCTCTTTTAAGCTCCAGTCTTGAGCATCATCCACTGCCTTTTAGATGTCTCAAATAAGATGTCCTACAGGCATTTCAAACTTACCATGTCCAAAACAGAACTATTTCCCCTTAAAGCCCACCGCTCCCAAATTTTTTTTTTATTATGGTCAAGTTCATTGGGATTTCCTAATCATTCAACCTTACAATCTCAATGCCATACTCAACTCTTCATATATAATTATTGCCAAGTTTTGTCATTTCTTCAGAATGTCTTCCTTATGCATGTCCTTGTCTCCATTGACATAGTTAATGCCTTAATATAGGTCCTCATAACTTCATACCTGGACTATTGCGATAGCTTTCAGATTGGTTTCCATTTCTCAAATTTCTCCCCACTCTAAGCCATTCTCAATTCATTTGCCAGAATGATTTTCCTAAAATTTAACCTTCTGTAGGGGGTCTTTCTCAGTTATGCACACCTTAATGATAGTGCCTTCCCTTTGAAATTATCTACTGTCTACTCTGTATCTCATATGTATATATTTTGCCTAAATGTTATTCCTACATTAGAACATGGTCTCTTTGAGGTCAGGGACCCCATAATTTTCCTTCCTTTGTATCCCTAGTTCTTAGCATTGTGCTTAGCATGTAGAAAGCTCCTAATATATTCTTGTTGACTGACTGACCTCCCTGATACTCTGTTCCAATGTGCAGAGGACCTGGGGTTCTCATTGGATAAGTCAGTAAAATGTAAGGTGTGGCAGAGTCTTCCCATGTGGAAAAGACCTCTCTGGTTAAGTTCAAATCACAGGACAAGGATTTTTTTTTTAATCCACAACTCATGATGATGGCCTAGTCTAGTGAATTCTACAGGAGTTGCAATGTCGATTGGAGTCTGAAATTAAGCAAATAAAATCAAGGATACTTGAAACAATGAATATGTTGTGAATCTCTATTTATCATTTTCCCATCATAATCCAAATCATAAGGATTTAAAGCTAGAAGCGATTCTATGGATGATTTGGATCATAAAATTCTACATATGAGGCTCAAAGTAGTGAAATATTTTGCCCATGTGTAGTCATGTACACAGTAAGCAACTGAATGCAGATTGAAATTCTGCTTCCTTAATTCCAAAAGAAGTTCTAGGCTTAAACCTTATCTCTGACATATACGACCTACTCACATCGTGTTGAACAAATCACTTACCTTCGCAGGGCCTCAGTTTCTTCAGCTATAAAATAAGTTGGTTGGACTACATGGCCCCTGAGGTCCTGTCCAACTGAAAATCTATGAACCAGTAATTTTTTTTGTCCACTATTTTGATACCCTTAAATACCAGAAGGTCTTAGAAGTTATGTGCAAAAGTATCTGCAAAAGAAGTTATATGCAAAAAACAGAGAATACCAATTAACCTTCAGACTTTTTAGGGTTTTGGAGGTGAAGGAAATTGATTTCCACCTTGGAGATTCCCACCTGGCATCCTCAAAGAGCCACTGCTACAGTGTATTTATGACCCTGCTCCAGACCAACAGCACAGGTAGATAAAGGCAGGTTACCTCATACTTAATTTATTGAACAGATTGTAATATAAAAGCAACATGGTGCAAAGGGAAAACAGTTCTGAACTTGAAGTCATAGGAATTTGTCTTAGATTTTGCCTCTGAAACTTTACCTATCTGTGCAACCTTCAGCATATCACTTAAATTCTGGGACTCAATCTCCTCTTCTTTAAAATAAGGATGTCGATCTCTGATATATTCCAACTCTAACTCTGTGATACTATGACATGACAACTACAAGATATCATTGTCAAAGATTATGCATTCATATTCTATTACCTCAAAGCTTTTGGTTGAAGTTGACATTTTCAGGTGGATTTTGATGCAAAAGAAAATTTGAGAATGCAGCTGGAAAATTCTCTTTTTCCTTAACCTCCTCCTATTTGAATGTAGTTTTCTTTTTTTAGAAAGTATGTTTTTTTTCCTTTCTATACTAATCACACTTTAAAACACTTTAAAACCCTATGTCCACCTTAAAGGGTATGGGTGGCACATTTCTTTATAAAAGCCAAACATATTTAAATCTATTTTAAAATTGAAATATGAAGCTAATGTGTGACAAGCAGGAGGGAATTCAGGTTCCCAACTGAGCTAACACTCATATATTATTCTTTTCATTTTGAAAAGGTATATGTTTTTTTCTCAAAGAAAGGTTTCTCCCAGCATCAGACACAAATGAAATTTTATTTTTATTTTTTGAAAAAGAATAATAGTTATTAAGACAAGGGGGGAACACTGAAAAGCCTTTCCAGGAAATAAGACACAGAAAGGTCAAATCATTTATTTTAGTCACAAATACCTGTTAGTATAAGAGAACTGATGTTTGAAAAAAAATCAAAGAATATAATGGTACCCTTTAATTCTCACTATTTCTCCCAGCATGCTCCATAACAAATTACTTGAAATATTTGCAGATATTGTGTGCCTGCTTCAGGATGACCACATGGAAACTTTGGGTGTCAGCTTCTGTCCAAGTATGATTCATTATTCAGTCTTCCTTATCTGATGCTTAACCTGAAGAGATGAGGATTCATGGCAATTCTGAATAAAGGGGACAGTTTCTCACAGTTTCCTCTTGATTTAACCCCTCCAGAAAATGTGACAAGAGTAAGGGTTGTGGAAAGATCAAGGTCTTTCTCTCTCTCTGCATCATGGCAATCCTGTCCATATGGTGGCTAGTGACAGAGGACCTGATCAAGCTGGGAGAACGGAGTTGGTTGTCTTATCATTTTTCTCTTTACTTTTTTTATGCTTATATTCACAATGGTAATCATGGGGCAGCAAAATATGTTGAATTATGCATATTTTTAAATAAAAGGAAAAAAGTTAATCATATATCTAAAAAGTTTTTCATTAAAATGGTTAATTTAAAAATGTTTTTGCTGCTTAAGAGGCTCTCTGACAGTTTTTAGAAAGCTTGGGGCTTACTATGTTATAATGTGTGCTTCCTAGAATATGAGAAAACACTGTTGGTCCCTAATATGAATACAGAGAGCTTATTCATTCATTCATTCATTCAGTCAGTCAGTCAGTCAGTCACTTTTTTATTTGTGTCCCTTGGCCTCAGTTCTTCATCTTTAAAAGGAAAGGGTTGATTTGAATATAATGGCCTCTAGGGTCCCTTCTGGTTCTAAAACTATGTTCCTATGATGTATCCTATAAATAATCATTTAAGGGTATTACTACCTCTATGTCTTCACATGGATGTCCCAAAGGCATTTCAAATTGAGCATTGCCAAGATGGTACACATTATGTTCCTCCTTAAATCCAAACCTCTACTCAACTTTTCCTACTTCCATTGAAAGCACTAACATTTTGTTTCTCTCTAGAAAGTTGACATTATTACCATTGTCCATTTGAATTAGTGCTTTGAGGTCAAGATCCTAGCTTTCCAGTCTTATATCCCACTGCCATTCTACATGCACCATATATTCTAGCCAAATTGTATGGATTCCTATTCCCTGATCATACACTGTGTTTTTATGCTTCCATTCCTCCCACAACAAAAAGTCCTACAGAAATTATAATATAGAGATATTTTGTTTTTCTATCCAGAATGCCTTATGCATCTCTCTGTGTGAAATTCTACCAATTCTTCAAGGTCTAGATCAAAGAGCACCTCCTACAATCTCAGAGTTGGAGGGAACTTCAGAGGACATCAAGTACAACTTGTTTCAAAGTAGGAATTCATCCTACAAAATTCCTGAAAAGCCATTAACTTATCTCCACTTGAAGATATCCAGGGAAGGTGTCACTCTCTCTAGAAGCTCTAATTATTTCACTATAATTATCAAGGTTTTCCCTTATTGAAGTTGAAATCTGTAACTTAGAGTAAATGAAAAAAGAAAATCACAGAGGTCAAAAATAAAATTAAAAAAACAGAGAATCTCAGATGTGGAAGATCTTCAGAGGCAATCATTAAAATATAACTGACAAGGACTCTTCTTTCCAATGACCCCAACAACTTGTCATTTGATATTTGTTTGAAGATCTATGGTGAATGCCAGTGACAGGCTGGTAAATGTTTAATAACTGACTCTCAAAAAAGTATATGTACTATATATATTTAAGTTTAATCTGAATTACTGACATTTTCTCCATCACTTTTTAAAATCTATACAATCAAAATTAATAAATCAAGCTTGGATTTGTAGGATTTGGTGAGTTCCAAGATATAAATTGGCATAATGAAAATTTAACAGTTGCCTCTCAAGCACAAGTTGACTCCAGCATGCTTCTATCCTCAATGTCCTAAAGCAGATAGTTACACTGTGGGATAATTCCAACTGCTAAGAAGTTTTTTCCCCCTTATATTAAGTCAAATATTCCTTTCTGAACTTTCTACATGTTGCTCTAGCTGTCCGCCTGGGTCAAACAAAATAAATATTATCTTTCTTCCACATGATAACCCTTTAAAGACTTAACTATTTCCGTTACACAACTCTACCCTCCCCTTAGTCTTCATAGAATGTTAGAATCCCAGGATTTTATAGAGTTAGAAGGGCCTTTAGTGACTACTTAATATAACCCATCCCAAAACAAGTATTCCCATCATAACATAACCAAAAAGAAGGGTCCAGTCTCTGATATAAGACCTCTGATTAAGGAGAGACAATTACTTTCCATTCTCTTTTTTATAGTTATAGTTTTAAAAACAGTTTTTCCTTACTTTAGCCCTAAATTTGTCCCTTTGTTTCTGTGAATTTTATCTTTTGTTCCTATATCTATATTCTGGATGTGAACAGAACAAGTCTAATTCACCTTTCAGGTAACAACCTTTCAAGCAGACAATTACCATGTCCCTTACTGCCCAAGTTGCTTCTCCAGACTAAACATACTCACGGCCTGTCACCATCCTGAGAGCCCTCTGTAGACATTTTCCAGCTTATCAATGTCCTTCATAAGTATGTTGCCCAATAACTGAGTGAAACAATCAAAATGCGATCTGACCATTATGGGGTACAGTGAGACTATCATCTTAATTTTGAGAAGATCAGCCTCTCTTAGTATAAGTCCAATTTCACATTAGCTTGTTTCTGACTTTCATTTCACATTACTGACTCATAATGAGCTTGAAGTGCACTCTTGGATTTGTTTCAGAGAAGCTTCTTTTTAACTTTGTCTTCCTCTTTTATTTGTGAAGTCACTTTTCAAAAAACCAAAGTGTAGGACTTCACTTTTAAACTGACTAAATTTCTTATTATTAAATTGAACCTAATATTCTAGTCTACCAATTATTTCTCAGATGCTGACTTGGTTATTCAGTGTGTTAACTAGGTGGAACAGTAGATAGAACACTCAACCTGAGGTTAAAAAGTCAAGATTTCAAATCCTACCTCAGAGTGTTACTAACTAGGTGGCCCCGGGCAAGTCACTTAACTTCTGTCTACCTCAGTTTGCTCAACTATAAAATGGAGATATTTTTTAGCATCTAACTCCCAGGATCGTTGTGAGGATCAAATGAGAAAATATGTATAAACATTTAATAAGTTATTCTTTCCTTCCCTCTTTTCTTTCTTCATTCTTGATTTCCTTCCCTCCTACCTTTTCTTCCTGTTTTTCTTTCTTTCTTTTACTTCCTTGCTCCATTTGTTCTTTCCTTCCTTCCTTTTTTCCTTTCTCCCCTCCTTTCTTTCTTCCCTCCTTCCCTTTCCTTTCCTTCTTTCCTCCTTCCCTAGCTTCCTCTTTCCCTTTCTTCCTCTTTCTCTCCTTCCCTCCCTCCCTCCCTCACTTCCTTCCTTCTTTCCTTCCTTCCTACCTTTCTTTCACCTATAAAATTGATAAGCATACCTTAATGCCTTTATTAAATCACTGAGAAAAATGTTAAACAGAACAAGACCAAGCACAGATTCCTGGGTCATTCTATTGGAGATGTTTATACTAGGTTGACATCAAAGTATTAATGACTACTTATTGAGTCTTTCAACCATTTTAAATGTATCTAACAGTACTATCCTCTAGCCCATCCCTCTTCATCTGTTCCACAGCTATTGCATGATATATACTATCAATCCTTTGCTAGAATTTAGTTCAACTTTGCCTACTCTATGTTACCTTGATCTAGCAGTTTAGTATAAGCCTTTGAAAAAAGAAATTAAGATTAGTTTTGTGTGAGCTGTTCTTAAAGAAGTCACATTGACTTCATGTAAGTATCCTTTCCCTTCCTAGCTGTTTGTTAACCATTGTTTTTATAACAAATTCAAGAATTTTGCGAGAAATAAGTAATTTGATTTCTGAGACTGTCCTTTGGAGGTTACATGATCTTCTCCTTTTGAAAAATCATTTAGTCTTGTGGTTCCTTTGTGTTAACCTGCAAGTCCTTCTCTGTGCTAAACATTCTGAGTGACTCTAAATTTCTCCATATAGTCTCCATACCTCTTCCCATTTTAGCAGCCCTCCTTTGCACAATCTCTTGTTTTTTCATCTTCTTAAATAGTGTGCTTAGAATTTAACATAGTACATCCAATGGAGCCTGATTAGGTCAAAGGATAGAAGAAGTATCACCTTCCTGTTTGCTCACAACATGAAAGCAAATCATAAAATCTTGGACCATGCTAAGAATCAATTCATTATGAGGGGAACAAAATCATATTTTGGGTAAAAGAAGCTGTAGCTAGGATCATAGTCCAAAGCCTAGGTCCAAATACTATAGTACATAGTCACTAGGTCTTAAGGACAGAACAGAATGGGGTGAGGGTGTATATGTGTGAAGGTGGGGAGAAATATCTACACATTGCTTTAAGGAGAATGAATATGACTCCACTTTCTTTGGAGGTAGGTGCAGGAACATGAATGCTATGCAAGGCTGGGATTTCTAATGCTTTTCATCTGGAGAATTGCATGGAGTACAGTTAAAGATTTTTTTTAGCTTCAATTCAGACATTAGTGTGAATCCCCCTCCCAAAAGAAAGTGACATGTCACCTCAGAAAGAATGCTGGATGTTGACTCAGAGCATTTAGGTTCAAATCTTGCTTTCTAATTACCTGAGTGACCCTTGGCAAGTCACTAACATCTTTGAACCTCATTCTCCTTATTTGTAAAATGGAGAGGGAAAGATAATGCTCCATAGGTCTAATTTTATAATACCAAGATCCTACACATTTTTATACTAACTTTATGACAGTGGCTAAGCTGAGAACCATTTTTGGGTGAATAAAACTTCCACCATCTACCTTATAGAAGAGAAAAGCCTGGAGAAAACTAGTCCTTTATAAACTATTCTGTTTATTTTTTGATTAACAAAAAAAGACCCTGATCAGTAAGAGTTAAAGTCATGCTTAATCATTAGTATTACCTTGTAAAAGTATTCACTGACTTTGGGTCCTACTATAAATTCAAGATTTTTTGAAGTTGAAGATTGGATAAAGGACTACATAAATATAAGTTAGAGCAAGAGAGACAGTATGTCATGATGTAAAGAATCTTGAACTCGTTATCTGGAAACCTAAATAGGAAAGCTGGCCCAAAACTTGCTGGTTGTACAAACCTGGGTAAGTTAATAACCTGCATGTGTCTCAGTTTCCTCTTTTGTGAAACCAACATAATCATCCTTGCCCTAACTGTCATAGGATTCTTATCAGGTAAGGAATTTATGAACCTGATATGATACTGAAATGTAAGTTATTATGTTGGCAAGCTACACCAAGGAAGCAATTAATAAATCATAGGACATCTATGAAAGAGGAATGACTCCTCTGTTTATCTGGCCATCCTTGCTGCTCCAAAACGCAAGCTCATGCAGCATGAAAAGAGAAGCCAAGGGTCCTCTTTGTGTGTATCTCACTGCTCAGTATATGTAGTCTTCCTCCACACCCATAGCACTGTGCCACATCACCTCTACAGGGGCATGTGTACAGGCTGCTGTTTTGCTGACTCTATAGCATAAGCAATTTGTCTAGCACAGCATCCTGTGGTTTCTCTGGCAGAAACTGAGAAATGTGTCAAGGCTGCATCTGCTTTGAGGATAGGCTAAAGCAAGGCACTCTATCTTGGATCCAGAAAGAAGGAAGATAGTGTGAGAGGGGAAAAAAATCAGCAGGGAATTTTTATGAAAATGTCTCACTGGGGTCCCCATCACTTTCTGGCACAGGTGGTAGAAATAGCTCATTAAAAGGGAAGAGGGAGGGGTGGCTAGGTGATGCAGTGAGTAAAGCACCAGCCCCAGAGTCAGGAGGACCTGTGTTTGGATCCGGCCTCAGACACTTAACACACACACACACACACACACAAACCTAGCCATGTAACCTTGGGCAAGTTACTTAACCCCAATTGCCCTCCAAAAGGCAAAAAAAAATAAAAATAATAAAATAAAAGGGGAGAGGGAGTTATCTACACACAGATGCCCAATATCTACTAACAAAATAAAGTGGTCCCTTTAATTAAATGATCATTTTATCATCAGTATTTACTGATGCTTGTATGCTATGTTTGTATATAGGGAACACAAAGTAAAAAAGGGGAAAAATCACAGCCCCCTATCCCATTAAAGGCATTCATAAATTCTAGGGATAAGAAGACAAAAGGGGGGAAAATGGCTTCCTCTGCATACTCCATTATGTCCAGTTGATGTGTAGACTCCATGAAGGCTGCAGCCATGTTTTGATTTTGTGCCCACAGTAATACAGTGCTTCTTCCACTTTGAGAATTTGATAAATGATCATTGAATGAATACTGAATTAGCTTGAGCTATCTAACAATGGAACGGAGCTCTTCATTAGGTAATGAATTCCTCATCCCGGAAAATCCTCTGAGACTGAATGATGATATATCTGAGAGGCTGCACAAGAAGATGCCTATGATCCTTCCTAGTACTGTGACTTCAAGATCTCAGTTATGGAATTTTTTCATTGCATTTCCATTTATCTTTTTATTAGCCCCCAAAATCACACCTGATAAGTGACAGCTAAAGTCATACTTAATCACTAGTACTACCTTATAAATGTTTTCACTGATTTGGGGACATTACTATAAAATGAAAGTTTTCTTTTTGAAAGTCAGGGTTCCTAATAAAAATTGCTTAGCCTGATATTCATAAATCTGTTTCTAATCTGCCTTATCTTATGTGATTTCAGTTTATCTAATTAGGCATTTCAGTCAAATGGGCCTATACATCAGTCCAGATACATCTTGGCACTTCCATCCTTTGCTTACATTATCCACTATGCACTGAATATGCTCTCTCTCCCCATCTTCACCTGTTAAAGTCCTAGATTAGATGAAACCAGTGCCATGCAATTTTTGACTGCTCCCAAATGTAACCTATTTCTCTTTCATTCAAATTCTTATAACACTTGAGTTGAATATTTCTTATACAGCTATAATACATGTTCAATTAAAGGTATTTGTGTAGTCATTTGCCTCTCTTACTAGACCGTATGCTTTGTTTTGTTTGTTTGTTTTGGAGGGGGGAAGGCGAGGCAATTGGGGTTAAGTGACTTACCCAAGGTTACACAGCCAGTAAGTATCAAGTGTCTGGGTCAAATTTGAACTCAGGTCCTGCTGACTCCAGGGTCAGTGCTCCATTACTGTACCACCTAGCTGCCTTGGCTGTATGCTTTTTGAAGGCACCCAGCACCAAACATAACAACTTGCATATAGTAAGTGTATAATAAATATTTGCTAATTTAAGTGGTCAAACATCTCATGAAATTGATTTCAACACATTTCAAAAATGTGTTCTATGCACATTTTACCTAAAATGTAGATTCCCTATAATGTTAAAAATCTAAGCTGAAGGCTATCTGACCAAACACAACTTTAAAAAATGCTTGTAAAAATTATTAAGGATTTGAAAATACCAAGTAAATATATCAACAACATCAATGAGAGCTTTATTTGAGCCTCCACTATGGTAATCAGACCACTGGAATCCAGAAGAACTGAGTTTAACTCACTCATTTTACATGGCTCCAAGTGTATGACTTTGGGCAGTTCACTCAATTCAATTCAGCAAATATTTGTTAAGTATCTATTTTGTCTTAGATAATGGAGATACAAAGATGAAATAAGATGCAGTTCATTCCCTAAAGGAGCTTGCAATCTTCCAAAATGGACATATTCAAAGATATGTGAAACAAAGTATAATATGATAGGGACAAAATTTAGAAGACAAAATGTTCTGGGGAAACTGAGGATGAAACGATTGTTCTTAAATTGAAGAATATGGGGGATGACTCAATGGCTTGAAGAAATTGCACTTAAGTTTATGAAGAAGAGAAAGATTTCAAAAGGCAAAGGTGAAAAAGAAAGCTTCCCAGAAATGGATAATATTGTGCTTTAATGCATGGAGGCAGGAGATAAAGGGGAAAGAGATAGTATTCCATTTAATTCTCTGGATATCAGTTTCATCATTTGTAAAATCAAAGGGTTACTTAGATTTGTAAAAATCAAAGGGTTATTTACTAAGGCCTCTTCAGAGTCTATCATTCTGAAATGACTAATAATTAAGAGGCAACAGGAAATGTAGTTTCTCTTAGAAGAAAAATCTAAAATGAAGAGTTTTTCAAAGAGAAGAATTTTCCAAAAGCAGATTCATCTGTGAAGTAGGAGATTAGACTAGATGACCTGTAAGGTCACTTCCAACTCTAAGATTCTATGATCTATGATGTGGAGGGGAATCTATAAAAGTCGTCAGTTCAGGTCAATGTCTAGGACGGTCAAATTTGATGGAACGAGATGGGATAGGGTGACTAGTGTCACTTTTGGAAGGAAGAGGGTAGTAATGATGGGGTTCTTGATCCTTGGGAAGAAGTTTGCATAGAAATTATGAGACAAGGTAAAGGGGGAATTGCAGCAAATGGAAAGAAAGACCATTGGGGATAAAACATTTACTTCACCACTGGGCCTAGAAATTGGCCTGTGATTATTCTCTGGGCCTGAGTGAGTGTTTAAAGTCTATATTTTAAAAAAATTTCAGTGTAGCTTTCCCTATGTTCAGACTGTATCACAATTTCATAGGATTTAGAGCAAGACTACCTAGCAAATTCTCTCTTTTTACAGATAAAACTGAGACCCAGAAGGCAAAAGTTTATGCAGGTAAGTAGCTAAAATGGAAAGTCAAACTCAAACCTAATATCTCCAATTTCATTTATCCTCCTTCCTATACCATGATGAACTGATACCCAGTTTTTAAAAGTTAGTTATTGTAATTATTATTAAGCAGTTTCATCACACCAATCAGTATATTTCCTAAGAACATTAAGGCTCTTTAAGTTACATCAGGATACAAATCCATAATGACTTAGAAAGGAGGTAAGCAAATTTTGGACTATAATCTGGTCTGAGTCCTGGGAAGTTTTGTGTAATATGTGGCCTTACCACCTAGAAGAGTGTTAAATTACTAGCTGGAAAGATCTCTGAGGTAATCCAATTAGCTATTATTATATAATTATCAGTTCACAGTGGTTCTTGTATTTGTATAATTGAAAGATACACTAGTTAAAGGATTCAAAGTGGGCATTTTTGAGTACAATCAAACAAAACATTCATCTATTATCAAACACAAGAGGGGACAGATAGTATAGGAGAAAGGATGTTAATTAAGTGGCTACTATCTTTTTTTTAGTGGAACTTATGCTAAATCCACACCTTTCAAATTACAGTACTCTCCCCATCTCAGCAAAATTAAATGATGAAAATAACCAAAAGAGTGGCTAACTTTGTATTTTAGCACAGTGCACTTAATGATGAAGGTGTTAATATAATGACAGAGAGAAGGAAGGCAGGAGGGAAAGAAAGAAGGCAGGAAGGTGGGAAAGGAAGGAGGGAGGGAAGAAGAAAAAAGTGGGGAAAGGAGGAATGGAGGGAATTAAAGAAATAAGAAAGGAGGGAAGGAAGGAAAGAGGAAATAAAAAGACAGGAAAGGAAAAGACAAAAAAGGGAAAGGAATAAAGAAGGGAGGGAAGGAATAGAATCATGGCAGAGACCCTAGCTCTTAATTTTGAGGTTTTGTGAAATACAGTGAGATTTTATCAAAGACTGTCAAAAGGAAATTTTTATATATGTTCTTAAGAAGAGGGGTACCAATGGATGTCAATAAATTAAATATAAGACAGAGGGTGATTGGTACAAAAAAGAAATTCATATAATGAACTCTAGGAATACATAAGGAAGGGGAGGACACTGTCAGTTGAGGAGAATCTGGAAAGGTTTCTTAGTCATACAGACAGTAAATGACAGAGATGGGTTCTGAACCTGTTGACTCCAAATCCAGTACTCTTTCCATTATACCACAATGTTGTATAATTGTTTCTCCCTTTAGTTATGTTGCCCTCTATTAGTGAACCATAGCCATAGCTCAATTATCCAACATAATGAGTCTTCCCATCTCCAGTACTTTCCTCCCTTCTTTTAAAGTTATACAATTCACTACTGATAAATCCACAAGCATTTATTAAGTTTATGCTAAACATCTAAAAAATTGTGCTTTCTGCCTTTATTTGCTTGCTTCCTAGCCTTTGCTTCTATATTTTAGATTCTGTATCAACCATTCCAGGGAAATTTCACTTTCAAAGGTAACCAGTCACTTCTTCATTAGCAAATGCAATGTTTGTTTGTTTGTTTGTTTGTTTTTCCGTTCAGTCCTCATTCCCTGTGATCTTTCTCCCTCATTTAATATCACCTCTTGGAATAGTACTATATTGGTTCTCTTATCTTTCTGGCTACTTCTCCATTTCTGCCCATGAATGAACTTCAATAATTATTTGTTAAATACCTACTACTAGGAGAGGTAGTATATCATAATAGACAGCAAGCTGGTGCTGGATTCAACAAAGCCTGAATCCAAGTCTGCTTTTAACACACATTGACTGTGTGACCCTGGGCAAGTCATTTATCATTGCTCTAGGTAAATAAGGCTGTAAATTACATAGAAGTTGTCCATCTATATTGATAAAATGAGTTTTCTCATTGGGAGAAACCTTTAGGAATGAAATCACAGGTCCTGTCCCTATCTTCACATGCAAAATACTAGGCTAGGTTTTGTGGAAAACAGACTAATTATGGCATAATTACAGCTTTTATTGAGTTCATTATTGTTCAGTCATTTCAGTCACATCTGAATCTCTGTGACCCCATTTGGGGTTTTCTTAGCAAAGATACTGGAGTGGTTTACCATTTCCTTCTCCACTCATTTCACAGATGAGGAAATGAGGCAAAGAGGGTTAAGTTTTGTGTCCAGGATCATTTAGTTAGTAAGTATCTGAGGCCAGATTTAAACTCAGAACATGAGTCTCCCTATCTCTAGGTACCACACTCCATCTATTGCACCAACTAGCTGCCTCCATAATTTATTAGGAGAATATATTTTGTTTTTCACCCTAAATGTGTTTTCCCAATGTTTTATCAATAACTGTCTTCTAATATATCTCAAAGATCACATCTAATTCCTTGATATGAACTAGTTTTATGTAGAAATTTCCTAACTCTAAACTTTCAGCCTTAACTTTTATATTCCATACAGGCCTATATTTCCAGTTACTGCATATATTTACTTGGCACCATGCCATCACATAAATGCCAATAGCTATGTAACCTTTTCCAAATCACTTAACCTCTATGTGATTCATTTTCCTTAGCTGTAAAATAAAGTTGGACTATATGATCTCTAAGGCCACTTCTAGCCCTAAAACTTCTAGTATTTTTCTAAAAAAACAAACTTCTTATTTCCTCACACCATTCTTGGTACTCCTTCCCCATTTCTGTCATAGGTACTACTACCACCCCAGCTATCTGGGTTCAAAATCTCAGTCATCTTTAAGCCCTCTTTCTCCCATATACCCATATATCCATATGTCAGTTATCAAGAGCTCTCACTATTTCCCTGATGATCTTTTATATCTATCTTCTGCTTTCTATTCCCAATATTCCCAAGTTTAGATGCTTATCAACTCATGCCTAGTCAATTACAACAGCCCCCTACCTGATCTTCCTGCTTCTAGTCCTACTGCAATTTAACCCACCCTGCACATCCCATCGACCATACTGAATGCCACTTTGGTCCTGCCCCTCCTCTAAGGGGAAGCCTTTAATGGTCGCCTTCTGTTTCACAGGATAAAAATAAAAACCCTTAGTCTGACATTCGAAGACATCTGGATCCAACTCCCTTTCTACCTATATCTCCTACTACTCACTAATGTGAAATCTCTTCAGCTAGTATATCTTCTAACTATGCCCTCAATCATGTTATGGTAACTCCTATATTGTCCTTTTTACATGAAGCTTCAATTATGCTAACTCCACTGATGTACAGAATAGCCATCTTTCAGACCTATCTCAATTGTCTCATCTCTTCCATGGAGCTTGCCCCAACCAAACTTGCCCTCAGACATTTCCCACTTCTTTGGACTCACAGAATGAACTGTATATATAATGAGATGCAAGAGACTTGAAGATTATTCTGTACAATTCCCTAATTCTATAAACTGAGCAATAGGACCAAAGAATTGATCTGTAGCAGGTAGCTAGTAATCGACTAAGCTGAGACTTGGGTCTTCCAACTGCCCAGTGCAGCATAGTACAGCACACCACTCTGACTCCAAGAACATACACTTTTTGCACTAAATCATTTGATACATTCATAGTCTGTTCTCTTGCACTATTAATTTTTAATTGATTGGATGCCATGTCTCCTCAACTAGACCTCTGGAGCAGTACTTAAATTTTTGTATCATAGGTTCCTTTGGGGATCTGATGAAGCCTATGGATCCCTTGTCAAGATAATATTTATTTCCTATATTCATAACTGAAGCAAATGTTAAAACTCAGTTAAACATTAGTGTGAATAAAGATGTATTTTTCTCATCCAAGTTTATGAACCCACTCATGGATCTGTTGATTCCAGGTTAAGAATCCCTGCCTTAGAAGGATAAGAAAGTTTCCACTTTGTACCCCCTGCACAGTCCGCTATACCTAGAATAGTAGCTCCACAAATGCTTTCTGAATGAATGAATAGCTTTATTCAAGCAATTAACCAATTAACATTTATTGAGCTCCCACTGGCTGCCAGTTTCTTCCCAAAAACATGCAGGTGAGAGCTTTATACTAGATCTGAATGAAATACACAGTGAATCCAAGGAATAGAGTATTAAAGAAATGTCATTTCAATAGATGTTGTCTAAGGACCTACTATGTACACATTTTGTTTACGAGCTGAAAAAAAAAGAAAAGTTAATAAAATACATGTAATTTTGAAACTTATGACTATAATAGGGAGAGCTAGGGTATGTATGATTTAAGAAACTCTTAGAAAGTAGAACATAGTAAGAAGGAACAAAATATTATTCAAAGAATGATCATTTCTAATCAAGAACATCAGGAGAAGCTTCATGGAAGATGGGGCATTTAAGCTAAATCTTAAAAGATGAGTACTTTGAAAAAAACTTTGAAACAGTTGTATGGGTCAGATTGCTAGAGGTAGAAGGTATTTCAAGCGTAGGGAAATAACAGATGCATAGTTAAAGAATAAAGATATTGTTCATTGTGTCCAGCAGGGATGAAGAGCTATCCATCTTAGTTGGTGCTGGAATGGCTTTGAGCACTGAGCTAGAAGCAAAATGTTGTCTGTTCTGCCCAACAAAGAACTTTATTAGAAAGACTGGAAAAATCTTGATACTCTGTCCTGCTTTTTCTCTTAAATAAAGCCAGGTTGGAAACCTGTACTAACGTGGAAGTCAGCCGTTGATGCTGAACCAAATGCCCTCATTGATTTTTAGCACAAACACTTGGAATGTCCTTATCTGGAATGCCTTGGGCTGGGCTGCCTTGTTCTTCTGGATTAAAATAATTTGTCCATGTCACAAAGAAACCACTTAAGTGAAAAAGGAAAAATAGCAACAGTTACTGATTAAAATACTTTTTTCTTCAACAAAGTAACCATGTTTTCTTAAACTATGGGGGCTTTGGGGAGAGGATCATTTTTAATAGACCCCTTAAAGAGCAAATAAAATTGTTTTTAGAAAAATAAGCCAGCATATTTATCAAGAACATTGACTTTTTTTTGGCTGGAATGAAAACTGCCATGGAATTCCAATCATCTTTTTTTTTTTTGTATTTCCCTATATAAGAGGATTCTCAAAGTATGCAGTATTTATGATAAAATGGACTTGGACCATAAAAGAATAGTGGCAGTTTCTGTTTCCCTCAAGATTTTAAAATAAATTCCATTTCAAATGCAATGAACTATAAAATAAGAACTTTTAAAAAGTGTTAGACTTAGGAAGGGCCTTAGACATTCCCTTGAAGTTTTGTGTGGAATGCTTAATATCTCAAAGAATCACAGAATATAAGGACTAGGAATGACCTTAGAGATTATTCATCTTCCCTGCCCCAACTTTCATTTTGTAGAGAAGTAAATGTAGCTTAGAGAGAAATGTCTTACTCAAGGTCATAAAGCTAGTTAGTGGCAGAGCTTGGACTTATACCCCAGATTTCTTGATTCGCAATCCAGTCCTCTTCTCATTCTCCTCGACTACCTCCTCATCCATTTATACTATTCCAAGGGGCTTTGTGTTATCCAGGGCATATCAACATTTTTTGTTAAAGGTTCATATATGACTTTTAGGTTCGCAACATCCAATAGCTCATTTGATCCTCATAACAGTGCAGTATTAATAGACATCTAGTAAGCATCTTAGGCAAAGATCAAAGCTAGGCCTACTTAATATTATTTGTGTTTGAGCACTCTATGAAGTTAGGGGGAGGGGAGGGGAGAGATGGGGGAATATAAATATATACACAGGTAAGTAATTATAAAGTAACTTGAAGAAGAAGACATTATTGTGTTTTCTTTTGCTTGTTTAGGGGCCGAATGGCCTAAAATCCTGGAATATCTGGGTTCAAGTTCTGATTTTGTGATACTTGGGAAATTAATCTGTCAGTGCTCTAAGCAATTCTCTAGGACTACAAATTATAGAAAAGATATGGCAATGCACTGCATTTGTCAAAGGAATTTCCTCAGTGAAGGTTCCCTATAGTTATGAAATCACAGGTCCCATACTTATGCCTATTCCAGTTTAATATACGGGGGGGAAGGGAGAGGGGAGATGGAGAGGAGAGAGGGAGGGGAGACAGAGAGAGAGAGAGAGAGAGAGACAGAGAGAGACAGAAAGAGATAGAGACAGAGAGAGAGACAGAGACAGAGAGACAGAGAGAGTGCACTTACTTTGGTCAAGACAATGTGCTAGAAGATGGGAATACAAAGATAAAAATTAAAAAATCTTGGCCCCCAAGAAGCTCATGGTCTATTAGAGGATGGTGGGGAACAAGATGAACAAATTAAAATAAGCCCCAAGCATATACAAAGTAAATGCAGAGTAATTTTGAGTATGGGCAAGTAGAGTGATGGCATAGGGTCATAGGTGGAAGGAGGCAGTCAAGCTGATCTTGCTTGAGTAACACACATGCTAGACACATTCTAGAAGGCATCACAGCTTTACTGCCTGGCTCTTTCTAATGAGCTCATAGGTCTGAGGCTCTTTCAGAACTCCATTGCAGCAAAAGGACAAGCCTCAGAGAGAAAATTCCCTATGATCCATTTACTAAATTAGCTTCATTATCAAGCACTACATGTTTACTGATAATCTATGACTGATTTCAAGTTAAGTGGAGAAAAATACAACCTGGCAAATGGCAAAATTGTCTCAGACACAATCATCTCCTTAATCTCTGCTTCTAATTGGAATGTGATAATGATCAGTGTTTCTTCTGCAATCTTTTTCTGGGATGTTGATCTTATATTTTTAATGACAGAGGTTAAGACTGCCCTCCCACACTCTTTCAATGGACAGCCAGGGCACCAACACTTAAAAGGAAAGTCACTATACAGACAACTGCAATTATTAAAAGGATGTTATATTGTGGTCATCCTTTTAGTAATGCCTGCTATCCCAATTCTATAGGAAGATCAATTGATAGGCATCCTATGGAATCTCTAAACACACCAGTACTATCAGCAAAGAGCCTTTCTAAGGACTATTATACAAAAAAGACATAGGGGATAAACCTATGGTTGCATTGCCATAGGGAACCTGCCAGTGAGGAAATTCCCTCTACCACTGTAGGGTTTTTATTTTTTCATAAATTATAGTCTTAGAGGATTGCTTCCAGCACTGAGAGGTTAAATGATTAGCATAGGGTCACAAAGTTAGCATACTTCAGAAGCAGGATTTGAATGCAGATCTTCCTGACTTGGAGGTCAGCTTTCTCCCCAGGAAGTCACATTGCATTTCAATGTAGAAACAATTTAGTGAATGCAGAGTAGTTTCTTCCTCCATACCCTAAGCTTACTTATCTGTGTACATGTATTTCCCATCACCACCACTCCTTCACCTAGTCAATTCAATAATAATTTATTAAGTTTCTGCTATGTGCCAGGCATTGTGCTAAGCACTGAAGATAAAAGCTCACAATCTAATGTCAAGGAACTTAAAATCTAATAAGTGAGTGCTGAACTTGATGTCAGAGAGACCTGGTTCTGAATTCTCCCTTACCTATTTAGTAGTTATATAATGATACAGGGCTCTTGTGAGCATCAAATGGAACTATTGCAAACCTTAAAGCACTATATAAATGTCAGTGGTGGTGATAGTGGTGGTGATGTAATACTTGGTTCAAATCCTGCCTCATACATATGTGACTGGGAAAGTCACTTAAACTCTCAGCCTCTATTTCCTTATCTGTAAAATGGGAATAATAAAAGCACTTTCCTCATAAGGTTGTTTCAATAATGTGATTACATATGTAAAACACTTCACAAACCTTAAAGTGGCCATCTCTACTGATGATAGTAATGAAGAAGATGATGATGATGGACCAAAATCTAATAGGTGTTCAATAAATGCTTGTTGAATTGAATTGCATTTAAATTCCAGATTTCCAAACACAATGCCTCATACATGTTTTGTGCTTTATAAGACTCTCAAGAAGAAAAAGTTGTGTGAAGAATTGTAGTTGCCACAGGGAAGAAAGAAAACAGTGCTGCTCTTTTATAGGAAGATTTCTTCTCATTTCTTTTAAGTTTTAAGCACAACTGCATAAAGCATTGGGCTTCTTGACAAACTAAGTGCTTTAGGATTGAAAAGGGAAACATCTTGGAATAAGTTCCTCTAAAATGCAACATTTGGGTAGAATATTTTAAATCCTAATTCTTTTGCCTGATAATTACTGGGTTCCAAGTTCTGGTCCAACCTTCTCTCTCCAAATTATTTCCCAATAAAAGAGGCAGTTTGGCATAGTAGATAGTCATCCTCATAGTCCTAGGTTTAAGTGCTGTTTCTTATACATACGGGCCATTACTAGATATGATGTTTCTGATACATACTGGCCATTGTTAGTTATGATATAATATATTTAGAGTTATGTTATATTATAACATAATATAATATAAATAGTTATAATACCGGTCTGGACTAGTTACTTAACTATTCAATGCCCCCAAGCACTTCTCTAAGACTTAGAGTCAGGGAACTTGTTTTATATTGGCATGGGAAATTTCTCATTGGAAGTTTTAGAAACTGATTAATCACATGTCAGATTTTTTTTAATCCAAACATTATCAAAATCCTTCAGCTGGATTCTATTATGCCATTCCCTGGTATGTCTTACTCAGCTTTATGTCAGTATCCCCATTCACACTCTTTTTTGTTTTTGTTTTTTTTGCTTTTTGGAGGGCAATTGGGATTAAATAACTTGCCCAAGGTTACATGGCTAGTTTTTTTTGTGTGTGTGTGTGGGTGTTAAGTGTCTGAGGCTGGAACCGAACTCAGGTCTTCCTGACTCTGTGGCTGTCGCTTTACTCACTTAGCCACCTAGCCACCCCTACCCCTCTTAGCATCTTCCTAGAATGCCTATTCACTTAAAATGAAGTCTTCCAGGTCCAGGTTAATTTCCATTCCCATTGTGAAGTCTTCTTCAACCACACTCCCCTCAGTAAGATCTCCACCACGAAGAAACTTCAAGTGATACTGAAGGAAGACATGAGCAACCACTGACAGCCTGGAGAAATTGATTTGCAAATTTGAAAGCATTATATAAATGTCAGAGAAAAAAGGAAGATTGTTATGGAGATCCCTTTGAAAAGAATAGAAGAAATTATTACAAGTGCTTCTTTAAATTCTAGTGCACTTCAAGGTCAGAATGAATGCAGTGTACATTGTATTGGTCACACTGCATCTACTGTATTTTATTCAGGATCAAAGGCATACATTTGGAAGGCATATTGATGAGCTGTGTCCTATACAATCATTTTGGGAGAGCACCATTGTGCCAACAGTACTCAAACCATGTGATAAGAAAAGTAATTAAAAGAATTGGAGATGTTTAACCTAGAAAGAGAAAATATCATGAAGAGAGTCACTTTCTCCAAATATTTGGGGTTTATTTGTGTGGAAAAGAGATTATTTGATTTTTTCTGCTTGGTTCAAAGGGTAGAAATAGGATCAATGGATAGAAGTTATAGGGAAGGCAGATTTTAGCTCAATAGAGAATTGGGACAAAAATAGGCATGGGACCTGTCCAGAACAGATTAGGTTTTCTCAAGAGGTACACTAGAGCTAATTTGTAACCACTTTCCTATTGTTAAATTTTCAGTATAAGCACTTACACTTCAGAATTTGTCAAATCATGGCTTTGGTTATACTTTTGCTGATCATCCAGGTTTTACAAAAAGGTAGTGGAGAAATCTCTACAATGCAGGTTAGACTTACAAGTGTATTGTGCCTACTTTTTTTCTTTCTTTCAAAGAGTCAGTTGTTAAACATTTAATAGCACTCAGCTTCTTGGAAGACATTGAGCTCCCTGTTAAGTTTTCAATGAATAAGTTCATGATAAGTCATTGAGGATACTGCACAGGAGATTCATGTTCCATATAGTGGTTGTACTAGGTGACCTAGGATATAATGCTCTTATTTTAAAAAATTTTAAAAAGGTTTCTTTACATGAACTGTTGCCTATGCCTGGAACACACTCCCTCCTCTTTGCATTTTTAATTATTATGCATTTTTGAGTACAAGTCAATTGTTATCTCATGACATCATTCCTGATTCTCTCTTCACTCCCCAAGTCAAGAATGATCTTCCCCCTAAATCTTCACTTAACATTTTTCTTTGTAGGTTTTCTTTTGCTACAGTAATATATCTCTGTTTGTATCATGTCCATATCAGACTGTAAATTCCATACAGGCGGAACTCCACATTTTCTCAACTGTAAATATCCCTGAGTGGAAACCTAAATATGTGTTTTTTGAAATAATATTTGGTGAATGAATGAATTTCTGCTCTGGTAAATGGGGTTAAAGTTTATAAGATAAATGTTAGATCCTCCCTGAACCAGAAGAAACTCTTGGAAAATAATTATCTGAGTGGCTGCTGCTTGAATAATATCTAGAAATGATACCATTCCATGCTTGGATGGCACCCAAATTGTGTGAACAAATCATGTTTTGTCCTTCCTACTGAGAAATACTCTAAGTTAGAAAATATAAAAATAACAAACAGAAAAAAACCCATACCATCAGCTATTTATCCCCCTGTTGTGGGTTCAGGTTTTTGTAGCCTTTGTTTATTTGTTTTTAATGGTAGCAGTTGTTGAGTAAATACAACTTCTCTCATCAGAGCACTTTTAATACCTCATTTTATGTTATTAAATATCATCTCATCTTGATGATTCTTTATCTAGCTTTTTATCTATTTGACAATATTAATTCTGGAGCATATTTGAGTCACTATTTAAAAGAGCATTATTCAGTTTCCCTGACACCTTATGTAGCAACTACCCAGATTGTTTTTATAAAAAAGCATCCATGACGGATGTGTTATGAAGACTAATACATCAACTTAAAAGGGAATTTTGGACCTCAGAAACGACTAACACTACATTTTAGGTTTCATATTTGAAATTTGAGAGACTGCAAGATAAGAAACTTTTATGTTCTATTAATATAACTGTTTTTAAAAACTCCTTAGCCTGGCACTTGAGGTCTTCTGTAATATGCATCCAACCCATATTTCCAGCCTCAATCCATACTTCTCCCTTTTGTGTATTTCCCATTTATCCTTTCACCAGGCACATCTTGATAAACCCTGTCTTAGGTTACCTCCACTATCTACCTTTGTTATTACCACACAAATGATGCTAAATATATATGGATAACTTCCTACAGTCGATTTGACTAGTTTTTACTACAAATTTATGTTATCTAATCTCAAATAGCCTTACATACAGTCAGCAAATAAAAGTTGGGAGAGCCAGAATTTATGTATTTTGTAGGCTATATTAAATGAGGTTGCCAAGAAAATTGTCTTAAAAGAAACAAGAATGATAGAACATCTGGAAAGTAGAGAAGGATGACTTGGGAATTTGTTGTGTAATAACCCATTTGTTCTTCAATGGATGAGTCTCTATCATTTTCTCCACAGTACCTATTCTAATCCTCCTTCCTTCTCTTTAGATCTTTTACACCAGCTCTTGCTTCCTTTCTTTCAGCAGAAGAAATCACTTTCTACTTTACTGAGAAAAGAGAATCTTTTAATCATGACCTACGTCCACCCTCCTCGACTGCACATCATCATTCACTCTCTCCTCCTTTACTCCATTCTTGCAGAGCATTTTCCTGCTTAGATTAACCACTTTGCTTAAGTTCCAAATCTCATCTCCTCAATTCTATTCCAAGAATTTTCTCCTTGATCCTTCCCTTTTTCATCTTGCATCTCAGTTTTTTTCTCCTATGAGGGTTTCCCTACCCTTAAAAACTCTTCACTAGATTCTGCCAGTCCCACAACCTATCATCCTATATTGTCTTCACTTTTTCTAATCAAACTCCTTAAAAGGGTTACATATTTTGCCTCTATTTACTCACTTCATACCCACTCCTCAATCTCTTGCATTTGGATTGTTTTTTAATAATCTTTTATTTATTTATTTTTAGTTTTCAACATTCATTTACACAAGATTTTGAGTAACAAATTTTCTCCCCATCTTTCCCCTATCCACAGCCCAAGATAGCAAGCCTGCTGAATACTTCTTCCTCCAATCTGCTCTCTTTTATATCCTCTCCCATTTCTGCCCCCTAACTTTCTAGTAGGGCAAGATGGATTCTATACCCCAATGCCTATATATCTTGTTTCCCCATTGCATGTAAATAACAATTTTTAAACAATTGTTTTTGAAACTTTGATTTGCAAATTCTTTCTCTTCTTCCCTCCTCACCCACCCCCAAAGGGATGACAAGCAATTCAATATAGGTTGAACATGTGTAGTTAAGCAAAATGTTTCCATAGTAGTTATATTGTGAAAGACTATATTTCCCTCTAATTATCCTGCCCCCCACATATTCTATTATCTACTTTGACCCTGTCCCTTTTCAAAAGTGTTTTCTTCTTACTACCCTCTCCCTCAATCTGCCCTTCCTTCTATCATCTCCCCTCTTAGCCCCTTCCCCCCTACTTTCGTGTAGAGTAAGATACCAAATTGAGTGTGTATGTAACTCCCTCCTTAAACCAAATTCAATGAGAGTAAAGTTGACCCATTCCCTTTCACCTTCCTGCTCTTCCCCTCCATTGTAACAGTTTTCTCTTGCTTCTTTTATATAATTTATCCTACTCTATCCCTTTCTCCTCCCATTATATTCCTCTTTCACCTCTTAATTTTATTTTTTAGATATCATCCCTTCCTATTCAACTAATCCTGTGCCCTCAGTATGTATGTATATATGTACACACACATACACACACTCAAATATGTATTTTATACAATACATCCTCCTATACATAAATAAATATGCATGTTTAAATATACATATATATTCCTTTCAATTATCCTCATACTTGGAAAAGTCTCATGCATTGCAATTATCTTTTTTTCATGTAGGAATATAAATAGTTCAACTTTAATAAGTTCCTTATGATTTCTTTTTCCTGCTTATCTTCTCATGCTTCTCTTGCTTCTTGTATTTGAAACTCAAATATTCTGTTCAGCTGTTTTTTTTTTTTTCATCAAGAGTACTTGAAAGTCCTCTATTTCATTGAATGACAATATTTTCCCCTGGAGAATTATACTCAGTTTTGCTGGGTAGGTGACTTTTGGTTTTAATCCTAGCTCCTTTGACCTCTGGAATATCATATTCCAAGCCCTTTGATCCTTTAATTTAGAAGCTGCTAGATCTTGTGTTATCCTGCTTGTGTTTCCACAATATTCAAATTGTTTCTTCCTCACAGCTTGTAACATTTTCTCCTTGACCTGAAAACTCTGGAATTTGGCTATGATATTCCTAGGAGTTTTCTTTTTGGGATCTTTATCAAGAGGTGATCAGCAAATTCTTTCAATTTCTATTTTGCCCTCTGGTCCCAGACTATCAGGGCAATTTTGCTTGATAATTTCTTGAAATTTGGTGTCGACTCTTTTTTTGATCATGGCTTTCAGGTAGACCAATCATTTTTAATTTATCTCTCCTGGATCTATTTTCCAGGTCAGTGGTTTTTCCAATGAGATATTTCACATTGCCTTCAATTTTTTTTTCATTTGTTTGGATCTGTTTCATAGTATCTTAATTTCTTATAAAGTCATTAGCTTCCATTTGCTCCAATCTAATTTTGAAGGAATTATTCTCTTCAGTGAGATTTTGAAATTCCTTTTCCATCTGGATAATTTGACTTTTTAAGGCATTCTTCTCCTCATTGAATTTTTGGACCTCTTTTGTCATTTTAGTTAGTCTATGTTTAAGGTGTTATTTTTTTCAGTATTTTTTTTTGCTTTCCTTTAGCAGGCTGTTGAATTGCTTTTCATGATTTTCTTGCATCATTCTCATTTCTCTTCCCAATTTTTCCTCCACTTATCTTACTTGATTTTTAAAATCCTTCTTGAGCTCCTCCATGGCCTATAACCAATTCATAATTTTTTTGGAAACTTTTGATGCAGGAGTTTTGAGTTTGTTGTCTTCTGCTGGCTCTATGTTTTGATCCTTTTTGTCCCCCAAGAAAAGGATTCTATGGTTTTATTTCACTTCCTCTGCTTGCTCATCTTGCCAGCCATTTATTTGACTTTTGAGTTCTTTGCCATGGTAGAACTCTGCTTCCAGAATGGACAGAGCTGTGTCCCAAATTGCTGGGATTTTTGCAAATGTTGTCAGAGTTCTAAGGAGAGTGCCCTCTCTACAGCCACCACAAGCTTTGGCACCCTGGTGTTTTCACCCCAGGACCACCACCCAAGGCCATGACCCAGATCCAAGGAGGTCAAAGCAAGGCGCTTACCTTTTGGATGCTCATTTGGTACCCTATGATCTGAAGGCCAGGAGATCCAGAGGCAGCCACATGGCAGCAGCTCCAGCTGCCACACCACTGCAAACCTCTCGCCCCAGGGGCAGAGGCCAGACCACACTCTTCCATCACCCAGTTCCAACAGAGTTTCCCGCTGACCTTTTATTTTCTCTTTGATGTTTATGGGTTGAGAAGTCTGGAAACCACCACAGATGCTGGTGATTCACTCTCTTGAAGTCTGCTCTGTCCAGTCTACACCAGGGTTGGGACTGCCCCAGCTTGTGGTTCACCTGGGACTGGGCTTGGACCCCAGCTTGGCATGATAGACCCTTCCTGTCATCATGTCAGGATGCCTTTAGTGGGAGATTTGTTTCTCTCTGTCACTTTGTGGGTTCTGTAGCTCTAAAATTTTTTAGAGTCATATTTTACAGGGATTGGAGGTGGTTGGAGTGGGAGCTGAAGCAAGTCCTTGCTTTTACTCTGCCATCTTGGCTCAGCCCCCTGCCATTTGGATTCTAATTCTCACTGGGATGAACAGCTTTACATACTAGAGACTATTCCCTTGATTTAACAATGCTTTTTTTTTCTTAATTCTCCTCCCACCTCTCTGAGTGAGCCTTCTCAGATTCATTTCCATCATTCCTTTTGCTTACTAAGTTTCTGTGATCTCAAGGCTCTCTCTTTTCACAGTACATTTTTCTTGTCTTTCTTAGACAGAATATGTATTTTAAGGACATTAACACCTAACAATTACATTGGGCTTTAAAGTCTGCAAAGCATATTAACAATATTATCTCATTTAATATTCACAACAAGCTTGGGAGACAAGTGCTATTATTATAATACTCATTTTACAGATGAAGAAAAGAGACTGAGAGGGGTTAAATGACTTGCCCAGAGTCATACAGAATAGTAAGTTTCTGGGGCAGGATTTGAACTCAGGTCTTCCTGGTTCCAGATATAGCTCTATCAATGGCAACACCTAGCTGCTATAGTAGTGGCAAGACATATCAAGTAAATTCCTTCATTATAGGAGATGCCTTTTTCATCTAAGCATATAAGAGTATTACCTTTATGTGGTATGCAAAAATCTTTACAGTGAGTCAACTTTTGTTCCCTCTAGTATAATATTTTGCCTCTAATAGTAGAGTCAAGGGATTCTTTCACCTGGCCTCACAGCTAGTAAAAGTCAAAAGTGGGACTTGTACACAGATCTTCATGACTCCAAATCTAACACTCTATCCATAGCACCCAAGAGGAGTAATTCAAACATTTATTAAACACATAAGTACCAAGCACTGTACTAGGCAGTGGGGATACAAGTGGGAAGAATGGAATAATCCTCACTTGTAAAGAGCTTACAATTTAATAGGAAGACAAATATACATAAACATAAAATATATCATAAATATAAAATTACCAAATGCAAATACATTCAAAGTTGGAAAGTCTGGGAACATAACTAACAATTAGGAGCTATCAAAAGGTTTCATGCCTTGACTTCCTTGAGCTATGTCTTTCAAGGGAGAGAGGCTCTATGAGGAAGAGACAAGTAGATAGTGCATTCCAGTCATGTGGGACAACCCATGCAAAGGTACTGGCATGAGAGATGGAGTGTGGGAAGAAGAGAGAGAAGGCCAATTTGCCTGGGAGAGGGAGAATGATGTCAAGTAAAAGTGAGTTGAACTATAAGAAAACCTGAGCACTACAGAATTGATGCTTTCAAATTGTGAAGTCAGAGAAGACTTCTGAGAGTCCCTTGGACAGCAAGGAGATCAAATCAGTCAATACTTAAAGCAATTAATTGAGGCTATTAACTGAAAGGTTAATACTAAATGCTAAAGCTGAACTTAAATAATTTGGTCACATTATGAGAAGATGGGCCTCATTGAAAAAGACCCTAATGTTGGAAGCGATTGAAGGCAAAAGAAAAAGGGGATGCAGAGGAGGAGATGGATAGAGGGTAGCATGGAAGCAATGAACATGAACTGGGACAGACTTTGAGAGATTGTGTAAAATAGAAGAGTCCATGGGGTTACAAAGAATTAGACACGACTGAACACACAAAGCTAGAAAGACAGGTTAAGGTCAGGTTATGTAGTGGTTAAAAATTGTAATGAAAGTAGAATGGGAGTGCAAATAAAAGGTCCAAAAAAGTAGTATGAGAAGCTTGAGTAAGATAAGATCATGTTTAAGTGAACTGGGCTATGACACATTAGTAATGTTTAAATGAGGGACATCATTAAATAGAAAGCTCCCCAAGTCTTTTACTGGTTTTGTCTGCTGTCACTACTCAGCAAATAAATGGAAACTCTTTAGGCTACAGCCTTACTTGAAACTGCACTTTTCCCCTCTGCTTCTATTTAGTTTCTCTCCTCTGCAATAAGCCATCTCAGTCATCATAACAAATCAGCACCAGGGGAATGGCTGAACAAACTATGTTATATAAATGCAGTGGAAATTTATTATTCCATAAAAGGATTTATCTGAAGAATAATTCAAAGAAACTATGGAAGAATGACATGAATGGATGCAAAACAAACTAAGCAGAACCAAGAGAACAAAGAACATGATGAATATAAGCATGCTTAAAAAATACAACTTCATAATGCTAATCAATGTCATACCTAAACATGACATCATCAGATTGCCAATAAAGCTTGCCCCCCATCTCCCATCAAAGAGGTAATAGATCATAGATATGGAATAAGGCATAAATAATCTAACATGGCCAATGGGTTGATTTGCTTTGCTTAAATATGCCTCTTTGTAACAAGTGAAGATTATAAGTAGGGGAGACACAAAGTCTTTGGGTTCTGACAGCTATTTTTAAAAGTATCAGTAAAATATTTTGATGACAATGGTAAACTAGAATGTATTGAGAGAAACTGAATGGTGAGAGGCCCAGACACTATAATATTTAGCAATCAGTTGAAGAAACTGGAGAATTAACCTGTAGAAGAGGAAGCTTAAAACTGGCATGATACTGCCATGATACTGGCTTTCAAATATTTGAATGGCTATTAAAGCCATTAAAGTCAAAAATTGTATGTGTTCTAAGTTTCTGTCTATTCACCTATTAAATGGGGATAATGTTTCCTGATTTACATTTCAAATGGGACCATTGTGAGTCCCAAATGAAAAGTGGACATATCACACTATCATATGCTGATCATTTTTGTGCCTAATTTTGACTTCTTATTTTGCTATTTTTTCCTATTGGGTAAGTGAATGTTCAATTCAATAAGCACTGATTAATCCTCTATTATATGTACTTGTGCTAGATTCTGGGGATTCAAAGATAAAATGAATCATAAATCTTTGTCTTTACAGAATTGCAGAGTGAGAAGGGACTTCAAATGCCATCTAGTACAACTCATACATGAACAAGAATACATTTGCAACACCTATAACAAAGTAGAGATGTTTGAAGACGTCTCGTGAGTGGGAACTCCCTATCTCCCGAGGCAATCTATTGGAAAACTCTGTAGAACTTGGGGAGTTTTTCATTACTTGAAGGAAACAATTAGCAAATATTTACCCTGTAACTATTAAATACATAGTACTAATTTGTACCTGTTTTTTGCTGAAGAAAGTCAGGGAATAAGTAAGAGACAAATAAATACAAAAGGCAGGTCAAGGCAAAGTGAAGTGAGAAATTTGAAGAAGAAATAATTTCTAGTTGCAAAAAATAGAAGGAGGTAAGTCACTTCACCCAAGTCATTGATTGCTGAAACACAAGCATAGTCATTCAGTGCATATGGGGAGAAGGGAAGAAGCTGAAAGAGGGAAAGTTGCTGTCCAGTGTGCTGATGAATAATTCAGAAAAGGAGAAAATGAATTCTCCTCGGGTTTAACTACATTCCCTCAGGGAGGCTATGGTACCATATAAATAAAACCTCCCATCACTTACTGAGAAAGGAATTGGATTTTTCACCTCTTTTCCCCCACTCACTTTCTATGGGCCATTCACTAATATAAAGAAAATGCCAGGGCTTTGGAGGTGAAGGTGGCCAGAAAAGCAATACAAAATAAGAATGAGTTTCCTTGGGCATTCTGCTGACACAGACATGCAGAGAGTTCCTATGATTATTATTTATTCTCTGACCACCAACAGAGTCATAGGCTCCTTATTGAACATACAAGCAGAAATATAGCCTCAGCCCTTTGGGCAGATGGTATAATGAAGAAACAACAACTTGGATGATTTTATTTTAATGGGTTATCTCATATAGTTGTATATTGTCCAATACACTGAGGATTCTATGACAGAAGCAACTTCCTGGGATATTACACATGCACACACACACACACACACTTAGGTATACATGCATATACATGCACAATCCAATATATAGGGTTACACACACAAAAAAGCTGACTTTGCATTTTAGAACAACTGGGTTGTGAGTGGTCCTTCAGTAAATCAATTTACATAGTGCTTTGGGATTTGCAAAGGCCTTTGAATACATGATTTCATTTGAGCTTCACAATGACCTTTTAAGGCAGATACTACAAATATTATTATCTCAACTTTATAGATGAAGAATTTGAGGCTTGTAGATCTTAAACAAAATATCCATGGCAGTAAATAACAAAGACAAAAGTCACTCTCAAGGTTTCCCAACTTTGTATATTTCTGTATATACTGCAGAACAAAAAAGAGAGAATTATTTTTCAAGCTGTGTGTTTATATTTCATACTTCCTGCTTTTAAATATACATAATATTATTATATATAACACATATTGTATATAATTCCATGCATACTTTCAGTACAGTCAATCTGGTCTGTGATTCTTTCCAAATTTTATTCTGTTTTCTTCTATGCATTTAAAAATGTGTAATGACCATTTTGAGGGCCATTACTTTCACTAATCTCCCACTGCAATTCAAAACAGAGAAGATAAAACCCTTTAAACAAATGTGTCTGAAGTGTCTTCAGCTTTATGCAAGGCACTGTGCTGAGCAGAAACAGTAAGGTCCAACATCACATGTATCTTTCTCATTTTTAAAGTGCTTTGATATAGATCATTTCATTTGAGCCTCAAGACAATCCTATAAGTAGACAGCAGAGAATAAAAGAAAACCTAGAAGGAAGCACAGAAAATCTGGGTGGCTTTGAGAACAGTGTATAGGCTTTACTACATAGGTTTTCGTGAAATGGAAAGTTATTGTTTTATGTTAAAACCTCTCTTATGTTCTGTTGTATACTCATCAGTGTTTTTTTTCTTTTCTCATTTTGTATTTAAGTTAAAATGGAAAAAAAAGTAAAAATAAAATAAAAATCAACTTCCATGAGTGCACACACACACACACACACACACACACACACACACACAGAACAAATCCTCTGAGATAAGGAGTATAGTTATTACTACTATTCTCACATTTCCATACGAGGAAAGTTAGGTGTATTGAGGTTACTCAACTTTTCTGGCATCCTACAACTGTTGTATCAGAGATTGGATTTGAACCCAGCACTTTTGAATCCAAGTACTGTGAACTTTCAACTATATTCAGTTGCCTTTCAAAGGCAAAAATTTTTAATTTTCCAGCCTTATAGAACCCAAAAGACATATGTAGATAGATATATACAGATACACATATACACATCTATATACATGACATTTAAACATATATGTACATATATAAGATTTTAAAACAAATATATGTATTGTGTATACATAAACAGAGAGAGAGACAGAGATGGAGGTGAGAGTAGAAGCAGAATCTTCTTTGCTCTGCTCAAATTGCTCCATATTAAGAATTGTAAATTGATGATAAATGATCAAAGCATTATTAAGTACCCTGTGCTATGCTAAGTGCTTTACAAACATTATCTTGTTTCATCCTCACAACAACCTTTTATGTTAGCTGCTTATTGTTATTTCCATCTTATAGATGAAGAAACTGTAGCAGAAAGAGATTAAGTGACTTGCCCACAGTCACACAGTTAGGAAGTGTCTGAGGCTAGATTTGAAGTCCTCTTCCTCATGCCAGGCCCAGTGCTCTATCTACTGTTCTAGCAGCAAAAACCCACATGTCTATCACCTAAAAATGAACCTAGCTAAGTATGGAAAGGTTTATTATCAGAGGTGAAGCCTCTGGCTGATGAATTTTATTCTGGCCTCAGCAATTTGTAAAATTATCTTTCAGAGCCTGGAGGTATTTCCATCTGCTTCAATGGAGAGAGCCTCCAAACAGATGGATCAACTTGCAGTGGGAAGTTGAACAAGATCCCATCTTAATTATTATGGTTTGTTTTCAGGTAATGTTAAAATGTATTATCATCTTTTCCCACTAGATGGCAACTGCTTAACTGTCTGAAACCATTGAATAACTAAAAATCAATTCACTTTTAATGTAAAGAAAAAAAAAATCTCTTCTATGAATTTGTGAATTGCCATGTTTCTTAATCTTACAACACAAATATATACACAAATAGTTCATTTCTTCAATCTCTACCATTTTATCCTTTTCTTTTCCTATACTCCCTAGATCAGAGGTGGGTAACCTGTGACCTTTAGGTCTTCAAGTGGGACCCTTTGTTCTGTGAAGGTTGGATTCAATCAAAGGGTTGCACTTGAGGTCCTAGAGGGCCATCACAGGTTCTCCTCCCCTGCCTCAGACTCTATGCATTTACTCATGCCATTCTCTCTTGAATGGAATGGATTACTCTCCTTCAATTATAGCTATTAAAATCCTGTCTATTTTTCAAGAATCAGGCCAGGTGCTGATTTCTTCCCTAAATCTTTCCTGACTCCCTTTTTCCCACCACCCCTAGGGAGCTGAAATTTCTCACAGTAATTTGTTCAATCTTTATTTTGCATTTATTTTAGCCTTCTTTGTATCATATTTTCTTCTGTGTTTGTACTTCTGTCCATTAAGCCGTAAACTCCTTGGTGGTAGGCTCTATAACAAAGCTCTCTTTTTATAATACATAGCACAGTGCTTGATATACATTGGATATCCACTATGTACCTGCACAGTAGATACCTAATAGATATTTGCTGAAATTGAAATATCTGAACTGAATCATCTCTTAAAGCCTGTGATTTATTAAATATAATCTAAATTTGGAAAGTGTAACTTCTGATGGAACAGAATCCAAAAAAAACCCCTGCAATTTTAAAAACTCTTTGAGACAGAACAGTTCTTCCCCAGTACCCATGCTGATTCTCTGTGCAGGTCTCATACCTTGACCATTGCACTGGTTAGACATATAGAGCAATGAGTTAAGGGACATAGTCTTTAGTCCTAGCTTGGCCACATTCTATATGACTCTGTGCAAGTCATTTGCCTTCTCTCAGAATCTCTTCCTCAGCTGTAAAAGAAGGGAGGGGAAGGTGCAAGGTAGATTCGGTGAGTTATAAGGTCTTCTAGATATTTTAGTTCATAGAGCTTGAATCCTTTTCAAATCTGTTTATTCAAATATCCATGAAAAATCTTCTTTCCTTTTCTAAGATATTTTTTATTTAACTTTTCAAGGTTTCACTTAGAAAGGGATCAAGCATAGTATTGATAAAAGTTTCATGAGGAAGCATACAGTGGTGACAGAGAAGGTGGTTAGGTTTGCCTGAAGTACCTTCTACATCCTGCCCCCTATCTTATACATTTGTTGCCTTGCTAGGTCCCAGCACTCTCCTGTTTCCACTTCTCTCTCATATAAGTTGGTGCTCTTTAATTTTAGTAGAATGATTAAAATTGATGAAATGTTAGAGGAGGATGGAATCTTAGAGGTCATCTAACCCAGTTCCCCTGATTTGTAGCTGTGGAACCTGAAGCCCAAGAGAGGAAGTGATGGCCCTAAGTCAAACACTTCATCAGCAATAGAGCCAGGAACACATCACCTGATCTTCTCACACTGTCTGGCTTCTTTCATTCACAGTAAGGTACCTGGGAACTTACTAATGTCTTTATTCCTCCTAGGAGTTATTTTCATTTAAAAAGTAGACTGATGGGAAGTGAGTAAATACTTGGGAAGGATATTAATAATGGTGGAAATTCAGGCATCATTGAAGGAAATATTTCTGGTCAGGCTCCTTCCCCTGGTGAATATCTGGTCCACTCATGAGTACAAGACTCATTTCATGCCTTAATTTCCAGAACCAATGTACTCAGCATGCATTGAAACAGAGCCTTCCTCTGTCATTCTATAGTCAGGCAGCAAAACTGGATCATGCCCACAAAGTAGTTTAGCCAAAGTTTCAGAGGTAAGCCTCCATTTCTGTTTCCAGATACAATGTCAGGCAGTAAGTAGCCAATTCCTTGCAATGCCTGTTAGCATATCAGAGTGGGCAGGGGGGTTCTGTCAGAAAAAGCAACAGATCTGGAGTAAAAAATCCTTTGAAAGCTCAGAGTTGGGAGAGACTTCAGATGACACTATTCTAACAGGTACTTACTTGGACAGAAACATTTTTCTACAGATTTCAGACAGTAGAGGATGAGAGGGGGGAGGATAGAAAGGAGGGCAGATTGGGAGAGAGGGTATTTAGAAGCAAATTTTTGAAAAGGGATAGGGTCAAAGGAGAAAATAGAATAAGTGGGGGGGCAGGATAGGATGGAGGAAAATTTAGTTAGTCTTTCACAATATAACTACTATGGAAATGATTTGGGTAAATACACGTGTCTTTCCAGTGGGGGTGAGTGAGGAGGGAAGAAGGGGAAAAAAATCTGGAACTCAAAATTTGAAAAACAAATGTTTAAAAATTGTTTTTTACATGCAACTGGAAAATAAGAGATAAAGGTACTGGGGCATAGGATCCCATCTTGCCCTACTAGAAAGTTAGGGGGAAGAAGGAGAGGATATAAGAGAGAATAGATTGGGGAAGGGGTATTCAGTAGGCTTGCTGTTTTGGGGTGGGGTAGGGGAAAGACAGCAAGAGAAAAAACTGTAACTCAAAATCTTGTGGAAATGAATGTTGAAATCTAAAAATAAATAAATTAAAAATTTGAAAAAAAAAGTTATGTGGCCTCTCACAAGTCACTTATCTTCTTTTGCCTCAGTTTCCTTATCTGTAAAATGTGGTTGAAAATTTTCCTATCTACCCCAAGAAATTGTTTGGAGGATCAAAGGAAAGGATATCTGTAAAAGTGATTTGTAAAGCAAAGCAGGGCATAAATAGAAGGTATTAATATATCTAGTGGTGGAGAGGATAGCGTACCGGGCCTGCAGTCAGAAAAATTCTTCCTGAGTTTGGCTCTGGCCTCAAATACTTACTAGCTGTGTGAAGCTGGGCAAATCACTTAATCCCAGTTTCCTCATCTATAAAATGAGCTGGAGGAGGAAATGGTAAACCACTCCAGTATTTTTGTTAAGAAAACCCCAAAATGGGGTCACTAGGAATCATAAAATGTTGTTGTAAATGAAGTTGTAAAATGACTGAATAACAAATTACTATAATTATGGGTAGCCCAAGAGTGTAACAACAGAAGCATTGATATGTACTTGCCCTCAAGGAGCTTGTAATTTTGATTATGCTATACTAAAGAGGCATTTAGAAAGAATCCAATTCTTATCTTCCTACACCATACTAAAGTAACAAATTACTGTATTCATTTCCTCAACTGGGCCTCTTTCATGCCTGCCCTTCCAGGTAGTTGAAGATATTATTAATCTCAGTTTAAGGCCATTCACCACCACTCTCCCCTTCATATTTATTGTCCAGCCAAACTGAACTAAATTCTGATATTCAAACATGCCATTCCATCTTCCGGAACTTCATCTCCAATTCTCAGAATCCCTAGCTTCCTTTAGGACTTAGCTCAAGTGCATCCCCCTACATGAGGCCTCTATTGATTTTGCCTGACCCAGAATCCCCTTCCCTCCTCCCCCAATTTCCTTGCATTTACCTTGTACAGATTTTGTATTGTAGACATGCCATTGATAGAACGTAAGCTGCTTGGGGTGGGGTGGAGGGGAATTGTTTCCTTTATGGCTTTCTATCTTCCAGCCTATCTCAATATTTGGCACATAGCAGGTCCTTAAGTGATGCTTATAGATTGATTGACCGATGAGAAAACCAGATTCAGAAAAGTAAAGTAACCAATAGGATCACAGGATTGGAAGATGGAAGTGATATTAGATATCTAATCTAATTTAGATATCTAATCTAACTTTTTCATTTTATAGAAGAGGAAACTGAGACCCAGAGACACGAAGTGGCTTGCCTAGCATCACATAGTAAGCTGCAGTGTCCCAGGTTCCATAAGAGATTAAGTAGCAGATTCTAGGTCTCACTTCTATAGCTTGTGAATCTAGGACTAGACTTCTTTCCAGAAATTCTTTTCCTTTTTCCTTTAGGTTTTGCGAGAAATACCTAATTATCTTATGGGTCATATTGACTCATTGTCCCTTTTTAGTTAATATTCTCCATGCAAATGGCACCTCTAACCTCTTTTATCAGTTTCAGAAGCAAATTTATTTTTTATATAAATGACTTGGGTTCATTTACTGGAATATTTACCCAAAGCTCAAAAGAATAATGTAGACTTTTCTTTAAAACAAATCAAGTAAAAACAATTAATAACTTTGTTTATCAAGTATACCAACAGTAAAACTAAAAACTGTGAACCCCTGAGTAAAAATTTTCCAATGATATTAATTTCCTATTTGTTGCATAGTGAAAAAAAAGGATGATACCATAGTATCTAAACTCAGGAAAAGGAAAATAAACAAAGAAAACAGGGCAGCAGGCAACGATTCTCTCCTTTGTAGTGACCCTCCTGCAATTGGAAGCCATTGCTCTGGCTGATAAAATCCATATAAATAATGGCCTTTAAAAAGCTGAGTCAGTAACATGCTGTAGCCATTTCTGCCCCCTTAGTCCAGGCCTTTATCACCATCTGCTTGGAAGGCTATAGTAGCCTCCCATCTGGTCTCCCTACCTCTATCCTCTCCTGGTACAACCCAGCCTATACAGTCTCAGACTATACAGTCTGCCAGGAAAAAAAAAATTGTCCTAAAAGCCCTCAATGCTATAGCCAAAGGGCAGAGAGAATTATTGATTTTCTCAGAGGGTTTCATTGCAGTGGATTTTGTAGATATTTTATGAGTAAGTAAATCCAGGGAAATTGGAAAAAAGCTGAGCACACATGGGGGCCAGAGAGAAAATTTGCTTTGCTCATGTGTAAGATAGGTTGTGATAGCTAACAGAACAAAATGTTCAGAACTTAAAATCATAGAGTTCATACTATCATGATTCTTGAAATATTGATAAAAGAAGGCAAATATTATCCATCAAGATTACTTGAAATCATACCATATGATGATCTAATAATGACTTGGTATTGGAAAGACTTGGAAATCCTTCCTCAGACACTTATTAGCTGTATGACCCTGGGCAAGTCATTTAACCCGGTTTACCTCAGTCTACTCAGCTGTAAAATTACCTGGTGAAAGAAATCGCAAACCACTCTAGTATCTTTGCCAAGAAAACCCTAAATGAAAAGAGTTGGACATGACTAAACAACATTTTTATGATTTATTATTATTTTCTAGAGAATAGAAGGCTTAGGATTCATGTGACAGGTACTTTCAAGTTTTTGAGGAGCTATCCCAGGGAAGAATTAGGATGCATTCATGGTCAGCATATATTTTATTTCTATGGCCTTCTAACATCCACCATAGAATGTTCATCCAACACACTGGAAGCCTTCCCTTAATTGTTTTAATAGCACACAGGGTCTCATGCAACATTTGGGCTTTCTAACTGCTGTTTATCTTGTCTCTTCACAATTTGATCTTCCTGTCTCTTTTTTCCAGTCATGCATGCTCCTGTGGCCACTAACTATCCCCTGATAGAAACTGACATACAGACATGATCAGCCAAACAGAACCATAAATAGCAGTTTTAGAACCTAGGATAAATTCAATAGAACTTGGGGAGGGGGAACTCGGGGGGGGGGTGTCAAAGAGACCCTTCTGCTTATTTCTATTTGATACAGTTTGAAGATAGAGGTCATGGGAGTTCAGGAGATTGAAGATTTGGGAGGTCAGGTTGCTCAAATAATAACAATGACAATAAGAGTTAGCATTTGAAAGGTTTGCAAAGAGTTTTATAAATATCATTTTATTTCATTCTTCCAACAACTCTGGGAGGTAGGTCCTATTAGTATACTTCTTTTAGATATGGAATCTAAGTCAATTAGTAGTTAAGTGACTTGTTCAAAGCCACACAACTAGCAATTATCTGAGACCAGATTTTTAATTCAGGCCTTCAAAGGTGAAAAGAGAGAAAAACAAGAAAGAGAACAAGGTACCTTGGGGAAGAATAAAGGTATCCTGGCAGTCCATAGACAATAACATGAGTCTGGACAGTGTGGTGGCTAACTAATGATGTCATCCTCCACAACAGGATAGGTAAAGGAGCAGAGAGACTTGCTGATTGATAGTGGTATCAGGAAGGTCTGAAAGTAACTTTGGAAAGGAAGGAATATTTCAGCTGTCTTCTTAGTCTTATGTGTCAGAGGGAGTAAGGGAAAGGGCAGCTCACCTTGGAGAGAGTAAACAGGTGTGGGCATCTTCAGAAGAAAGTTAGGTTTCAACAACTGCCAGGAGAAGGGGGTGTGAGAAGAGAAAATCTAAGATGAAGGGGAGTTTGTTAAAAAAAAATAATGGCGGGCAGTGGGGGCTAGGTGGCATTGTGAATAGAGTACTGGCCCTGGAGTCAGGAGGACCTGAGTTCAAATCTGACCTCAGACACTTAACACTTACTATATGTGACCTTGGGCGAGTCACTTAACCCCAATTGCCCCGCCCTCCCCCCTCCAAAAAGCAAAAAAAAAGAAATTAAAAATAATGGAAATAGTAAGAACAGAAAACAGGGACAGAGGAGGATAGATATCATGGAGGACTAGGGCTTCATATATTAATATGGGTAATGGGGGTGGCACTCACTGCCTTTGCCAGTGATTCTGCACTTAATCTGGATCTCCACAATATGTTATCTCATTCACTTTACTATGTCTCCCAAGGATATCTGAAAAACATAAACTCAAGTATAATTTTCTGATAAGTTATCATTTCCTTTTATGAACTTACAACCTAGTTAAGGAGACATAAGAAGAAACTGCAATGCCAGGCAGCCTGTGTTCAGAAACCACACAGTGAAACCGTCAAACTGCAAAATCAAGCATAGGAGTTCAAAGGAAAATCTCCTGGGATCAAACAGGAAAGGAAAGGATTAAAAACAGAGCATCTGATATTGGATCTCAATTTAAGTAATTTTGAGCAAGTCACTTAACTTCACTCACTAGCTGGAGAAAGAGCGGGAGTGAAGAGAGTTGGCCAAGATGGCCTTTAAAGGTTACTTCTAGGCAAGTGTGTACTGGTAGAGCAAGGGCATACTAATTTGGGAGAGCTGATTGGAAAATTTTCAGTGTTAGCATTTTACACCTTCAAAACTGCCTATGATCAGGGCTTGATTCATCTTATGGTTGATTATATAGACTTAATAATGTGATAGGGAAAGCACTGGTAGACTAAACTTTTTTAAGACTAAACTTAAAAGTATATCCTGCCTACATTTTTGAGAGTCAATTGTTAAACATTTCTAAGTACACCACTGTTTCTAGTTCTAAATTCAAGGGGATCTGGTAGGTGGGGTGACAAATAAAAGGATTTTTCCTCTTAAGAGAAAGCTTTCTGGGGCGGCCAGGTAGCACAGTGAGTAAGAGCACTGGCCCCAGAGTCGGGATGACCTGGGATCAAATCCAGGCTCAGACACTTAGCACCCACCCAGAAATACCTGGCTGTGCAACCTTGAGCAAGTTACTTAACCCCAATTGCTTTAAAAAAAAACAACTCCTTGAGAGCAGAGTTCTTATAAGGGGCGGCCAGGTGGCTCAGCGAGTAAGAGCACCAGCCCCAGTGTTGGGATGACCTGGGGATCGAATCTAGGCTCAGATACTTAGCACCACACCCAGAAATAACTGGCCGTGTACCCTTGAGCAAGTTACTTAACCCCTATTGCTTAAAAAAAAAAAAAATGAGAAAGCTTTCTGCTTGTCCCATTTGTAATTATCATCCAGGCAGACCCTGTAGTCATACCATCTTGGGTCCCATTGAGAACTGGAAGGAAACTTAAGGATCACTTATTCCCAACTCTCAACATTTGTTTGAGGGAAGATAGAGAAATAAATGCAGTGCTTTGAGCACTGGAGAAAGGAGTGAACATTTCCCATGGGAGGAATAAGGGAACGCTCCATGGAACAATCAAAATCTAGTTCTACTTTCTGGATTCTGATCCTTTGATTCACCAGTCACTCTTGACATTTCATTGGCTCCCCTTACTTCCCTTAGGGAAAGTCTGAGAAGATTAAGTCAAAACCCTGTTAAGTAGTTACTGTCCCTCACCATCCTTATCCCTTAGAGTCTAGTTTACATTTGAGTGTGGAGTCCAAGGATAAAGTTAGGACTAGAAAGGAAAATTCGTGTCTCACAAAGACAACACTGTAATGGGAATGTAAATTTAAAGATCTTCCCTGCCCCTAGGCTAAAGTGCACCTGGAGCCTGGGGTGGGAGGCTTGTTTTTCAGTGGATACTTCTTGATTGGCCAGTGAGTCAATAAGGTTGTTACATTCTCTGAGCCAGGAGAAGGCTGTATAAGCCCTGATGTGTAGCTTTGTTTTGGGGCTCACTTTGAGAAGTGTTCTGTGATTTGATCAGATGAGACTCTGGGAAGCCGTTGTCCAGGGTTTGAAACCCAGATGTTGATTTGGTATGTATGTAATGGTTGGACAGTTTGGAAAACTGTCTACTTGATCTGTTTCTCTGTCTTGATAATTCTGTCTGTATAATCTGAAGTTCGGGGTGCTGACCTTTTTCCCCTGAACTAGGTAAACGATACATATTTGACTGATTAAAAGTAAGCTTGTTAACCCATTTTGTGTTGCTTTCCTTTAACAAAGCAGATCTAAGAACTTGTGGTGGCAGCGACCCTGGGGACGCTGGGGTGCTTGCTGCTACAAACACTTTATGTTAACTGTGTGTGAACCCACTAAGAGAAAAGATATAGAGGAGGAAGAGGAGGATGAAGCCCAGCAGTGTAGATAGAGAACTGGCTTTGAATTCAGAAGATCTGGGTTCAAATCTCATCTCTAATCAAATCTATATGACTTTTGGCGAGTCAACCCTGTTTCCCATTAGGCTACACTCCTTTGAATAGTTTCATCTTCCTTCTCCTTTCTTCTCTTTCCTGAGTTTTTCAGCTTCCGTTTATACATTGTCTCCCCCAATACAGTTAAAAGCTTTTAGCACAGTGCCTGGCACATGTAGCTGCTTAATAAATATTAATTGACTGACCAACTTAAATTTCTTGGACCTTAGCTCTTATGCATGAAATGAGGGAATTAGAAACTACATGATTTCTAACATCCCTTCCAGTCCTAAATCAAGGATTCAATATTCCTAAGACAAGTTGTAAGTCAATAACAAAACCTTGAGGGATGCCCATACTACCCATAGGGCTAGGGGCTGGATTTGTGATTTCATTACTGTGGGGATATCCCAAATAACAAAAGTCCTTCTGTCAGTGCAGGTAGTTACCTTCTCTGCAATTTATAATCCTTGAGAGTTTCCTAGAATCCCATGAACTTACTCAGTACCACGACGAGCAGAGATCTTCCTGATTTTGCGGACATATTTCTGTCCACTATAAATGAATAAACATTTATTAAGTACCTACTATGTGCCAGGTACATGAAACGGTGGGACAATATGGTTTGAGACAATTTGATTCATTTTTAAGAAGAGTCTACAGAGAAATGTCCTCAGAAACTAAGGATGGTGTCAAAAGTTCATGTTTCACAAGTTTCAGGAGTATTTTCTTTTTAAAAATATTTAGTTAGCAATTTATTTCCCCCCTAACTACATGTAAAACTATATTTAACATTTGTTTTTAAAACTTTGAGTTCCAAATTCTCTCCCTCTCTGCCTCCCTCCATCCCCACTCCCTTTATTGAGAAGGCAAAATTTTGATACAGGTTATACATGTGTAGTCATGCAAAACATATCTCCATATTAGTCATACTGTAAAAGAAAACATAGACCAAAAAAACTCTCAAGAAAAATAAATTTCAAAGTATGAAGTATTTTTTTCAAATAAATTTTAAAGTATGCTTCCATCTGTATTCTTACACCATCAGTTCTTTTTCTGGGGATGGATAGCATTTTATCTCTTAAGTCCTTCAGAGTCGTCTTAGATCATTGTATTGCTGAGAATACCTAAGTAATTCACAGGTGATCATCCTACAATATTTCTATCACTGTGTACAATGTTCCCCTAGCTCTACTCATTTCCCTCTGTATCTGTTCATGTAAGTCCCTCCAGGTTTCTCTGAGGGCATCCTGTTCAACATCTCCTATAGCATGGCAGTAATCCATTACAATGGCATAACACAACTTGTTCAGCCATTCCCCGATTGATAGGTATTCCCTCAATTTCCAACTCCCTGACATCAGAAAAGAACTATAATAAATATCTCTATTTTTACACATAGATCCTTCTCCTTTTTGTTTTTTTTACCTCTTTTGGGATACAAACCTTGTAGTTGTATTGTTAGGTCAAAAGGCAAGTACAGTTTCATAGCCCCCCTGGACATAATTCCAAATTTCTCTACAAAATGATTTGATCATTTCATAACTCCACCAACAATGCACTAATGTCTCAATTTTTCCAAATCCCTTCCCTCATTTGTCACCTTTCCCCTCTATCCTATTAGCAAATCTAATAAATGCAAAGTAGCACCTCATAATTTTTAAATTTGTATTTCTTCAATCAGTAGTGATGCAGAACATTTTTCATATGGCTATAGATAGCCTTAATTACTTCATCTGAAAACTGACTGATATACTTTAATCATTTATCGATAAGGGAACGGATCTCATTTTTATAAATATGACCTAGTTCAATAAGCATTTGAGAAATGAGGCTATCAGAGAAACTTGCTTCAAAAAATGTTTTCAGTTATGATTGCTAACTGTATTTCCCTCCATCCTATCCCCCCATTTATTCTATTTTCTCTTTCCATTCACCCTATCCCTCCTCAAAAAATGTTTTGCTTCTTACCACCCTCTCCCCTAATCTGCTGTCCCTTGTATCATCCCCTCCCCCTTTTCTTATCGACTTCACCTCCTGCTTTCTTGTAGGACAAGACAGATTTCTGTATGTAATATGTTATTCCCCCTTTGAGCTAATTCTAATGAAAGTTTTCAGCATTCCCCATTAACCCCTACAGCTTCTTCTCCTCCACTGTAAAAGCTTTTTTCTTTCCTCCTCTATGTGAGATCATTCTACCTCTCCCTTTTCCTTTCTCTCAGTGCATTCCTCTTTCTTATCCCTCAATTTTATTTTTTTTTTAGATATTACCCCTTTATATTCAATTCGCATCAGTGCCCTCTGTCTATATATACTCCTTCTAACTACCTTAATAATTAAAAAAAAGTTCTTATGAGTTACAAGTGCTATCTTCCCATGTAGGAATACAAACAGTTTAACCTTATGATTTCCCTTTCCTGTTTACCTATTTTATGCTTCTCTCAAATTCTGTATTTGAAAGTCATATTTTCTATTCAGCTCTGGTCTTTTCATCAAGAATGCTTGAAAGTCCTCTATTTCATTGAATTTACATTTTTCCCTTGAAGAATTATACTCAGTTTTGCTGGATAGGTGATATTGGGTTGTAATCCTAACTCCTTTGCCCTCTGGAGTATCATATTCCAAATCTTCTGATCCTTTAATGTAGAAGTTGCTAAATCTTGTGTTATACTGACTGTGACTCCATGACTCTTGAATTGTTTCTTTCTGATTTTTTGCAATATTTGCTCCTTGACCTGGGAGCTCTGGAATTTACTGTAATATTTCTAGGAGTTTTAATTTGCGGTCTCTTTCAGGAGGTGATTGGTAGGTTCTTTCCATTTTTATTTTGCCCTCTGGTTCCAAAATATCAGGGCAGTTTTCTTTGATAAATTATTTAAAGATGATGTCTAGGCTCTTCTTCTGATCATGGCTTTCAGGTAGTGCAATAATTTTTAAATTATCTCTCCTGGATTTATTTTCCAGGTCAGTTGTTTTTCCAATGAGATATTTCACATTGTCTTTTATTTTTTTCATTCGTTTGGTTTTGTTTTATAATTTCTTGATGTCTCATAAAGTTATTAGCTTCCATTTGCTTAATTCTAATTTTTAAGGAATTATTTTCTCCAATGAGCTTTTGTATCTCCTGTTCCATTTGGCCAATTTGCTTTTTATGGAGTTCTCTTCAGTGAACTTTTGTATATATTTTTGCATTTAGCCTATTCTTCTTTTCAAGGCATTCTTCTCCTTATTGGCTTTTTGTACATCTTTTACCATTTGGCCTAGTCTGTTTTTAAGGTGTTATTTTCTTCAGTAATTTTTGTGCCTCCTTTACTAAGCTGTTGACTCTTTTTTTTTCATGATTTTCTTGTATCAATCTCATTTCTCTTCCCAATTTTTCCTTTACTTCTCTGATTTGATTCTCAAAATCCTTTTTCTTGGAGGCTTTGGATGTCAGAGTTTTGACTTTGTTGTCTTCTTCTGAGTGTGTGATTTGAGCTTCCTTGTAACCATATGTAATGGGAATGCAAATTTGGAAGATCTTCCCTGCCCCTAGGCTAAAGTGCACCTGAAGCCTGGGGTGGGAGGCTTGTTTTTCAGTACATACTTCTTGATTGGCCAGTGAGTCAATAAGGTTGTTACATTCTCTGAGCCAGGAGAAGGCTATATAAGCCCTGATGTGTAGCTTTGTTTTGGGACTCACTTTGAGAAGTGTTCTGTGATTTGATCTGAATTCTGGGAAGCCGTTGTTGAGAGTCCCCCGGCTTTGAAAAACCCAGAATGTGGAAACCCAGATGTTGACTGGGTATGGATGTAATGGTTGGACAGTTTAGAAATCTGTCTACTTGATGTTTCTGTCTTGATAATTATGCCTGTATACTTTGAGGTTCAGGGTGCTGACCTTTTCTCCTGAACAAGGTAAACGATATATGTCTGACTGATTAAAGTAAGCTTGTTAACCCATTTTGAGTTGCTTTCCTTTAACAAAGCAGATCCAAGAACCTGTGGTAGCTGCAAACCCTGATGACGCTTGGGGTGCTTGCTGCTACACCATAGTAACTTTCTTCAGTCAGAATTTTACTTTCTGTTGTTTGCTCATCTTTCCAGCCATTTCTTGATTTTAAACTCTTTTCTAAAGTGGTGCTCTGCTTCCAGGGTGGAGGGTACACTGTCCTAAGCTTCAGTAGTTTTCTGCAATTGTTTCAGACATACTTCTAGGGACCTGTAAGCTTTCAGTTGGTCCAAAGTGGTTTGATCTAAGAAGAGGTGTGTTTAATACTCTCCCAGACTGTGCTCTGGTCTCTGAGTAACCAAAAATACTGTTTTATGCCCTGGTGCTGTGATGAGGGTCCATGCTTCCTGGTGACCACAAATTCTGCCCTGCTAGTGCTCTTCCTCATCCTGGAACTGACCCTCAGGACTGTGACCCAGATCCAAATATGGGCAAAGCAACAAAGTCCTGACTTGGTGTTAGCAAAGAGACTGCTATCATTTCCTTCTGACCAGTTGTTCAATCCCCTTACCATCTGTGGGCTGAGAGCTCCAGAAGCAGCCACTGCTGCTACTGATTCAGTTTGTTGGTTTTGATTATTAGCATCATTTGGTAATTAGATGATTTTTGAGAAAGCAGTTTCCATTGAATGAGAGTGGGATACTGCAGAAGGCTGACTGTAAGGGGTTATGGAGTGAATTATAGTTTGTTCATTGGAAACAACTCTCTTCTGCTAATGGGTCAGACCCTGAGTATAGAGGACTAGCCACTGACTGTGGAAATTTCTTCTCTAAAACAGGAAGCTTTCAGGAACTCTTTTTTCAGCCCTCTTGTTTTAAGAGTTTGTTTTTATCCCTTAGCTTTTCCAAAGAGAACTTTTCTTCAAAGATATAAGATCAAAGCTATATAACTGTCTGCCATAGTTGGAATTCTCTCTCTTTTCATCTCCATCTCCTGGCTTCCCTGATTTCCTGTAAGTCCCAGGGAAAAATTCCACTTTCTTATCCTTATCCTTAAATTAAATAAAAAATCCTTAAAGGAAAAATCCCACATTCCTTAACCTTAGTTCCTTCCCTATGACACTAGCTCCAATTCATCCCGTACATATCTTCTTTATATACAATTTCTTATATTTGTTTTCCCCCATTTAGATTGTGACTTCTTTGAAAGCAAGGATTATCTTTGGACTTTCCTTGTATCCTTAGCACAAGTACTTAGTGCTCAACACATAGTAGGTGTTTAATAAATGTTGATTTAATGATGGGAATGCAATTTCTTTTTTTTTCTTTTTGGAAGGCAATTGGGGTTAAGTGACTTGCCCAAGGTCACACAGCTAGTAAGTGTTAAATGTCTGAGGTTGGATTTGAACTCAGGTCCTCCTGACTTCAGGGCCAGTGCTCTATTCATTGTGCCATCTGTCGCCCAAGGGATTGTACTTTCTTTAACACCACTTCATACTCTGGGGACAGTAGGCTCACTCTTACCACAGTTATTAAATAATATGTCTCACCAAGTTCATGTTCAGGAGTGCCATGCCTGCTGAATGTTAGAGCTTTCACTAAAGGGCTTGGTCATCTGATATCATGCATCCAGCTTTTAAAGAGTGTCACTGAGAGAATTAATTTTTAAAAATCTATCTCAATGTAAGGCTATCCAAGTATGAGACTATCCACCCCAAAATGTTCCTCCATTTGTCAGCGTCAACTGTCCTAGCCTTGACCTGAGTAAATTTAACTGCCTTGTTGATGAGGAAGAAAGGACCAAATTATCAACATCATTATTAGTATTATTACTATTTTTGAGTAATGACAGTGCACTCAAAGCTGAATAAGGCCTCTAATTAGCCATAGTCCCTGACCTAGGGGCACATAATCAAAAGGAAAAAGACAAGTGATTCAATCATGATTATCTGCCTATTTGAAAAGGGTGCTTGTGACAAGAACTTGTTAACAGTACAAGCATATGGACAGAAAATCATTCATTCACTGACTCAGCTCCATCTGAATAAATATCTTTGAGTGACTTTGTGTCTCATGCAAGAGACAGTAATAATGTGCTCTGCATGTCATAATACTCTTTAAAAATTTGAAGAGGATGATGATGTTGAAAAAAGATGAAAACAAACATATATGAACAATCCATATCTATAGATTTGAGATCTAACCTACCATTGCTATTGTAGCACTTCCTCTGGGCTTACTCTCCCAACTCCCACTTTTACTACCAAATTGGGCCTACTTCTTCTTTCCAAGTTCTAGTGTTAACTCTCAGGTGTTGGGATGCTTCTACTACTATCACTCATTACCTACTTCCCAAGTTGTATATTCTTCATTGATTAGCAATTAGCTAGTTAAGTTAATTAGCTTTTAGTAAGAAAGATATATTTTCTGAGATGGTACAAAAATATTCACCAAAAAGTCTGGGGCAGAGTCTCCCACAAATATATACAAAATGCAAGGGAACATAAGCTCAAACTTTGAGAGTGCTTTGGCAAAAGGGTACTTGACAGTGCTTGGTTCAATAGAAGTTCTTTTCTCCCTGAGTGGAGTTCTCATGAGGTTGCCCTGAGGTATTTGTAGATTTCCACTGAGGCCCAAGGGTCAGCACCTTTGGAGCTGCATTTTTCTCTAATATGAAGAGAGGTCACACTCCATGAACCTACTTTTCCTCAGTGTACCTAGTGTGAACTCTCTCAGATGCCATTGGGGTGCAATATATGCTGCTGGTCCAGCTCTCAATGACATGGGGGTGGGGATGCTCTCCCAGGGTTCACTATTCTCCATCCCTTTATCTCCTCTGACTATAGATTGAAGGATTCTAGAGTCTCTTCAATGTTTTTCCAAAGCTTCCCTAAATAATTAGTGGAATACTTTCTGTAATATAGCTACACCTAAGGGGTGTTTCTAATTCTTTCAACCAAACCTATCACATCATCTGATCTTATCCAATGGTCTGAACCATCTAGTTAACACATTTGATTAACTGGTTGATTTATAACTCACTCAAAGAACTAGTTTGACTTTAAAAAGGATATAAATCATTTGTTAGTCTTTTTTTTTAAAGCAATAGGGGTTAAGTAACTTGCTCAAGGTTACACGGCCAGTTATTTCTGGGTATGGTGCTAAGTATCGGAGCCCGGATTTGATCCCCAGGTCATCCTGACACTGGAGCCGGTGCTCTTGCTCACTGAGCCACCTGGCCACCCCACATTTGTTAGTTTTATTAACTGGAGTCAGGTTGTATGAGGCACCCTCTTCCACCAGTTATGTGATCTTCGGCATGCCCCTTAATGTCTCTGTTTCTTCATCCGTAAATGCCAGTGATGACATCTTTTCAGTGAATCTTTTCCTTATCCTCTTGGCTATACAAGCTCTCCTCAACCCCAACAACTCTGCATTTATGGAGGGATACTGGCATAGTAATGTGGCCTAGTGATTAGAGAGTCAGGCTCAGAGTCAGGGAGATCTAGGTTCAAGCCCTGTCTCTGGCTCACACTGTTATCCTGGAGAAGCCATTTAATTTCTCAGGGCCCCAGGAAGCTCTCCTAGACTAATGCATAAAGTACAGAGCACTTTCTGGTTTACTTTGGTAGAGAGAGTTCATATATCACAAAAATCACAAGACTAAATCATGACCACCCACAGCCCCAAGCCAACACAAACAACAAAAAATATGCATTTATATTTACCTATCCATGTTTATATTGTATGTCCCTAATAGAACATAAGCTCTTTATGGCCAAGGACTGATTCATTTTTTACTTTGTTTTGTCAGGGGCTGTAGCAGCAAGCACCCCAAGCGTCCTCAGGGTTTGCTGCCCATACAGGTTCTTGGATCTGCTTTGTTAAAGGAAAGCAACTCAAAATGGGTTAACAAGCTTACTTTAATCAGTCAGACATATATTGTTTACCTTGTTCAGGAGAAAAGGTCAGCACCCTGAACCTCAAAGTATACAGGCATAATTATCAAGACAGAAACATCAAGTAGACAGCTTTCCAAACTGTCCAACCATTACATCCATACCCAGTCAACATCTGGGTTTCCACATTCTGGGTTTTTCAAAGCCGGGGGACTCTCAACAACGGCTTCCCAGAATTCAGATCAAATCACAGAACACTTCTCAAAGTGAGTCCCAAAACAAAGCTACACATCAGTGCTTATATAGCCTTCTCCTGGCTCAGAGAATGTAACAACCTTTTTGACCCACTGGCCAATCAAAAAGTATCTTCTGAAAAACAAGCCTCCCTCCCCAGGCTTCTGGTGCACTTTAGCCTAGGGGCAGGGAAGATCTTTAAAATTTACATTCGCATTACAGGGGCTAGCACACTGCCTTGTACCTTGTAGGTGCTTAATCAATGCTATTATTTCCAAATCATGACACAGAACTATCATTTTTAATAACTTAAATTGTTTATGTTGGAGAAGGAAAGATTAGGGGGTGATATGGTGGTGGTCTTCAAGTGTCTGATGAGCTGCCATGTAAAAGAGGAGATTAAGATCACTGTACCTAGATCTGTAACTCAAAACTAAGATCAAAATGGAAACACTACAGAGAGGCAGATTTTAGCTTAATGTAAAGAAGAGATTCCCAAAAATAAAGCTGTCTAAAAATGGAATGGGCTGTCTGGGGAACCAAGTGCTCAAGTAGAAGCTAGACTTGTCAGGGATTTTGGAAACGTGATTCATGCCTCAGTAGTCTGAAATGGATGACATCTGAAAGTCCTTCTAATGATACCTTGATTGATTTCACAAAATATGACTGTTACCTTCCCCGCTAGACTACTGTGAGGATCAAATGAGAGAAGAATGTATGTGGACATAGGTAACGTAGCTCCATTGAACTCCATGAGGGCAGGGGCCATCTCCCCTCTCCCTTTATTTTTATCCTCACTTAGCATGGTGCCTGGCTCATAATAAGGATTTAATAAATACTTGTTGAGTAAATGATAAGTCAGCCATTTAACTGAAGTTTAGATGGGAAGTGATAGATTTAGCCACTAGGCCAATTTTAAAACTAGTTGAAATTCTACTACTAGTTAATGATGCCTTTAAAAATGACCCTGCTTGGGGTGGCCAGGTGGCTCAGCGAGTAAGAGCACCGGCTCCAGTGTCAGGATCACCTGGATCAAATCTGGGCTCAGATACTCAGCACCACACCCAGAAATTATTGGCCGTGTAACCTTGAGCAAGTTACTTAACCCTGATTTCTTAAAAAAAAAAAATGACCCTGCTCAGATGCTCTCAAAAAAACGTGGAAAGGTATATTGAACTGATGCAAAGTAAAATGGCCTGAACCAGAAGAACATCTGTAACAGCAGCACTGCACAATGATTAACTGTGAATGACTTCACTATTTTCAGCAATACAATAACTCAAGATAATTCCAAAAGACTTATAATGAAAAATTCTACCTATCACAAGAGAAAGGACTGATAGAGAAATGCAGATTGAAGTATAATATTTTTTTAACTTTATTTTTCTTGGATTTTTTCTCTTGTTTTAGTTCACAACATGACTAATATGGAAATATGTTTTGCATGATTGCACATGTATAATCTATATCAAATTGCTAGCCTTCTCAATAAGGGGAGAGGAAAGGGAGGGAGATAATTGGAACTCATTTCAAAAATAAATGTTGAAAATTGTTCTTACATGTAATTGGGGAAAAGTAAAATAGTAAATAAAAATGATAACCCTGCTCACACAATTAGAGGTGGCCAGGGTCCAAATGCTGAGAGTATACAAAAGAAGCTACAGGTGGTATTCAGTCCTTTTTCCATGAGCCTGAAGGAAGGTTATCTCTATCTACCTAATAAACCGTGTAATCTCTCATTCCTTTACAATTCACTTCTAATATAAGTCCATTCATTTCAACATGTTGGTCCTTTTCATCAAGAATAAGAACGGAAGACTATCGATCCAGAGAAAAACTTACACATCAGGAACTTGCAGATGAACTCTTCTATACTGCCCTGTGAAGCCCTTATAGCAGACTTGCATAGAATCCTCAACAGGACCTCTTTATAGAGTCTTTACCACAACCTCACTATATTCAGAAAGAGAGCCATGGTTCAGCTCTCTGCCTAAACTTTTCCTTAATTAAGGCCCAGGAGATCTGGGCAATTTCTCTCAGGAAAGGTCTTAGTCATTCTGAAACATCTGAAAAGTAATAGCATCAGTGAAGCAGTTAAAAAACAACCATTTACATTTCTTAAATATGTAACTAAAACCAATCTAATTAGACTGCCTGAGGCTTTGGAAGTCAAATATACATTTCAGTAATGAGACACAAGGAGAAAGGAATCCACAAAGGTATTTAGAAAGGTCAAGTTCTATGTCTTTGGCCTAGAAGGTTGTTTGGCTGCTAAAACATTGTATAGCGCAAAGAGCCATAACTAATAAATGCTTGTTGAATGAATAAATGTGCATCTGAATGAATGAATTATAGCACATATGGAGACATAAATACCTAAAAATCTCAATAATTCCAATTCTGTCAGAATTCTTAATAGTAAGTATTTGTGCAATCTGTGAGAACAAAGACTGCTTAGTCATGGGGACATGAGAATAAATTGTTCCTAAGTCCATTAACAACTGATATGTTAATTAAAAATTAGTTTTATCTCATTATTACCTCCAACTAACAATGTAGCTAAGCTTGTCCAATGTACATCTGAGTAAAAGAATCCCTTTTATAGCATACCCAACAAATAGTCTTTTTGTGTTCACCTGAAGACCTTCAACGATGGGGGCTTTCACTACTTCCTAAGGCAACTTTTGTACAGTTCTCAATGTTAAGGAATTTTTTCCTTATACATAGGTTTAATCTACCTCTCTGCTACTTCTCTTCATTTATCCTACTTCTGCCATTGGCATTAGGTAGGACAAGTTCTGACATTCTTTTGTTCTATAAATGATGTCTTACTTGGGCCAGGCTGCAGTTGAGGAAGATGAAATGATAAATTTAATCCTGGTCTTCCAGGAATTTATAATCTAATAGGAAGACTGGGAAAGAAATACAATGGAGAAGGGAAGATTATGGGGAGATCGATATGATATGATATGATATATGACATGACATGGTAGAAGAAACAGGACGTTCTAGGGGTAATAGCATTAGCACAGGAATATGACATTTGTGGATTTAAGGATCTTTTCATAAGGGTATAATGGTTCTCACTTTGAGTTTCCTAAGAGACTAGTCTTGTTAGAATAACTGGTTGATGTTAATGTCAGTGTCACTATACACAGAGCAAGTGCTCTAGAAATATCATATAAGAATATAGCATAGAACCTTGGAAAGAGCACCAGATAGGATATCAGAGGACTTTGGGGTCAGATCCTGGTTATGGCACTTAAAAGGAAGGGATCATAGAATGCATGTAACTACTGCTGCTTCCCAACCGACCAAATCAGATCAGCAGAGACTACATGGGAGGACCTAATGGACTGACTCTTCTGGAGGTCTTGAAGTCTCATCTCAAACAGATTCCTTCTTAAGAAATATCTTCCATTCCCCCTCTTCCCATTTGTAGGTCTGAGAAATATAATCCAAACACTAACAAAGTCTTTTTTAAAGTGCCAATTGACTACCCTATTGTTATATTCACCATCTTGGTGATTTCCTAAACCATGACTGCCTTCACTAGCCACTACTCTCTTATATGGACTCTCTCCCCCATAAGGTTATAAGCTCCTTGATGGCAAGGATTGGCCTGATTTTGTATGTGTATGCTGGGTTCCTAGCCCAGTGTGTGGTACATAATATGTGCTTAATAAATGTTTTTCATTCATTGATTCATCTATAGTTGGAAGAGACTTTAGAAGTGATCTAATCCAAATTCATCATTTTAAGGAGGACAAAATCAAGGGACTAAGAGGCTTAGTGACTTGCTTAGCATCATATAATAAGCATAATAAAGTACAATCCCCTAAATTTACTGTGGAGAAAATTGGAGCCCAGAGAGGGAAATGATTTGTTAAAAGTTGTAGAGGTAGTAACTTGTAGATGTTGGAGTCAAAATGAGTTCCTCTGGTCCCAAACCCAGCATTCTTTCCACTATACCAGGAAGCCTCTTAATAAGCCAATGATTCAAGAAAACCCTTTGAATCTAGATGTGGAGCTCTCACAATTATTTGCACTTATAAAAGCACAGTTAGGAGTCAGTAGGAGTGAGATCTCTGACATGGAGTGAGACTATTATTCTTCAGGGCTACATCAAACTCTTTACTCTTATTTCAGGAATTTACCTTCGAAATTAGACTTGCCAGTTTTAGTGGACTGCAAACTCAATCTGAGTCAGCAATGTAACAAGGCAGTCAAAATAGTTGATGGTATCTTAGACAGCATTAATAGCAGAGTAGTGTCCAGAACAGGGAAGGTGACAGTCCCACTATTCTTAACCTTAGTTGAATCACATCTGGCAAGGAAGCTGATATAACCACTGCATCCAGGTAGAATGACACTATTTCTGCCTGCTAAGCAGCAAGTTCTTTTAAAAGTACTAGGAAAATCTGTTGGCAACTTTCTGAAGTTGAGCTGTTCAGAGAATATAAGTGACAATGAGACTGAATCCTAGCAGTGTCTTTTTTTTTCCTTCCTATTAGGCTTTTCTATGGTCCCCAACGGTGATGAGCAAATGTTTCTTTATGAAAGAACCAGCCTGAGCACTCAGAGTGTAGCTTTCACCAAAATGGTGAGGTGAGGCAGTGAATGATAGTAGAAGGAGGATTGGATTTGGATTCAGAAAACCAGAATTGGAATCTTTGTTCTGTTATTTACTAGCTGCATGAATCTGGACAATACATGTGATTTCTGAGTCATGTTCCTTATCCTCATACTATGGGAGGTGATACGAAGAAAAAACAAAAACTGTCCTTGTCCCCATGGATCTAACATAATCAAAGAGACATAAAAAGGTAAACCTAATTACCTTTAAGTGAATCTAAATAAAATATGAGATCTATACAGAATAGTTGGAAAGTAATCTCAATGGAAAATGGGGTGGAGGATGGGATAATGACTGGGCAAAACCTTCTCTAGCCAGTGGCATTTGAACTTAGTGTTGAAAGAAGGCAGGAATTACAAGAGGTAGAATTGAAGAGGTAGTGAATTCTAAGCATGAAAGACAGTCAATGCAATGAGAAAACTAAGGGAGTAAAGAAAATTGTTAAGGTAGGAGGAAACCAGGTTCTTTAGAATTTTAAATGTGAAACAGAATAAATAGGAATTCTAGCAATAGTAGTAATGAATTTTGGTTTTGTAATTCAATGGTAAAGTTAATAAGAGAATTGAAGCCTCCCTCCATCTCCCCACCACACACACATACACATACACACACACACACACACATCTCTCTGCAAACATATACAATCAAACATATACAAAGGTTATATCCTTTTAACTTGGAACCCACTTCCTCCATAACAGAAAAGTGCAATCTAGGGCAGGGTCTCTTAATCTTTTTAGTCATGGATTCCTTTGTTGTTTGGGGGAAAGATATCTTTGGACCATTTCTCAGTGGTTTTAAATGTATAAAATACAATTCATATGATTATAAAGGAAGCCAGTTATGTTGAAATGCAGCTATCAAGCTCTTAAAAAAAAAAAAGAAAGCTTTTCTTTAAAAAAAAAAAAGGTGCTAGTTTTTGCCATGTACACCAGAATTGCAGTAAACATTTAGGGATCATCATGATAATTATTTCCTGTTCCAAAGTGTGAGTGTGAAACAAGTCAAGCAAGAAAATAAGTAGTGAGTAGATAATTTTGGCTAATTGATTTCAGTTAACTGAGGGTGAAAAAAGAAAGAACTGGGTATTGAGAGAGCCACTCCCTATTGTCACAGTTCTCTATGAAATCTGAGTGAAGAAGGTTGGAGGAACTCTGTCTATTGATTAACATCTCCTTCTTTCCTCTCTCTCTCTCTCTCTCTCTCTCTCTCTCTCTCTCTTACCCTTTTCAATTCCCTTTTATGTGTCATCTTCCCTAATTATAACCTTAAACTTCTTAAGGTCAAGGTTCTAACCTTTTTTACCTGCATTTGTATTTCCAATAATTAACACGATACCTGGAACATATTGTGTGCTTAATAAATATATGCTTACTTGAATTACTTACTTCAGAAATGTGTTAGAATTTTTTAGAGTAGGAAGGGACCTTAGAGAGATCTAGTCTAACCTGATCATTTGACGGAAGACCAAAGAGAGAATTCTCTTGCTCAAGGTCACATGAGTGTCAAAGTCATAATTTGAACTCAGGTCTCCTGATTCCAAATGAAGGAGTTTTTCTTCTAGGCCATATTGACCCTCAGCCTTAGTGAATGTAGTGGTAAAAACTGGTATAAATCTTAAGGAATTCCTGGGTGACTTGTTTAGCAATTTACACTGATTACAGGGATACCATAACCATAAAGGCATAATTAGTAGACAATCTAAGATCTGGTTCTCTTTCCCTGAGTTTGATTTTCAGAATATAAAGTACACAAGAATAGAGTTTTCCTCTGTAGCTGGGAAATGTGAACTCAGAAAAAAGATGTGCTATTCATCAGCATAGTTCCAGCCCCGATCTGGAAGATAACACTTTGTTTTCTTTTTTATCCTAATGCATAATTTTGGTCTGAAATATTGAAGAGGATTTCCTAACCCTGGTTTAGCACTCTCCAGGGCATCATCTCTATTTCAGGGGCTAATAATAAAATTCTCAAAATAATCTAAGATCCAAACATTTTAAATTAAAAATACCACTTGTGCTTTATTTTGCTATGTTTTAGGAAGGGCAGAGAGAAGTAGGCTATATTAAAGAATCAAAAAAATATAGAGTGATGTAGTAGAGAGAACCTAAGTTTGAATCCTGGCTCTGACCTTGGGCAATTCACATAACTTTTCTAGCTGCTGATTTCTAGCATAGTGGAAAGGGTGTTCACTAATCCTCAGTCAGAAGAATTGAATTCATGTCTTGCCATTGATACTTAGAACTTGTGTGACCTTGGGAAAGTCATTTACCTTCAGGTCTTTTTCCTCAGCTATAATATGAAAGGTTTGCACAAGATAGTTGCTAAGGTCCTATTTAAGATACTATGATTCTAAGACAATGATCTCGAAGGTCCCTTTCCTCTTTAAATCCTAGATATGTGTTATATTGAACATTATTGGTTTAGAATTTCCAAAATCTTGCTTTTTGTTTTTTTAATCCATTTGGTTGTATAATTCCTTCCTCCACCACCCCACCAATCCTTGCTTCTTTCATATAACTCAGTGAATCATAGCATGTTATAATATGTGGATGTGTCTATTCCGGTCCCCTCATTTTGAAGATTAGAAATTTGAGGATAAGAGGGGTCCAATAATTTACTCAAGAATACAATGAGAGTTGGTAGTCTTAGGCTGTATTATAAACTAGATGTCTGTACTTCCAAACCAAGGTATCAGGACATCCCACTGGACCACTAACCTTTGACTACCTGTCAGAAAGCCTGTTATGATGGAAAACACAATGGATTATGTTAAGCAGGAGTCTTTGGTTCTAGGGTCCTGATTCTGCCATGAGTTTGTCCCATAACCCTGGACAAATCAGTTCTCTGGGTTTATTTTCTTCACTGTTCTTCACCTTTTCCTCTAACATTCTATGCCTGATCAAAAAAAAAATTGGTTACCTTAAATTCATATAGTTGTTTTAATCTTATTCTTGATTTAATGGCTCTGCCATTTTACCAGCTTGTGTGACCTTAAATGAAGCTAGGCAAAGCTAAAGCATTCGTTAAGTACTCCCTGTATGCCAGAGACTGTGCTAAGAGCTGGTGATACAAATACAAAGTGAAATGAGAGTCCCTGCCCTCAGTAGAGGTAGCTAGGTGGTTCACTGGGCATGGAGTCATGAAGACCCGAGTTCAACTTTAGCCTCAGATCCTTACTAGCTGTGTGACTGTGGGCTTAACTTAACTGATCTCTTAACATTAATGTAATCTCTTAACCTGTTTACCTCAGTTTCCTCAACTCTAAAATAGAGATAATAATATCACCTCCTTCTCAAGATTATTGTGAGAATCAATTGAGATAAGATTTATAGAAGTATTTAGCATAGGGTGTCTGGCACATTCCTCTTAAATATATAATTTTGATATATATATATTTGATAAATAATATATATAATTATGTATATATATATATATACACACACACACACACACACACACACACACACACACACACACACACAC